>NW_015091230.1:22618-33080 GCF_001431845.1 Calidris pugnax
ATTGGGTCAAAGAAGGACCTAAACTGGGTCGAGGATGTCTCCATGGCCATGATTGGACCAAGGAGGCACCTAAATTGGGTCAAAGAAGGACCTAAACTGGGTCAAGGACATCTCCATGGCCAAGATTGGACCAAGGAGACACCTAAATTGGGTCAAAGAAGGACCTAAACTGGGTTGAGGGCATCTCCATGGCCACGATTGGGTCAAAGAAGGACCTAAACTGGGTCAAGGACAGCTCCATGGCCATGATTGGACCAAGGAGGACCTTAAATTGGGTCAAGAATGGCCCTAAGTTGGGTTGAGGACATCTCCATGGCCATGACTGGACCAAGGAGGACCCTAAATTGGGTCAAAGAAGGACCTAAACTGGGTCGAGGACATCTCCATGGCCATGACTAGACCAAGATGGGACCTAAATTGGGTCAACGAAGGACCTAAACTGGATCGAGGACATCTCCATGGCCATGACTGGACCAAGGAGGACCCTAAATTGGGTCAAAGGAGGCCCTAAGTTGGGTTGAGGACATCTCCATGGCCATGATTGGGTCAAAGAAGGACCTAAACTGGGTCAAGGACGTCTCCATGGCCATGATTGGACCAAGGAGGACCTTAAATTGGGTCAAGAATGGCCCTAAGTTGGGTTGAGGGCATCTCCATGGCCATGATTGGCTCAAAGAAGTTTGGGGGTATCTAAGGGGGGTTGAGGGTATCTAGGGGGGGGTTGAGGGTATCTAGAGGGGGTTGGGGGTGGTGGCCCTACCGTAGAGCTGCTGGATGCCCCGGCGGTCGTCGTCGGGGAGGACGAAGGCCTCGGTGTCCATCCACTGGTAGAAGGGGGCCATGATGGCCGAGGGGTCGCTGGAGTGTTCCAGCCCCAGCGCGTGGCCCAGCTCGTGGACGGCCACCAGGAAGAGGTCGTTGCCTACGGAGGAGGAGGAGGAGACACGGGGTCAGGGGGGTCACAGTAAGAAGGAGGAAGAGCTGGTGTCCCCAAATGGTCATCATTGGACCAAGAAGGGACCTAAATTGGGTCAAAGGAGGACCTAAGTTGGGTTGAGGACATCTCCATGGCCATGACTGGGTCAAAGAAGGACCTAAACTGGGTTGAGGACGTCTCCATGGCCATGATTGGACCAAGGAGGACCCTAAATTGGGTCAAGAATGGCCCTAAGTTGGGTCGAGGACATCTCCATGGCCATGGTTGGACCAAGGAGGACCTTAAATTGGGTCAAAGAAGGACCTAAACTGGGTCGAGGACATCTCCATGGCCACGATTGGGTCAAAGAAGGACCTAAACTGGGTTGAGGACATCTCCATGGCCACGATTGGGTCAAGGAGGGACCTAAACTGGGTCAAAGAAGGACCTAAACTGGGTCGAGGACATCTCCATGGCCATGACTGGACCAAGGAGGACCCTAAATTGGGTCAAAGGAGGCCCTAAGTTGGGTTGAGGACATCTCCATGGCCATGATTGGGTCAAAGAAGGATCTAAACTGGGTCAAGGACATCTCCATGGCCATGATTGGGCCAAGGAGGACCCTAAATTGGGTCAAAGGAGGCCCTAAACTGGGTCGAGGGCATCTCCATGGCCATGATTGGGTCAAAGAAGGATCTAAACTGGGTCAAGGACATCTCCATGGCCATGATTGGGCCAAGGAGGACCCTAAATTGGGTCAAGGAGGGACCTAAGTTGGGTTGAGGACATCTTCATGGCCACGATTGGGTCAAAGAAGGACCTAAACTGGGTCGAGGACGTCTCCATGGCCATGATTGGACCAAGGAGGACCTTAAATTGGGTCAAGAATGGCCCTAAGTTGGGTTGAGGGCATCTCCATGGCCACGATTAACATCTCCATGGCCACGGTTGGGTCAAAGAAGGACCTAAATTGAGTTGAGGACATCTCCATGGCCATGATTGGGTCAAGGAAGGACCTAAACTGGGTCAAAGAAGGACCTAAGTTGGGTTGAGGACATCTCCATGGCCATGATTGGGTCAAGGAAGGACCTAAACTGGGTCAAAGAAGGACCTAAGTTGGGTTGAGGACATCTCCATGGCCACGATTGGGTCAAAGAAAGATCTAAAGTGGGTTGAGGACATCTCCATGGCCATGATTGGGCCAAGGAGGACCTTAAATTGGGTCAAGAATGGCCCTAAGTTGGGTTGAGGGCATCTCCATGGCCATGATTTGGTCAAGGAAGACCCCAAAGTGGGTCAAAGGAGGCCCTAAGTTGGGTTGAGGACATCTCCATGGCCATGGTTTGGTCAAGGAAGACCCTAAATGGGGACGAGGCCCTCATTGGGCCCCAGAAGACCCACTTTCTTGGGTGGAGACCACCTCCCCTCCCCTTTGGTGGACCCCCTCACCGCTGAGGTCATCGTTGCGGGCCGTCCAAGGCTCGGCCCCGTCGAAGTGGGTGTCCCCACCGATGTGGGGCCCGGGGAAGTAGGCGTGGGCCAGGAAGCCCCCTTCCCCGTCGAAGGGGGTGCTGTCCCCGTGGAAGCCCTCGGCGAAGAAGATCATGATGTCCGCTTGGGGGGCACGGCCTTGACGGACCTCCCCGTAGGGGACCTCCCGGAAGCGCAAAGGGGCGGCCGCCGCCCAGACGGAGAAGGCCCGACGGATGGCCCCGAAGGTCCCGGCCTCCCCCACCTTGGGGGTGTAGTTCTGGATGCTGGAGAGGGAGGAAGAGGAGGGTCAGGTTCTCCACAGGTTCCTCAGAGAACCGTGGGTGGCACCACCAGGTGATGTTCTCCCCCATAGAACCATGGGTGACACCACCGTAACCTCACCAGATGATGTTCTCCTGGTGCCACGCCCCATAGAACCATGGGTGACACCACCACGTGATGTTCTGCCCCCCATAAAACCATGGGTGACACCACCGTGACCTCACCAGATGATGTTCTCCTGGTGCCACCACCACCATGGCCTCACCAGGTGACGTTCTCCCCCCATAAAACCATGGGTGCCACCACCAAAGTCTCATCAGGTGACGTTCTCCTGGTGCCACCACCACCATGGCCTCACCAGGTGATGTTCTCCCCCCATAAAACCATGGGTGTCACCACCGTGGTGTCCTCAAGTGACGTTCTCCTGGTGCCACCACCACCAAAGTCTCA
Source organism: Calidris pugnax (assembly GCF_001431845.1). NCBI lineage: Eukaryota > Metazoa > Chordata > Aves > Charadriiformes > Scolopacidae > Calidris > Calidris pugnax. The sequence goes on from NW_015091230.1 coordinate 25,740, forward strand.
CCAGGGGACCTTCTCCCACCCTCCCATGAGTGCCACCACCTCCATGACCTCACCAGGTGACGTTCTCCCCCCATAAAACCATGGGTGCCCCCACCAAAGTCTCATCAGGTGACGTTCTCCTGGTGCCACCACCACCATGGCCTCACCAGGTGACCTTCTCCCCCCATAAACCCATGGGTGCCACCACCACGTGACGTTCTCCCCCATAGAACCATGGGTGCCACCACCGTGGTGTCCTCAAGTGACGTTCTCCTGGTGCCACCACCATCGTGGCCTCACCAGGTGACATTCTCCCCCCATAAAACCATGGGTGCCACCACCATGGCCTCCTCAAGTGACGTTCTCCTGGTGCCACCACCACCACGGTCACACCAGGTGATGTTCTCCCCCCATAAAACCATGGGTGCCACCACCATGGCCTCCTCAAGTGACGTTCTCCTGGTGCCACCACCATCGTGGCCTCACCAGGTGACATTCTCCCCCCATAAAACCATGGGTGACACCACCAGGTGATGTTCTCCCCCCATAAACCCATGGGTGACACCACCACGTGACGTTCTCCCCCCATAAACCCATGGGTGACACCACCACGTGACGTTCTCCCCCCATAAACCCATGGGTGACACCACCACGTGACGTTCTCCCCCCATAAACCCATGGGTGACACCACCACGTGACGTTCTCCCCCCATAAACCCATGGGTGACACCACCACGTGACGTTCTCCCCCCATAAACCCATGGGTGACACCACCACGTGACGTTCTCCCCCCATAAACCCATGGGTGACACCACCACGTGACGTTCTCCCCCCATAAAACCATGGGTGTCACCACTGTGACCTCACCAGATGATGTTCTCCTGGTGCCACCACCCCACAGCTTCTGGAGGACCCACACCCCAAGAACCTCCTGGAGAACCCACCAACCACGGTTCCTGGAGGAACCACCACCCAACGATGACTCCTGGAAGGACCCACACCCCAAGAACCTGGCGTCCTCAAGTGACGTTCTCCTGGTGCCACCACCACCATGGTCACACCAGGTGACATTCTCCTGGTGCCACCACCACCGTGACCTCACCAGGTGATGTTCTCCCCCATAAAACCATGGGTTCCACCACCGTGGTCTCACCAGGGGACCTTCTCCCACCACTCCCATGGGTGCCACCACCTCCATGACCTCACCAGGTGAGGTTCTCCTGGTGTTGTCCCCCCGACACCGGCCCCGGCCCCCACCGTGTCCTCACCAGAAGGTGATCTCCTGGTTCTCCCACTTCATGCCCTGGATGGCGTAGCGGCGGCGGCGCACGTTGGCCTTGATCTCCGCCCCGAACTTGTCGGGGACACCACAGCGGGGACGACGCATGGCCCTGGGGTGGGGAGAGAGGGTGACCAGGCTGGTCAGGGGACCTCCAAGAACCTCCTGGAGAACCCAGAGGGCATCTCCATGGCCACGATTGGGTCAAAGAAGGATCTAAATTGGGTCGAGGACACCTCCATGGCCATGATTGGGTCAAAGAAGGACCTAAACTGGGTCGAGGATGTCTCCATGGCCATGATTGGACCAAGGAGGCACCTAAATTGGGTCAAAGAAGGACCTAAACTGGGTCAAGGACATCTCCATGGCCAAGATTGGACCAAGGAGACACCTAAATTGGGTCAAAGAAGGACCTAAACTGGGTTGAGGGCATCTCCATGGCCACGATTGGGTCAAAGAAGGACCTAAACTGGGTCAAGGACAGCTCCATGGCCATGATTGGACCAAGGAGGACCTTAAATTGGGTCAAGAATGGCCCTAAGTTGGGTTGAGGACATCTCCATGGCCATGACTGGACCAAGGAGGACCCTAAATTGGGTCAAAGAAGGACCTAAACTGGGTCGAGGACATCTCCATGGCCATGACTAGACCAAGATGGGACCTAAATTGGGTCAACGAAGGACCTAAACTGGATCGAGGACATCTCCATGGCCATGACTGGACCAAGGAGGACCCTAAATTGGGTCAAAGGAGGCCCTAAGTTGGGTTGAGGACATCTCCATGGCCATGATTGGGTCAAAGAAGGACCTAAACTGGGTCAAGGACGTCTCCATGGCCATGATTGGACCAAGGAGGACCCTAAATTGGGTCAAGAATGGCCCTAAGTTGGGTTGAGGGCATCTCCATGGCCATGATTGGGTCAAAGAAGTATCTAAACTGGGTCAAGGACGTCTCCATGGCCATGATTGGGCCAAGGAAGGACATAAGTTGGGTTGAGGACATCTCCATGGCCATGATTGGGCCAAGGAGGACCCTAAATTGGGTCAAGAACGGCCCTAAGTTGGGTTGAGGACATCTCCATGGCCATGATTGGGTCAAAGAAGGACCTAAATTGGGTCAAAGAAGGACCTAAACTGGGTCAAGGACGTCTCCATGGCCATGATTGGGCCAAGGAGGACCTTAAATTGGGTCAAGGGAGGCCCTAAGTTGGGTTGAGGACATCTCCATGGCCACGATTGGGTCAAAGAAGGATCTAAATTGGGTCGAGGACACCTCCATGGCCATGATTGGGTCAAAGAAGGACCTAAACTGGGTCGAGGATGTCTCCATGGCCATGATTGGACCAAGGAGGCACCTAAATTGGGTCAAAGAAGGACCTAAACTGGGTCAAGGACATCTCCATGGCCAAGATTGGGCCAAGGAGACACCTAAATTGGGTCAAAGAAGGACCTAAACTGGGTCGAGGACATCTCCATGGCCATGACTGGACCAAGGAGGACCTTAAATTGGGTCAAGAATGGCCCTAAGTTGGGTTGAGGACATCTCCATGGCCATGATTGGACCAAGGAGGACCCTAAATTGGGTCAAAGAAGGACCTAAACTGGGTCGAGGACATCTCCATGGCCATGACTAGACCAAGATGGGACCTAAATTGGGTCAACGAAGGACCTAAACTGGATCGAGGACATCTCCATGGCCATGACTGGACCAAGGAGGACCCTAAATTGGGTCAAAGGAGGCCCTAAGTTGGGTTGAGGACATCTCCATGGCCATGATTGGGTCAAAGAAGGACCTAAACTGGGTCAAGGACGTCTCCATGGCCATGATTGGACCAAGGAGGACCCTAAATTGGGTCAAGAATGGCCCTAAGTTGGGTTGAGGGCATCTCCATGGCCATGATTGGGTCAAAGAAGTATCTAAACTGGGTCAAGGACGTCTCCATGGCCATGATTGGGCCAAGGAAGGACATAAGTTGGGTTGAGGACATCTCCATGGCCATGATTGGGCCAAGGAGGACCCTAAATTGGGTCAAGAACGGCCCTAAGTTGGGTTGAGGACATCTCCATGGCCATGATTGGGTCAAAGAAGGACCTAAATTGGGTCAAAGAAGGACCTAAACTGGGTCAAGGACGTCTCCATGGCCATGATTGGGCCAAGGAGGACCTTAAATTGGGTCAAGGGAGGCCCTAAGTTGGGTTGAGGACATCTCCATGGCCACGATTGGGTCAAAGAAGGATCTAAATTGGGTCGAGGACACCTCCATGGCCATGATTGGGTCAAAGAAGGACCTAAACTGGGTCGAGGATGTCTCCATGGCCATGATTGGACCAAGGAGGCACCTAAATTGGGTCAAAGAAGGACCTAAACTGGGTCAAGGACATCTCCATGGCCACAATTGGGTCAAAGAAGGATCTAAACTGTGTCGAGGACATCTCCATGGCCATGATTGGGTCAAAGAAGGACCTAAACTGGGTCAAGGATGTCTCCATGGCCATGACTGGACCAAGAAGGGACCTAAATTGGGTCAAAGAAGGACCTAAACTGGGTTGAGGACACCTCCATGGCCATGACTGGGTCAAAGAAGGATCTAAACTGGGTCAAGAACATCTCCATGGCCACGGTTGGGTCAAAGAAGGACCTAAATTGAGTTGAGGACATCTCCATGGCCATGATTGGGTCAAGGAAGGACCTAAACTGGGTCAAAGAAGGACCTAAGTTGGGTTGAGGACATCTCCATGGCCACGATTGGGTCAAAGAAAGATCTAAAGTGGGTTGAGGACATCTCCATGGCCATGATTGGGCCAAGGAGGACCTTAAATTGGGTCAAGAATGGCCCTAAGTTGGGTTGAGGGCATCTCCATGGCCATGATTTGGTCAAGGAAGACCCCAAAGTGGGTCAAAGGAGGCCCTAAGTTGGGTTGAGGACATCTCCATGGCCATGGTTTGGTCAAGGAAGACCCTAAATGGGGACGAGGCCCTCATTGGGCCCCAGAAGACCCACTTTCTTGGGTGGAGACCACCTCCCCTCCCCTTTGGTGGACCCCCTCACCGCTGAGGTCATCGTTGCGGGCCGTCCAAGGCTCGGCCCCGTCGAAGTGGGTGTCCCCACCGATGTGGGGCCCGGGGAAGTAGGCGTGGGCCAGGAAGCCCCCTTCCCCGTCGAAGGGGGTGCTGTCCCCGTGGAAGCCCTCGGCGAAGAAGATCATGATGTCCGCTTGGGGGGCACGGCCTTGACGGACCTCCCCGTAGGGGACCTCCCGGAAGCGCAAAGGGGCGGCCGCCGCCCAGACGGAGAAGGCCCGACGGATGGCCCCGAAGGTCCCGGCCTCCCCCACCTTGGGGGTGTAGTTCTGGATGCTGGAGAGGGAGGAAGAGGAGGGTCAGGTTCTCCACAGGTTCCTCAGAGAACCGTGGGTGGCACCACCAGGTGATGTTCTGCCCCATAGAACCATGGGTGACACCACCGTAACCTCACCAGATGATGTTCTCCTGGTGCCACCACCACCATGGCCTCATCAGGTGACGTTCTCCTGGTGCCACCACCACCGTGGCCTCACCAGGTGACCTTCTCCCCCCATAAACCCATGGGTGACACCACCACGTGACGTTCTCCCCCATAAAACCATGGGTGACACCACCGTGACCTCACCAGATGATGTTCTCCTGGTGCCACCACCACCATGGCCTCATCAGGTGAGGTTCTCCATGGTGCCACCACCACCGTGGCCTCACCAGGTGACCTTCTCCCCCCATAAACCCATGGGTGCCACCACCACGTGACGTTCTCCCCCATAGAACCATGGGTGCCACCACCGTGGTGTCCTCAAGTGACGTTCTCCTGGTGCCACCACCATCGTGGCCTCACCAGGTGACATTCTCCCCCCATAAAACCATGGGTGCCACCACCAAAGTCTCATCAGGTGACGTTCTCCTGGTGCCACCACCACCATGGCCTCACCAGGTGACGTTCTCCCCCCATAAAACCATGGGTGCCACCACCATGGCCTCCTCAAGTGACCTTCTCCTGGTGCCACCACCACCAAAGTCTCACCAGGTGACGTTCTCCTGGTGCCACCACCACCGTGGCCTCACCAGGTGATGTTCTCCCCCATAAAACCATGGGTGCCACCACCGTGGTGTCCTCAAGTGACGTTCTCCTGGTGCCACCACCACCGTGGCCTCACCAGGTGACCTTCTCCCCCCATAAAACCATGGGTGACACCACCACGTGACGTTCTCCCCCCATAAACCCATGGGTGACACCACCACGTGACGTTCTCCCCCCATAAAACCATGGGTGTCACCACTGTGACCTCACCAGATGATGTTCTCCTGGTGCCACCACCACCATGGCCTCATCAGGTGAGGTTCTCCATGGTGCCACCACCACCGTGGCCTCACCAGGTGACCTTCTCCCCCCATAAAACCATGGGTGCCACCATCGTGGCGTCCTCAAGTGACGTTCTCCTGGTGCCACCACCACCATGGTCACACCAGGTGACATTCTCCTGGTGCCACCACCACCGTGACCTCACCAGGTGATGTTCTCCCCCATAAAACCATGGGTTCCACCACCGTGGTCTCACCAGGGGACCTTCTCCCACCACTCCCATGGGTGCCACCACCTCCATGACCTCACCAGGTGAGGTTCTCCTGGTGTTGTCCCCCCGACACCGGCCCCGGCCCCCACCGTGTCCTCACCAGAAGGTGATCTCCTGGTTCTCCCACTTCATGCCCTGGATGGCGTAGCGGCGGCGGCGCACGTTGGCCTTGATCTCCGCCCCGAACTTGTCGGGGACACCACAGCGGGGACGACGCATGGCCCTGGGGTGGGGAGAGAGGGTGACCAGGCTGGTCAGGGGACCTCCAAGAACCTCCTGGAGAACCCACCACCCAACGACCATCAATGGTTCCTGGAGGACCCACCACCATCCCATGGTTCCTGGAGGACCCACGACCCAAGAACCTCCTGGAGGACCCATCACCCAATGACCATCAATGGTTCCTGGAGGACCCAGACCCCAAGGACCTCCTGGAGGACCCACAACCCAAGAACCTCCTGGAGAACCCACCACCCACGGTTCCTGAAGGACCCACCCCCCAAGACCCTCCTGTAGAACCCACCACCCACAGTTCCTGGAGATCCCACCACCCACCCTCATCTCCTGGAAGGACCCACGTCCCAAGAACCTCCTGGAGAACCCCCCACCCACGGTTCCTGAAGGACCCACCCCCCAAGACCCTCCTGTAGAACCCACCACCCACAGTTCCTGGAGATCCCACCACCCACCCTCATCTCCTGGAAGGACCCACGTCCCAAGAACCTCCTGGAGAACCCCCCACCCACGGTTCCTGAAGGACCCACCCCCCAAGACCCTCCTGTAGAACCCACCACCCACAGTTCCTGGAGATCCCACCACCCACCCTCATCTCCTGGAAGGACCCACGTCCCAAGAACCTCCTGGAGAACCCCCCACCCACGGTTCCTGAAGGACCCACCCCCCAAGAACCTCCCGTAGAACCCACCACCCACGGTTCCTGAAGGACCCACCCCCCAAGACCCTCCTGTAGAACCCACCACCCACAGTTCCTGGAGATCCCACCACCCAACCTCATCTCCTGGAAGGACCCACGTCCCAAAAACCTCCCGTAGAACCCACCACCCATGGTTCCTGGAGATCCCACCACCCAACGACGACTCCTGGAAGGACCCACACCCCAAGAACCTCCCATAGAACCCACCACCCACAGTTCCTGAAGGACCCACACCCCAAGAACCTCCCGTAGAACCCACCACCCACGGTTCCTGGAGGACCCACACCCCAATAACCTCCCTTAGAACCCACCACCCACAGTTCCTGGAAGACCCACCACCCAACGACGACTCCTGGAGGACCCACCACCCCAAGAACCTCCCGTAGAACCCACCACCCACGGTTCCTGGAGATCCCACCACCCAACGACGACTCCTGGAAGGACCCACACCCCAAGAACCTCCCATAGAACCCACCACCCACAGTTCCTGAAGGACCCACACCCCAAGAACCTCCCGTAGAACCCACCACCCACAGTTCCTGTAGGACC
>NW_015091230.1:33201-34049 GCF_001431845.1 Calidris pugnax
ACCCCCCACCCCCGCTTCCGGGAGGACCCACACCCCAAGAACCTCCTGGAGAACCCACCACTCACGGTTCCTGGAGGACCCACCACCCAACGACAGCTCCTGGAAGGACCCACGTCCCAAGAACCTCCTGGAGAACCCACCACCCACGGTTCCTGGAGGACCCACCACCCAACGACAGCTCCTGGAAGGACCCACACCCCAAGAACCTCCTGTAGAACCCACCACCCACGGTTCCTGGAGGACCCACACCCCAAGAACCTCCCGTAGAACCCACCACCCACGGTTCCTGGAGGACCCACCACCCAACAACCTCCCGTAGAACCCACCACCCACGGTTCCTGGAGGACCCACCCCCCAAGAACCTCCCGTAGAACCCACCACCCACGGTTCCTGGAGGACCCACCCCCCAAGAACCTCCCGTAGAACCCACCACCCACGGTTCCTGGAGGACCCACCCCCCAAGAACCTCCCGTAGAACCCACCACCCACGGTTCCTGGAGGACCCACCCCCCAAGAACCTCCCGTAGAACCCACCACCCACGGTTCCTGGAGGACCCACCCCCCAAGAACCTCCCGTAGAACCCACCACCCACGGTTCCTGGAGGACCCACCCCCCAAGAACCTCCCGTAGAACCCACCACCCACGGTTCCTGGAGGACCCACCCCCCAAGAACCTCCCGTAGAACCCACCACCCACGGTTCCTGGAGGACCCACCCCCCAAGAACCTCCCGTAGAACCCACCACCCACGGTTCCTGGAGGACCCACCCCCCAAGAACCTCCCGTAGAACCCACCACCCACGGTTCCTGGAGGACCCACCACCCAACGACATCCCCTGGAAGGACCCA
>NW_015091230.1:34280-40194 GCF_001431845.1 Calidris pugnax
CATCTGTCTGGCCCCTCCCCCACCACCACCCGCCTCCCAGGGTCATCCTTTCTCCTGGACTTGGTGGTGGGGGAGGGGACACCTGGGACCTCTTTTTGGGGAGGTCCTGGATAGAGGGAGAGGGGGGACATGGAGGTGGGGATGGTGGACACAGGGATGGACAGAAGGTCCCTTGGCCAACCTCCACCAACCTCCTCCACCACCTCGTGATCTCCATCCCAAATTAGCAGCTGGTAATTAAGCCGCCCCCACCACCGGGTTATTCTGGGACATCATGGTGTCCATCTGGCCCCTCCCCCCCAAAAACATCTGTCTGGCCCCTCCCCCACCACCACCCGCCTCCCAGGGTCATCCTTTCTCCTGGACTTGGTGGTGGGGGAGGGGACACCTGGGACCTCTTTTTGGGGAGGTCCTGGATAGAGGGAGAGGGGGGACATGGAGGTGGGGATGGTGGACACAGGGATGGACAGAAGGTCCCTTGGATGGAGACGGGGATGGACAGAGGGACATGGAGATGATGGACACGAGGATGGACAGATGGACACAGGGATGGACAGATGGACACAGGGATGGACAGAAGGTCCCTTGGATGGAGACAGGGATGGACAGAGGGACATGGAGATGATGGACATGGGGATGGACAGAAGGTCCCTTGGATGGAGACGGGGGTGGACAGATGGACACAGAGATGATGGACACGAGGATGGACAGATGGACACAGGAAAGGCCAGAAGGTCCCTTGGATGGAGATGGGGATGGACACATGGACACGGAGATGGTGGACACGGAGATGGACAGATGGACACAGGAAGGGCCAGAAGGTCCCTTGGATGGAGACGGGGATGGACAGAGGGACATGGAGATGATGGACATGGGAATGATGGAGACAGAGATGGACAGACGGACATGGGGATGGTGGACACGGAGATGGACAGATGGACATGGGGATGGACAGAAGGTCCCTTGGATGGAGACAGAGATGGACAGATGGACACGGGGATGGTGGACACGGAGATGGACAGAAGGTCCCTTGGATGGAGACGGGGGTGGACAGACGGACATGGAGATGATGGACACGAGGATGGACAGATGGACACGGGGATGGACAGAAGGTGCCTTGGATGGAGATGGGGATGGACATGGAGATGGTGGACACGAGGATGGACAGATGGACACGAGGATGGACAGAAGGTCCCTTAGATGGAGATGGGGATGGACAGAGGGACATGGAGATGATGGACACGAGGATGGACAGATGGACACGGGGATGGGCAGAAGGTCCCTTGGATGGAGACGGGGATGGACAGATGGACATGGAGATGATGGACACGAGGATGGACAGATGGACACAGGAAAGGCCAGAAGGTCCCTTGGATGGAGATGGGGATGGACACATGGACACAGAGATGGTGGACACGGAGATGGACAGACGGACACGCCAGAAGGTCCCTTGGATGGAGACGGAGATGGACAGATGGACACAGGAAGGGCCAGAAGGTCCCTTGGATGCAGACGGAGATGGACATGGAGATGGTGGACACGGGGATGGACAGATGGACATGGAGGTGGACGTGGGGATGGAGATGGACACGGGGATGGAAAGGAGGACATTTGGATGGACAGATGGACATGGAGATGGACATGGAGATGAAGACGGACACAAGGATGGACAGAGGGACACGAGGATGGACGTGGGGATGGACAGAGGGACATGGGGATGGACAGAAGGTCCCTTAGATGGAGATGGGGATGGACAGAGGGACACGAGGATGGACGTGGGGATGGACAGAGGGACACGAGGATGGACGTGGGGATGGACAGAGGGACACGAGGATGGACGTGGGGATGGACAGAGGGACACGAGGATGGACGTGGGGATGGACAGACGGACATGGAGATGGACACAGAGATGGTGGACACGGGGATGGACAGATGGACACAGGAAGGGCCAGAAGGTTCCTTGGATGGAGACGGAGATGGACACGGAGATGAAGATGGACAAGGAGATGGACGTGGGGATGGAAAGGAGGACATTGGGATGGACAGATGGACGCAGAGATGGACAGACGGACATGGAGATGGACACAGAGATGGACACAGAGGTGGACAGAGGGACATGGAGATGAAGATGGCCAAGGAGATGGACGTGGGGATGGAAAGGAGGACATTGGGATGGACAGACAGAGATGAAGATGGACGTGGGGATGAAGATGAACGTGGGGATGGACAGACAGACACAGAGATGGAAAGGAGGCCATTTGGATGGACAGATGGACACGGGGATGAAGATGGAGATGGACAAGGAGATGGACAGACGGACGTGGAGATGGAGATGGACACGGGGATGGACGTGGGGATGAAGATGGACACAGGGATGGACAGATGGAGATGAAGATGGACGCGGGGATGAAGATGGAGACAGGGATGGACAGACGGACATGGAGATGGACACAGGGATGGAGATGGACGTGGGGATGGACAGAGGGACGTTGGGATGAAGATGGACAAGGAGATGGACACAGGGATGGACAGATGGACACAGAGATGGACACAGAGATGGACACAGAGATGGACACAGAGATGGACAGATGGACGTTGGGATGAAGGTGGACACGGAGATGGACGTGGGGATGAAGATGGAGATGGACACAGGGATGAAGATGGACGTGGGGATGGACAGACGGACATGGAAATGGACGTGGGGATGAAGATGGAGATGGACGGATGGACACGGGGATGAAGATGGACGTGGGGATGGACTGAGGGACACGGGGATGGCCAGAGGGATGTGGAGATGGACACAGGGATGAAGAGGGACGTGGGGATGGACAGAGGGACGTGGAGATGAAGATGGACAAGGAGATGGACGTGGGGATGGACTGAGGGACACGGGGATGGCCAGAGGGATGTGGAGATGGACACAGGGATGAAGATGGACGTGGGGATGAAGATGGAGATGGACAGATGGACACGGGGATGGACACGGAGATGGACAGAGGGACATTGGGATGAAGATGGACACGGGGATGGAACGGAGGACACTGGGATGGACAGATGGACACGGAGATGGACGTGGGGATGGACTGAGGGACACGGGGATGGACAGAGGGATGTGGAGATGGACACAGGGATGAAGATGAACATGGGGATGGACAGAGGGATGTGGAGATGAAGATGGACAAGGAGATGGACGTGGGGATGGAAAGGAGGACATTGGGACGGACAGAGGGACACGGGGATGGACGTGGGGATGAAGATGAACATGGGGATGGACAGAGGGACATGGAGATGGACATGGACATGGAGATGGACAAGGAGATGGACAGATGGACGTTGGGATGAAGATGGACACAGAGATGGACGTGGGGATGGACAGATGGACACAGAGATGGACACAGAGATGGACAGAGGGACGTGGAGATGGAGATGGACAAAGAGATGGACGTGGAGATGGACACAGAGATGGACAGAAGGACGTTGGGATGAAGATGGAGATGGACAGATGGACACGGGGATGAAGATGGACGTGGGGATGGACAGATGGACACGGAGATGGACACGGGGATGGACAGACGGACGTTGGGATGAAGATGGACACGGGGATGGACAGATGGACACGGGGATGGAAAGAAGGACATTTGGATGGACAGATGGACACGGAGATGGACACGGGGATGGACAGACGGACGTTGGGATGAAGATGGACACGGGGATGGACAGATGGACACGGGGATGGAAAGAAGGACATTTGGATGGACAGATGGACACGGAGATGGACATGGAGATGGACACGGAGATGGACGTGGGGATGAAGATGGACAAGGAGATGGAGATGGGGATGAAGATGGAGATGGACAGATGGACACGGGGATGGAAAGGAGGACATTGGGATGGACAGATGGAGATGAAGATGGACGTGGGGATGGAGATGGACACAGGGATGGACAGACGGACGTGGAGATGGAGATGGACAAGGAGATGGACGTGGAGATGAAGATGGACGAGGAGATGGACGTGGGGATGGACAGATGGACATGAAGATGAAGATGGACAAGGAGATGGACGTGAGGATGGAAAGGAGGACATTGGGATGGACAGACAGAGATGGGGATGGACATGGGGATGAAGAGATGGACACGGGGATGGAGATGGACAAGGAGATGGACACAGAGATGGACACAGAGATGGACAGATGGACGTGGAGATGAAGATGGACAAGGAGATGGACGTGGGGATGGAAAGGAGGACATTGGGATGGACAGAGGGAGATGAAGATGGACGTGGGGATGGACAGACAGACACAGAGATGGAAAGGAGGACGTTTGGATGGACAGAGGGACGTTGGGATGAAGATGGACAAGGAGATGGACACAGGGATGGACAGATGGACACAGAGATGGACACAGAGATGGACAGATGGACGTTGGGATGAAGGTGGACACGGAGATGGACGTGGGGATGAAGATGGAGATGGAGATGGACACGGGGATGAAGATGGACGTGGGGATGGACAGATGGACACGGAGATGGACACGGGGATGGACAGACGGACGTTGGGATGAAGATGGACACGGGGATGGACAGATGGACACGGGGATGGAAAGAAGGACATTTGGATGGACAGATGGACACGGAGATGGACATGGAGATGGACACGGAGATGGACGTGGGGATGAAGATGGACAAGGAGATGGAGATGGGGATGAAGATGGAGATGGACAGATGGACATGGGGATGGAAAGGAGGACATTGGGATGGACAGAGGGAGATGAAGATGGACGTGGGGATGGAGATGGACACAGGGATGGACAGACGGACGTGGAGATGGAGATGGACAAGGAGATGGACGTGGAGATGAAGATGGACGAGGAGATGGACGTGGGGATGGACAGATGGACATGAAGATGAAGATGGACAAGGAGATGGACGTGAGGATGGAAAGGAGGACATTGGGATGGACAGACAGAGATGGGGATGGACATGGGGATGAAGATGAACATGGGGATGGACAGATGGACACGGGGATGGAGATGGACAAGGAGATGGACACAGAGATGGACACAGAGATGGACAGATGGACGTGGAGATGAAGATGGACAAGGAGATGGACGTGGGGATGGAAAGGAGGACATTGGGATGGACAGAGGGAGATGAAGATGGACGTGGGGATGGACAGACAGACACAGAGATGGAAAGGAGGACATTTGGATGGACAGACGGACGTTGGGATGAAGATGGACAAGGAGATGGACACAGGGATGGACAGATGGACACAGAGATGGACACAGAGATGGACACAGAGATGGACACAGAGATGGACGTTGGGATGAAGGTGGACACGGAGATGGACACGGGGATGAAGATGGACAAGGAGACGGAGGAGGAACATTTTTGGGGGGTTGGGGAGGGGCTGGAGACCATCGAGGGGGAGGGACAGAAGGACGGACGGACGGACGGACACCTCCCGCCAACGCCGTGCCTTTTTTTAAATTTTTGGGCCAAAAAAAGCCAAAAAAAGCTTCAGGAAAAAAAAAAAAAAAAAACGGGAAGCCCCGGGGGGAAAAGGGGAGAAAAAAAAAAAAAAAAAGAGATGACAGAAGGCTGCAAATCAGAGGTTGAAAATTTATACTTCAAAGCAGCAGAAGAGGAAGCAGCCATGTTCACATAACCACATCCTGTTTCATATTTGTATGTGGACTTTCTATAACCACATTAAAAAAAAAAAAAAAAAAAAAGCGGAAGCTCCGGAGGGAAAAGGAGGAGAAAAAAAAAGAAGAAAAACAACAACAAAAAAAAGCCTAAAAGCCCCCAAAAAAAGGAGAAGGGAAAAAAAACCAAACCTGAAAAAAGGGGGGAAAAAAAAACCCCCCAAAAACACAAAACCCGAAAAAAAAAAAAAAAGGGGAAAAAAGAA
>NW_015091231.1:0-1668 GCF_001431845.1 Calidris pugnax
TTGGGGGGGGTTTTGGTGATGGGGGGGGTGGTGTGTGTGCAATGAGTGTGCAAGGGCTGGGGGGGGTGCGATGAGCGTGCAAGGGCTCATCCAGCTTTGCACGGGGGGGGAGGTTGATGAGTGTGCAAGGCCCCCCGGTGGGTGCACTGAGTGTGCAAGGTCCGAGGGGTGCAATGAGTGTGCAAGGCCCCAGCCAGCTTTGCACAGGGTGTGCAATGAGTGTGCAAGGCTTCAGGTGGGTGCAACGAGTGTGTAGAGGTTGGGCAGTGCAATGAGTGTGCAAGGCTTCATGTGGGTGCAACGAGTGTGCAAGGGTTAAGGGTGCAATGAGTGTGCAAGGCCTCAGGTGGGCACAATGAGTGTGCAAGGGTTTGATGGTGCAACAAGTGTGCAAGGGTTGGGTGGTGCAATGAGTGTGTAGAGGTTGGATGGTGCAATGAGTGTGCAAGGCCTCAGGAGGGTGCAATGAGTGTGCAAGGGTTGGGGGGTTCAATGAGTGTGAAAGGGTTGGGGTCACAACAAGTGTGCAAGGGTTGGGTGGTGCAATGAGTGTGTAGAGGCTGGGGAGTGTAATGAGTGTGCAAGGCCTCAGGTGGGCACAATGAGTGTGCAAGGCTTGAGGGTGCAACGAGCGTGCAAGGCTTGGGTGGTGCAATGAGTGTGCAAGGCTTGGGTGGCGCAACGAGTGTGAAAGGGTTTGGTCGTGCAACGAGTGTGAAAGGCTTCAGGTGGGTATAATGAGTGTGCAAGGGTAGGGGTGGTTCAACGAGTGTGCAAAGGTTTGGAGGTGCAATGAGTGTGCAAAGGTTGGGGGGGTACAATGAGTGTGCAAGGCTTCAGGTGGGCACAATGAATGTGCAAGGGTTGGGGTGTGCAAGGCTTGGGGGGCACAATGAGTGTGCAAGGCTTGGGTGGTGCAATGAGTGTGCAAGGCCTGGGGGGGTGCAACGAGTGTGCAAGACCTCTGGTGGATGCAACAAGTGTGCAAGGGTTGGGTGGCACAAGTGTGCAAGGCTTGGGGGAGTGCAATCAGTGTGCAAGGGTAGGGTGGTGCAATGAGTGTGCAAGGCCCCAGGTGGGCACAGTGAGTGTGCAAGGCTTGGGGGTACAACGAGCGTGTAGAGGTTGGGGGGTGCAATGGGTGTGCAAGGGTTGGGTGGCACAATGAGTGTGCAAGGCTTGGGTGGTGCAATGAGTGTGCAAGGCCTGGGGGGGTGCAACGAGTGTGCAAGACCTCTGGTGGATGCAACAAGTGTGCAAGGGTTGGGTGGCACAAGTGTGCAAGGCTTGGGGGAGTGCAATCAGTGTGCAAGGGTAGGGTGGTGCAATGAGTGTGCAAGGCCCCAGGTGGGCACAGTGAGTGTGCAAGGCTTGGGGGTACAACGAGCGTGTAGAGGTTGGGGGGTGCAATGGGTGTGCAAGGGTTGGGTGGCACAATGAGTGTGCAAGGCTTGGGTGGTGCAATGAGTGTGCAAGGCCTGGCTTGGGGGGGTGCAATGAGTGTGCAAGGGTTGGAGTCGCAACGAGTGTGCAAGGCCTCGTGGCAGCTTTGCACGTGGGGGGTGTGTGCGTGCGATGAGTGTGCAACGAGTGTGCAACGAGTGTGCAAGGCTTGGGGTGGGGGCAAGGGGGGGCAAGGGCTTGGGGGGGGCAAGTGAGCGGAAGAGG
>NW_015091231.1:5875-11553 GCF_001431845.1 Calidris pugnax
CCCCCCGTTACCCCTCCGCCGGGGTCCCTCGGGGGCCTCGGGGTGCCGGGTGACCATGACGACCTTGACCACCAGGCTGTTCCCCCCCTGGCGGATCATGTTGACCACCTGGCGGTGCCCCACCTTCACCACGTTCTGCCCGTTCACCTGCGGCCGAGGACACGCCAAGGACACACTAAGGACACGCTAAGGACATGCTAAGCACACGCTAAGGGAGAGGCGCTAAGGCCACGCTTGACCCACCCCCCCCGGGACACGCCAGGACACTCTTGAGACTCCAGAGCACACTGAGATGGCTAAAACAGGGTTGGACACGCTAAGGACACGCTAAGGACATGCTAAGGACATACTTGGACACGCTAAGGACGTGCTCTGGCAGGCTAAGGACACACCAAGGACACTCTCAGACACGCCAAGGACACACTTGAGACTCCAGAGCACACTGAGGTGCCTAGGATAGGGTTGGACATGGCAAGGACATGCCAAGGACACGCTTGGACACGCTAAGAACACGCTAAGGACACGCTAAGAAGATGGTCAGATACATCGAGGCCACACTTGACACGCCAGAGCACACTGAGGTGCCAAGGACACGCTCTGACACACCAAGGACACACTTGGACATGTCAAGGACACGCTCTGACACACTAAGGACATGGTTGGACACACTAAGGACACGCTAAGGACATGCTAAGCACACGCTAAGGGAGAGGCGCTAAGGCCACGCTTGACCCACCCCCCCCAGGGACACGCCAGGACACGCTTGAGACTCCAGAGCACACTGAGATGGCTAAAACAGGGTTGGACACGCTAAGGACACGCTAAGGACATGCTAAGGACATACTTGGACACGCTAAGGAGATGCTCGCACACGCCAAGGACACGCTTGGAGACGCCAAGGACAGGCTCAGACACACCAGAGCACACTGAGGTGCCTAAAACAGGCTTGGACATGTCAAGGACATGCCAAGGACATGCTAAGGACATGCTAAGGACATACTTGGACACGCTAAGGACGTGCTCTGGCAGGCTAAGGACACACCAAGGACACTCTCAGACACGCCAAGGACACACTTGAGACTCCAGAGCACACTGAGATGGCTAAAACAGGATTGGACACGCCAAGGACACACTTGGACACGCTCTGACACACCAAGGACACACTCTGGCACGCTAAGAACATGCTAAGGAGACGCTAGGACATGCCAAGGACACGCTCGGACACGCCAGAGAACACTAAGGTGCCTAGGATAGGGTTGGACATGGCAAGGACATGCTTGGACACACTCTGACACACCAAGGACATACTTGGACACGCTAAGGACATGCCGAGGAGACGGTCGCACACGCCAAGGACACACTCAGACACACCAAGGAGACACTTGACACTCCAAGGACACGCCAGAGCACACTGAGATGCCTAAAACAGGCTTGGACACGCTAAGGACACACTAAGGACACACTAAGGACATGCCAAGGACACGCTTGTGGACATGTCAAGGACACGCTCTGACACACTAAGGACATGGTTGGACACACTAAGGACACGCTAAGGACATGCTAAGCACACGCTAAGGGAGAGGCGCTAAGGCCACGCTTGACCCACCCCCCCCAGGGACACGCCAGGACACGCTTGAGACTCCAGAGCACACTGAGATGGCTAAAACAGGGTTGGACACGCTAAGGACACGCTAAGGACATGCTAAGGACATACTTGGACACGCTAAGGAGATGCTCGCACACGCCAAGGACACGCTTGGAGACGCCAAGGACAGGCTCAGACACACCAGAGCACACTGAGGTGCCTAAAACAGGCTTGGACATGTCAAGGACATGCCAAGGCCATGCTAAGGACATGCTAAGGACATGCTAAGGACATGCTAAGGACATGCTAAGGACATGCTAAGGACATGCTAAGGACATGCTAAGGACATGCTAAGGACATGCTAAGGACATGCTAAGGACATGCTAAGGACATACTTGGACACGCTAAGGAGATGCTCGCACACGCCAAGGACACACTTGGACACGCTCTGACACACCAAGGACACACTCTGGCACGCTAAGAACATGCTAAGGAGACGCTAGGACATGCCAAGGACACGCTCGGACACGCCAGAGAACACTAAGGTGCCTAGGATAGGGTTGGACATGGCAAGGACATGCTTGGACACACTCTGACACACCAAGGACATACTTGGACACGCTAAGGACATGCCGAGGAGACGGTCGCACACGCCAAGGACACACTCAGACACACCAAGGAGACACTTGACACTCCAAGGACACGCCAGAGCACACTGAGATGCCTAAAACAGGCTTGGACACGCTAAGGACACACTAAGGACACACTAAGGACATGCCAAGGACACGCTTGGACACGCCAAGGATATGCTAAGGACATGCTCGGACACACCGAGGCCACACCTGACACGTTAAGGACACGCCAGAGCACACTGAGGTGCCTAGGATAGGGTTGGACATGCCAAGGACACGCTAAGGACATGCTAAGGACATGCTTGGACATGTCAAGGAGACACTAGGGCACGCCAAGGACATGCCGAGGCCACACTTGACACGCCAGAGCACACTGAGATGCCTAAAACAGGCTTGGACATGTCAAGGACATGCCAAGGACAGACTCTGACATGCCAAGGACACACTAAGGACACACTAAGGACACGCTAAGGAGATGCTAAGGCCACGCTTGCCTCCCCCCAGGGACACACCAGGACACGCAAGGACACACTTGAGACTCCAGAGCACATTGAGATGGCTAAAACAGGCTTGGACATGTCAAGGACATGCCAAGGACAGACTCTGACATGCCAAGGACACACTAAGGACACACTAAGGACACGCTAAGGAGATGCTAAGGCCACGCTTGCCTCCCCCCAGGGACACACCAGGACACGCAAGGACACACTTGAGACTCCAGAGCACATTGAGATGGCTAAAACAGGCTTGGACACGCCAAGGACACGCCAAGGACACTCTTGGACATGCTAAGGACACACTCTGGCATGCTAAGGACACGCTAAGGAGATGCTCACACACGCCAAGGACACACTTGGAAACGCCAAGGCCACACTTGACACTCCAGAGCACACTGAGGTGCCTAGAACAGGCTTGGACATGCCAAGGACATGCCAAGGACATGCTTGGACATGCCAAGGACATGCTCTGGCACGCTAAGGACACACCAAGGACACGCTCAGACACACCAAGGAGACACTTGACAGGCCAAGGACACGCCAGAGTACACTGAGATGCCTAAAACAGGGTTGGACATGGCAAGGACATGCTAAGGACACGCTTGGACACGCCAAGGACACACTTGGACACGCTCAGACATGCCAAGGACACACCAGAGCATACCCTGGCATGCCAAGGACACGCTCTGACATGCTAAGGACACACTAGAGCATACCCTGGCATGCCAAGGACACACTCTGACACACCGAGGACTCGTTCGGACATGCCAAGGACATGCTTGGACACACCAAGGACACGCCAGAGCACACTGAGGTGCCTAGGACACGCTCTGACATGCCAAGGACACGCTTGGACACATCAGGGACACGCCAAGGACATGCTCTGACACGTCAAGGACACGCTCTGACATGCCAAGGACATGCCAGAACACACTGAGGTGCCTAGGACGCGCTCTGACACACCAAGGACACTCTTGGACACGCCAAAGACACGCCAAGGACATGCTCTGACACACCAAGGACATGCTTGGACACGCCAAGGACACGCCAGAGCCCACTGACACGCCAAGGACACACTCTGACACGCCAAGAACACACTCTGACATACTAAGGACACACCAGAACACACTGACATGCCAAGGACATGCCCTGACACACCAAGGCCACGCTCAGACACGCCAAAGACACACCAAGGACATACTCGGACATACTAAGGACACGCCAGAGCACACCGAGGTGCTTAGGACATGCTTGGACACATCAGGGACACGCCAAGGACATGCTTGGACATGCCAAGGACATGCCAAGGACACACCAGAACACACTGACATGCCAAGGACACACTCTGACACGCCAAGGACACGCTTGGACACACCAAGGACACTCTTGGACACACCAAAGACACCCCAGAGCCCACTGAGGTTCCAACGACACGCTCTGACACGCCAAGGACACGCTTGGACACACCAAGGACACTCTTGGACACACCAAAGACACCCCAGAGCCCACTGAGGTTCCAACGACACGCTCTGACACGCCAAGGACACGCTTGGACACGCCAAGAACACGCTAAGGACATGCCCTGACACGCCAAGGACACGCTCGGACACGCCAGGGACACGCAAGGACACACCAAGGCCACCCCAGAGCCCACTGAGGTTCCAAAGACACGCTCTGACACGCCAAGGACACGCTCGGACACGCCAAGAACACGCTAAGGACATGCCCTGACACGCCAAGGACACGCTCGGACACGCTAAGGACACGCTCGGACACGCCAGGGACACGCAAGGACACACCAAGGCCACCCCAGAGCCCACTGAGGTTCCAACGACACGCTCTGACACGCCAAGGACACGCTTGGACACGCCAAGAACACGCTAAGGACATGCCCTGACACGCCAAGGACACGCTCGGACACGCCAGGGACACGCAAGGACACACCAAGGCCACCCCAGAGCCCACTGAGGTTCCAACGACACGCTCTGACACGCCAAGGACACGCTTGGACACGCCAAGAACACGCTAAGGACATGCCCTGACACGCCAAGGACACGCTCGGACACGCCAGGGACACGCAAGGACACACCAAGGCCACCCCAGAGCCCACTGAGGTTCCAACGACACGCTCTGACACGCCAAGGACACGCTTGGACACGCCAAGAACACGCTAAGGACATGCCCTGACACGCCAAGGACACGCTCGGACACGCCAGGGACACGCAAGGACACACCAAGGCCACCCCAGAGCCCACTGAGGTTCCAACGACACGCTCTGACACGCCAAGGACACGCTTGGACACGCCAAGAACACGCTAAGGACATGCCCTGACACGCCAAGGACACGCTCGGACACGCCAGGGACACGCAAGGACACACCAAGGCCACCCCAGAGCCCACTGAGGTTCCAAAGACACGCTCTGACACGCCAAGGACACGCTCGGACACGCCAAGAACACGCTAAGGACATGCCCTGACACGCCAAGGACACGCTCGGACACGCTAAGGACACGCTCGGACACGCCAGGGACACGCAAGGACACACCAAGGCCACCCCAGAGCCCACTGAGGTTCCAACGACACGCTCTGACACGCCAAGGACACGCTTGGACACGCCAAGAACACGCTAAGGACATGCCCTGACACGCCAAGGACACGCTCGGACACGCCAGGGACACGCAAGGACACACCAAGGCCACCCCAGAGCCCACTGAGGTTCCAAAGACACGCTCTGACACGCCAAGGACACGCTCGGACACGCCAAGAACACGCTAAGGACATGCCCTGACACGCCAAGGACACGCTCGGACACGCTAAGGACACGCTCGGACACGCCAGGGACACGCAAGGACACACCAAGGCCACCCCAGAGCCCACTGAGGTTCCAACGACACGCTCTGACACGCCAAGAACACGCTCTGACACGCCAAGGCCATTCTGCCCCCCCCCAAAGTGCATTTCCCC
>NW_015091231.1:13142-15672 GCF_001431845.1 Calidris pugnax
CCCCCCCCGTGTCACCCCCGTGTCCCCACACGTGTCCCACCCGTGTCACCCCATGCGTGTCCTCCCCATGCGTGTCCCAACCATGTCCCCCCATGTCCCCATGCGTGTCCTACCTGTGTCACCCCGTGTCATCCCATGTCCTCATGCGTGTCACCCTGTGTCCCCATGCGTGTCCCAACCATGTCACTGCGTGTCCCCTCGTGTGTGTCCCCATGTCCCCACACATGTCACCCCATGTCACCCCATGTCACCCCGTGTCCCCACACATGTCCCACCTGTGTCCCACCTGTGTCCCCATGCATGTCCCAACCATGTCACCCCGTGTCCCCATGTGTGTCCTACCTGTGTCACCCCATGTGTGTCCCAACCATGTCCCACCCGTGTCCCCCCATGTCCCCATGCGTGTCACCCTGTGTGTCCCCCATGCCCCCATGCGTGCCCCCCCGTGTCCCCACGCGTGTCCCACCTGTGTCACTGCATGTGTCCCCCCATGTCCACATGCATGTCCTACCTGTGTCACCCCATGTGTGTCTTCCCCACACATGTCCCCCCATGTCCCCACACGTGTCCCCCCTGTGTCCTCCCCATGCATGTCCCCCTGTGTCCCCCCCTGTCCTACCCATGTCCCCACGCGTGTCCCCCCATGTCCCCCCACGTGTCCCACCTGTGTCCTCCCCATGCATGTCCCCCTGTGTCCCCCCCTGTCCTACCCATGTCCCCACGCGTGTCCCCCCATGTCCCCCCACGTGTCCCACCTGTGTCCTCCCCATGCATGTCCCCCTGTGTCCCCCCCTGTCCTACCCATGTCCCCACGCGTGTCCCCCCATGTCCCCCCACGTGTCCCACCTGTGTCCTCCCCATGCATGTCCCCCTGTGTCCCCCCCTGTCCTACCCATGTCCCCACGCGTGTCCCCCCATGTCCCCCCACGTGTCCCACCTGTGTCCTCCCCATGCATGTCCCCCTGTGTCCCCCCCTGTCCTACCCATGTCCCCACGCGTGTCCCCCCATGTCCCCCCACGTGTCCCACCTGTGTCCTCCCCATGCATGTCCCCCTGTGTCCCCCCCTGTCCTACCCATGTCCCCACGCGTGTCCCCCCATGTCCCCCCACGTGTCCCACCTGTGTCCTCCCCATGCATGTCCCCCTGTGTCCCCCCCTGTCCTACCCATGTCCCCACGCGTGTCCCCCCATGTCCCCCCACGTGTCCCACCTGTGTCCTCCCCATGCATGTCCCCCTGTGTCCCCCCCTGTCCTACCCATGTCCCCACGCGTGTCCCCCCATGTCCCCCCACGTGTCCCACCTGTGTCCTCCCCATGCATGTCCCCCTGTGTCCCCCCCTGTCCTACCCATGTCCCCACGCGTGTCCCCCCATGTCCCCCCACGTGTCCCACCTGTGTCCTCCCCATGCATGTCCCCCTGTGTCCCCCCCTGTCCTACCCATGTCCCCACGCGTGTCCCCCCATGTCCCCCCACGTGTCCCACCTGTGTCCTCCCCATGCATGTCCCCCTGTGTCCCCCCCTGTCCTACCCATGTCCCCACGCGTGTCCCCCCATGTCCCCCCACGTGTCCCACCTGTGTCCTCCCCATGCATGTCCCCCTGTGTCCCCCCCTGTCCTACCCATGTCCCCACGCGTGTCCCCCCATGTCCCCCCACGTGTCCCACCTGTGTCCTCCCCATGCATGTCCCCCTGTGTCCCCCCCTGTCCTACCCATGTCCCCACGCGTGTCCCCCCATGTCCCCCCACGTGTCCCACCTGTGTCCTCCCCATGCATGTCCCCCTGTGTCCCCCCCTGTCCTACCCATGTCCCCACGCGTGTCCCCCCATGTCCCCCCACGTGTCCCACCTGTGTCCTCCCCATGCATGTCCCCCTGTGTCCCCCCCTGTCCTACCCATGTCCCCACGCGTGTCCCCCCATGTCCCCCCACGTGTCCCACCTGTGTCCTCCCCATGCATGTCCCCCTGTGTCCCCCCCTGTCCTACCCATGTCCCCACGCGTGTCCCCCCATGTCCCCCCACGTGTCCCACCTGTGTCCTCCCCATGCATGTCCCCCTGTGTCCCCCCCTGTCCTACCCATGTCCCCACGCGTGTCCCCCCATGTCCCCCCACGTGTCCCACCTGTGTCCTCCCCATGCATGTCCCCCTGTGTCCCCCCCTGTCCTACCCATGTCCCCACGCGTGTCCCCCCATGTCCCCCCACGTGTCCCACCTGTGTCCTCCCCATGCATGTCCCCCTGTGTCCCCCCCTGTCCTACCCATGTCCCCACGCGTGTCCCCCCATGTCCCCCCACGTGTCCCACCTGTGTCCTCCCCATGCATGTCCCCCTGTGTCCCCCCCTGTCCTACCCATGTCCCCACGCGTGTCCCCCCATGTCCCCCCACGTGTCCCACCTGTGTCCTCCCCATGCATGTCCCAACCATGTCACCCCCATGTCCCCCCACATGTCACCCCATGTCCCCATGCATGTCCCCCCCTGTCCTACCCATGTCCCCACGCGTGTCCCCCCCTCTCCCCCCCCCTTTCCCCC
>NW_015091231.1:17770-18613 GCF_001431845.1 Calidris pugnax
ATTTCCCCATGCATGTCCCACCCGTGTTGCTGCATGTGTTCCATGTCCCCATGCGTGTCCCACCTGTGTCACCCCATGTCATGCCATGTCCCCATGCATGTCACCCCTGTGTCCCCATGCATGTCCCAACCATGTCACCCCGTGTCATGCCATGTCCCCATGCATGTCCCCCTGTGTCCCCCCATGTCCCACCCGTGTCCCCATGCATGTCCCCCCATGTCCCCACACGTGTCCCACCCGTGTCACCCCATGTGTGTCTTCCCCATGCATGTCCCCCCATGTCCCCACGCGTGTCCCCCCATGTCCCCACACGTGTCCCACCTGTGTCCTCCCCATGCATGTCCCAACCATGTCACCCCCATGTCCCCCCACATGTCACCCCATGTCCCCATGCATGTCCCACCCGTGTCCCCCCCATGTCCCCAACCATGTCCCCACCCATGTCACTCCATGTGTGTCCCCCCATGCATGTCACCCCATGTCCCCACGCGTGTCCCTCCATGTCCCCATGCATGTCACCCCGAGTGTCCCCACGCGTGTCCCTCCATGTCCCCACGCATGTCCCAACACCCCCATGTCCTCACACGTGTCACCCCGTGTGTCCTCACTCATGTCCCCCCATGTCCCCATGCGTGTCACCCCCATGTCCCCATGCGTGTGTCCCCATGTCCCCACACATGTCCCCATGCATGTCACCCCAGTGTCCCCACACGTGTCCCCCCCATGTCACCCCGTGTCATCCCATGTCCCCATGCATGTCACCCCGTGTCCCCGCACGTGTCCCCCCCATGTCCCTCCATGTGTGTCCCATGTCCCCCCCATGTCCCCCTCCGGGCCCCCCCC
>NW_015091231.1:19740-20304 GCF_001431845.1 Calidris pugnax
TCCTCCCCCCCCTTCCCCCTCCATTTCCCCCCCATGTCCCCACACGTGTCACCCCCATGTCCCCACACGTGTCACCCCATGTGTCCCTCCTGTGTCCCCCCCATGTCCCCATGCATGTCCCAACCATGTCACCCCTTGTCTCCACGCATGTCCCCCCATGTCCCCACGTGTGTCCCAACCATGTCACCCCATGTCATGCCATGTCCCCATGCGTGTCACCCCATGTTCCACCCATGTCCCCATGTGTGTCCCACCCGTGTCACCCCATGTGTGTCCTCCCCATGCGTGTCCTCCCCATGTCCCCATGCATGTCACCCATGTCCCCCCATGTCCCCACCCATGTATGCATGTCACCCCGTGTCCCCGCACGTGTCCCCCCCATGTCCCTCCATGTGTGTCCCATGTCCCCCCCATGTCCCCATGCGTGTCCCACCTGTGTCACCCCATGTCCCCACACGTGTCACCCCCATGTCCCCACACGTGTCACCCCCATGTCCCCACACGTGTCACCCCATGTCTCCCTCCTGTGTCCCCCCCATGCCCCCACGCCTGTCCACCCCATGT
>NW_015091231.1:20810-22653 GCF_001431845.1 Calidris pugnax
CCCCCCCGTGTCCCCCCCATGTCCCCCCCCATGTCCTACCTGTGCCACCCCGTGTGTGTCCCCCCCATGTCCCCACACATGTCCCAACCATGTCACCCCATGTCCCCACTTGTGTCACCCCCATGTCCCCATGCGTGTCCCCCCATGTCCCCATGTGTCACCCCATGTCCCCCATGTCCCCAACACGTCCCTCCATGTGTGTCACCCCATGCCCCCACACATGTCCCCCCCATGTCCCCATGCATGTCCCACCTGTGTCACCCCATGTCCCCCCCATGTCCCCATGCATGTCCCACCCGTGTCCCCCCCATGTCCCCAACCATGTCCCCACCCATGTCACTCCATGTGTGTCCCCCCATGCATGTCACCCCATGTCCCCACGCGTGTCCCTCCATGTCCCCATGCATGTCCCCCCGTGTCCTACTCATGTCCCCACGCGTGTCCCTCCATGTCCCCATGCATGTCACCCCGAGTGTCCCCACGTGTGTCCCTCCATGTCCCCATGCGTGTCCCCCCATGTCCCCATGTGTCACCCCATGTCCCCCATGTCCCCAACACGTCCCTCCATGTGTGTCACCCCATGCCCCCACACATGTCCCCCCCATGTCCCCATGCATGTCCCACCTGTGTCACCCCATGTCCCCCCCATGTCCCCATGCATGTCCCACCCGTGTCCCCCCCATGTCCCCAACCATGTCCCCACCCATGTCACTCCATGTGTGTCCCCCCATGCATGTCACCCCATGTCCCCACGCGTGTCCCTCCATGTCCCCATGCATGTCACCCCGAGTGTCCCCACGCGTGTCCCTCCATGTCCCCACGCATGTCCCAACACCCCCATGTCCTCACACGTGTCACCCCGTGTGTCCTCACTCATGTCCCCCCATGTCCCCATGCGTGTCACCCCCATGTCCCCATGCGTGTGTCCCCATGTCCCCACACATGTCCCCATGCATGTCACCCCAGTGTCCCCACACGTGTCCCCCCCATGTCACCCCGTGTCATCCCATGTCCCCATGCATGTCACCCCGTGTCCCCGCACGTGTCCCCCCCATGTCCCTCCATGTGTGTCCCATGTCCCCCCCATGTCCCCATGCGTGTCCCACCTGTGTCACCCCATGTCCCCACACGTGTCACCCCCATGTCCCCATCCGTGTCCCCACACATCACCGCCGTGTCACCCCATGTCCCCATGCATGTTACCCCATGTCCCCCCCATGTCCCCACGCCCGTGTCCCCCCCATGTCCCCAACCATGTCCCCACCCATGTCACTCCATGTGTGTCCCCCCATGCATGTCACCCCATGTCCCCACGCGTGTCCCTCCATGTCCCCATGCATGTCCCCCCGTGTCCTACTCATGTCCCCACGCGTGTCCCTCCATGTCCCCATGCATGTCACCCCGAGTGTCCCCACGTGTGTCCCTCCATGTCCCCATGCGTGTCCCCCCATGTCCCCATGTGTCACCCCATGTCCCCCATGTCCCCAACACGTCCCTCCATGTGTGTCACCCCATGCCCCCACACATGTCCCCCCCATGTCCCCATGCATGTCCCACCTGTGTCACCCCATGTCCCACCCATGTCCCCATGCATGTCCCACCCGTGTTGCTGCATGTGTTCCATGTCCCCATGCGTGTCCCACCTGTGTCACATGTCCCACCTGTGTCCCACCTGTGTCCCCATGCATGTCCCAACCATGTCACCCCGTGTCATGCCATGTCCCCATGCATGTCCCCCTGTGTCCCCCCTGCATGTCCCAACCATGTCACCCCGTGTCATGCCATGTCCCCATGCATGTCCCCCTGTGTCCCCCCCTGTCCCACCCCTGCCCCCCTGCATGTC
>NW_015091231.1:23140-35144 GCF_001431845.1 Calidris pugnax
CCCGTGTCCCCCCCATGTCCCCAACCATGTCCCCACCCATGTCACTCCATGTGTGTCCCCCCATGCATGTCACCCCATGTCCCCACGCGTGTCCCTCCATGTCCCCATGCATGTCCCCCCGTGTCCTACTCATGTCCCCACGCGTGTCCCTCCATGTCCCCATGCATGTCACCCCGAGTGTCCCCACGTGTGTCCCTCCATGTCCCCATGCGTGTCCCCCCATGTCCCCATGTGTCACCCCATGTCCCCCATGTCCCCAACACGTCCCTCCATGTGTGTCACCCCATGCCCCCACACATGTCCCCCCCATGTCCCCATGCATGTCCCACCTGTGTCACCCCATGTCCCACCCATGTCCCCATGCATGTCCCACCCGTGTTGCTGCATGTGTTCCATGTCCCCATGCGTGTCCCACCTGTGTCACCCCATGTCCCCACACGTGTCACCCCCATGTCCCCATCCGTGTCCCCACACATCACCGCCGTGTCACCCCATGTCCCCATGCATGTTACCCCATGTCCCCCCCATGTCCCCATGCATGTCCCCCTATGTCCACATGTGTGTCCCTCCATGTCCCCATGCATGTCCCCCCCATGTCCCCACACGTGTCACCCCCATGTCCCCACACGTGTCACCCCATGTGTCCCTCCTGTGTCCCCCCCATGTCCCCATGCATGTCCCAACCATGTCACCCCTTGTCTCCACGCATGTCCCCCCATGTCCCCACGTGTGTCCCAACCATGTCACCCCATGTCATGCCATGTCCCCATGCGTGTCACCCCATGTTCCACCCATGTCCCCATGTGTGTCCCACCCGTGTCACCCCATGTGTGTCCTCCCCATGCGTGTCCTCCCCATGTCCCCATGCATGTCACCCATGTCCCCCCATGTCCCCACCCATGTCCCCACACATGTCCCCCCCATGTCACCCCATGTCCCCCATGTCCCCATGCGTGTCTTCCCCATGCATGTTCCCCCCATGTCCCCATGCAGTACAGCACTGGTACAGACTGGTACAGGACTAGAATGGACCAGTATGGACCAGTATAGACCAGTATAGACCAGTATCAACCGGTATAGACAGTAAGGTACCAGTACAGACCAGTATAGACCAGTATGGACCAGTATGGAGCAGCACAGCACTGATACAGACCAGTATAGGACTAGAATGGACCAGTATAGACCAGTACAGACTGGTGCAGGACCAGTATGGGCCAGTACTGCACTGGTATGGACCACTACGGGACTAGAATGGACCAGTATGGACCAGTATAGACCAGTACAGCACTGGTACGGACTGGTACAGGACTAGAATGGACCAGTATGGACCAGTATGGACCAGTATGGACCAGTACAGCACTGGTACAGACTGGTACAGGACTAGAATGGACCAGTATGGACCAGTATAGACCAGTATAGACCAGTATCAACCGGTATAGACAGTAAGGTACCAGTACAGACCAGTATAGACCAGTATGGACCAGTATGGAGCAGCACAGCACTGATACAGACCAGTATAGGACTAGAATGGACCAGTATAGACCAGTACAGACTGGTGCAGGACCAGTATGGGCCAGTACTGCACTGGTATGGACCACTACGGGACTAGAATGGACCAGTATGGACCAGTATAGACCAGTACAGCACTGGTACGGACTGGTACAGGACTAGAATGGACCAGTATGGACCAGTATGGACCAGTATGGACCAGTACAGCACTGGTACAGACTGGTACAGGACTAGAATGGACCAGTATGGACCAGTATAGACCAGTATAGACCAGTATCAACCGGTATAGACAGTAAGGTACCAGTACAGACCAGTATAGACCAGTATGGACCAGTATGGAGCAGCACAGCACTGATACAGACCAGTATAGGACTAGAATGGACCAGTATAGACCAGTACAGACTGGTGCAGGACCAGTATGGGCCAGTACTGCACTGGTATGGACCACTACGGGACTAGAATGGACCAGTATGGACCAGTATAGACCAGTACAGCACTGGTACGGACTGGTACAGGACTAGAATGGACCAGTATGGACCAGTATGGACCAGTATGGACCAGTACAGCACTGGTACAGACTGGTACAGGACTAGAATGGACCAGTATGGACCAGTATAGACCAGTATAGACCAGTATCAACCGGTATAGACAGTAAGGTACCAGTACAGACCAGTATAGACCAGTATGGACCAGTATGGAGCAGCACAGCACTGATACAGACCAGTATAGGACTAGAATGGACCAGTATAGACCAGTACAGACTGGTGCAGGACCAGTATGGGCCAGTACTGCACTGGTATGGACCACTACGGGACTAGAATGGACCAGTATGGACCAGTATAGACCAGTACAGCACTGGTACGGACTGGTACAGGACTAGAATGGACCAGTATGGACCAGTATGGACCAGTATGGACCAGTACAGCACTGGTACAGACTGGTACAGGACTAGAATGGACCAGTATGGACCAGTATAGACCAGTATAGACCAGTATCAACCGGTATAGACAGTAAGGTACCAGTACAGACCAGTATAGACCAGTATGGACCAGTATGGAGCAGCACAGCACTGATACAGACCAGTATAGGACTAGAATGGACCAGTATAGACCAGTACAGACTGGTGCAGGACCAGTATGGGCCAGTACTGCACTGGTATGGACCACTACGGGACTAGAATGGACCAGTATGGACCAGTATAGACCAGTACAGCACTGGTACGGACTGGTACAGGACTAGAATGGACCAGTATGGACCAGTATGGACCAGTATGGACCAGTACAGCACTGGTACAGACTGGTACAGGACTAGAATGGACCAGTATGGACCAGTATAGACCAGTATAGACCAGTATCAACCGGTATAGACAGTAAGGTACCAGTACAGACCAGTATAGACCAGTATGGACCAGTATGGAGCAGCACAGCACTGATACAGACCAGTATAGGACTAGAATGGACCAGTATAGACCAGTACAGACTGGTGCAGGACCAGTATGGGCCAGTACTGCACTGGTATGGACCACTACGGGACTAGAATGGACCAGTATGGACCAGTATAGACCAGTACAGCACTGGTACGGACTGGTACAGGACTAGAATGGACCAGTATGGACCAGTATGGACCAGTATGGACCAGTACAGCACTGGTACAGACTGGTACAGGACTAGAATGGACCAGTATGGACCAGTATAGACCAGTATAGACCAGTATCAACCGGTATAGACAGTAAGGTACCAGTACAGACCAGTATAGACCAGTATGGACCAGTATGGAGCAGCACAGCACTGATACAGACCAGTATAGGACTAGAATGGACCAGTATAGACCAGTACAGACTGGTGCAGGACCAGTATGGGCCAGTACTGCACTGGTATGGACCACTACGGGACTAGAATGGACCAGTATGGACCAGTATAGACCAGTACAGCACTGGTACGGACTGGTACAGGACTAGAATGGACCAGTATGGACCAGTATGGACCAGTATGGACCAGTACAGCACTGGTACAGACTGGTACAGGACTAGAATGGACCAGTATGGACCAGTATAGACCAGTATAGACCAGTATCAACCGGTATAGACAGTAAGGTACCAGTACAGACCAGTATAGACCAGTATGGACCAGTATGGAGCAGCACAGCACTGATACAGACCAGTATAGGACTAGAATGGACCAGTATAGACCAGTACAGACTGGTGCAGGACCAGTATGGGCCAGTACTGCACTGGTATGGACCACTACGGGACTAGAATGGACCAGTATGGACCAGTATAGACCAGTACAGCACTGGTACGGACTGGTACAGGACTAGAATGGACCAGTATGGACCAGTATGGACCAGTATGGACCAGTACAGCACTGGTACAGACTGGTACAGGACTAGAATGGACCAGTATGGACCAGTATAGACCAGTATAGACCAGTATCAACCGGTATAGACAGTAAGGTACCAGTACAGACCAGTATAGACCAGTATGGACCAGTATGGAGCAGCACAGCACTGATACAGACCAGTATAGGACTAGAATGGACCAGTATAGACCAGTACAGACTGGTGCAGGACCAGTATGGGCCAGTACTGCACTGGTATGGACCACTACGGGACTAGAATGGACCAGTATGGACCAGTATAGACCAGTACAGCACTGGTACGGACTGGTACAGGACTAGAATGGACCAGTATGGACCAGTATGGACCAGTATGGACCAGTACAGCACTGGTACAGACTGGTACAGGACTAGAATGGACCAGTATGGACCAGTATAGACCAGTATAGACCAGTATCAACCGGTATAGACAGTAAGGTACCAGTACAGACCAGTATAGACCAGTATGGACCAGTATGGAGCAGCACAGCACTGATACAGACCAGTATAGGACTAGAATGGACCAGTATAGACCAGTACAGACTGGTGCAGGACCAGTATGGGCCAGTACTGCACTGGTATGGACCACTACGGGACTAGAATGGACCAGTATGGACCAGTATAGACCAGTACAGCACTGGTACGGACTGGTACAGGACTAGAATGGACCAGTATGGACCAGTATGGACCAGTATGGACCAGTACAGCACTGGTACAGACTGGTACAGGACTAGAATGGACCAGTATGGACCAGTACAGACCAGTATAGACCAGTATCAACCGGTATAGACAGTAAGGTACCAGTACAGACCAGTATAGACCAGTAGGGAGCAGTATGGACCAGTATGGACCAGTACAGCACTGGTATGGACCGGTACAGGACTAGAATGGACCAGTATGGCACCAGTACAGACCAGTATAGACCAGTAGGGAGCAGTATGGACCAGTATGGACCAGTATAGACCACTATGGGGCAGTGTGGACCGGTACAGATCAGTATAGACCAGTATAGAATAGTATGGACCAGTACAGCACTGGTATGGACCGGTACAGGACTAGAATGGACCAGTATGGCACCAGTACAGACCAGTATAGACCAGTAGGGAGCAGTATGGACCAGTATGGACCAGTATGGACCAGTATGGACCAGTATAGACCACTATGGGGCAGTGTGGACCGGTACAGACCAGTATAGACCAGTATAGAATAGTATGGACCAGTACAGCACTGGTACGGACTGGTACAGGACTAGAATGGACCAGTATGGACCAGTACAGACCAGTATAGACCAGTAGGGAGCAGTATGGACCAGTATGGACCAGTACAGCACTGGTATGGACCGGTACAGGACTAGAATGGACCAGTATGGCACCAGTACAGACCAGTATAGACCAGTATAAGCCACTATGGACCAGTACGGCACTGCTACAGACTGGTATGGTGCCAGTACAGACCAGTATAGACCAGTATGGGCCAGTACAGCATTGGTATGGACCAGTACAGCACTGGTACGGACTGCTATGGGACTAGAATGGACCAGTATGGACCAGTATGGACCAGTATAGACCACTATGGGGCAGTGTGGACCGGTACAGACCAGTATAGACCAGTATAGAATAGTATGTACCAGTACAGCACTGGTATGGACTGGTACAGGACTAGAATGGACCAGTATGGACCAGTACAGACCAGTATAGACCAGTAGGGAGCAGTATGGACCAGTATGGACCAGTACAGCACTGGTATGGACCGGTACAGGACTAGAATGGACCAGTATGGCACCAGTACAGACCAGTATAGACCAGTATAAGCCACTATGGACCAGTACGGCACTGCTACAGACTGGTATGGTGCCAGTACAGACCAGTATAGACCAGTATGGGCCAGTACAGCATTGGTATGGACCAGTACAGCACTGGTACGGACTGCTATGGGACTAGAATGGACCAGTATGGACCAGTATGGACCAGTATAGACCACTATGGGGCAGTGTGGACCGGTACAGACCAGTATAGACCAGTATAGAATAGTATGTACCAGTACAGCACTGGTATGGACTGGTACAGGACTAGAATGGACCAGTATGGACCAGTATGGACCAGTACAGCACTGGTACGGACTGGTACAGGACTAGAATGGACCAGTATGGACCAGTATGGACCAGTACAGCACTGGTACGGACTGGTACGGACCGCTACGGGACTAGAATGGACCAGTATGGCACCAGTACAGACCAGTATGGAGCAGTACAGACCAGTATGGACCAGTACAGCACTGGTACAGACCGGTACAGCACTGGTATGGACTGGTACAGGACTAGAATGGACCAGTACAGACCAGTATGGACCAGTATGGGCCAGTACAGCACTGGTACAGACCAGTACAGCACTGGTACGGACTGGTACAGGACTAGAATGGACCAGTACAGACCAGTACAGACTGGTGCAGGACCAGTAAGGACCAGTATAGAACAGTATGGACCAGTACAGCACTGGTACGGACCGCTATAGGACTAGAATGGACCAGTATAGACCAGTACGGACCAGTATAGACCAGTATAGGCCACTATGGGGCAGTGTGGTGCCAGTACAGACCAGTATAGACCAGTACGGACCAGTATGGCACCAGTACAGCACTGGTACAGGACTAGAATGGACCAGTATGGACCAGTATGGACCAGTATAGACCACTATGGGGCAGTGTGGACCGGTACAGACCAGTATAGCCAGTACAGCACTGGTACAGACCAGTACAGCACTGGTACGGACTGGTACAGGACTAGAATGGACCAGTACAGACCAGTATGGACCAGTACAGCACTGGTACAGACCGGTACAGCACTGGTATGGACTGGTACAGGACTAGAATGGACCAGTATGGACCAGTATGGACCAGTACAGCACTGGTACAGACCGGTACAGCACTGGTATGGACTGGTACAGGACTAGAATGGACCAGTATGGACCAGTATGGACCAGTACAGCACTGGTACAGACCGGTACAGCACTGGTATGGACTGGTACAGGACTAGAATGGACCAGTATGGACCAGTATGGACCAGTACAGCACTGGTACAGACCGGTACAGCACTGGTATGGACTGGTACAGGACTAGAATGGACCAGTATAGACCAGTATGGACCAGTATAGACCACTATGGGGCAGCACAGCACCAGTACAGCACCAGTACGACACCAGTATAACTCCAGTACGGCACCAGTACAGCACCAGTATGACACCAGTACAGCTTCAGCACCCTGGAGAGCTCCAGTACAGCTCCAGTACGAACCAGTACAGCTCCAGTACGGCACCAGTACAGCTCTAGCACCCAGTACGGCACCAGTACAGCTCCAGTACAGCTCCAGTACAACACCAGTACAGCACCAGTACGGCACCAGTACAGCTTCAGCACCCTGGAGAGCTCCAGTACAGCTCCAGTACGACACCAGTATAACTCCAGTACGGCACCAGTACAGCTCCAGTACAGCTCCAGTACGACACCAGTACATCTCTAGCACCCAGTATGGCACCAGTACAGCTCCAGTACAGCTCCAGTATGGAACCAGTACAGCTCCAGTACGGCACCAGTACAGCTCCAGTAGGAAACCAGTACAGCTCTAGCACCCAGTACAGCTCCTGTAAGGCACCAGTATAGCTCCAGTACAGCTCCAGTACGGCACCAGTATAACTCCAGTACGGCTCCAGCACCCAGTACGGCACCAGTAGAGCTCCAGTACAGCACCAGTATAGCACCAGTATGGAACCAGTACACACTCCAGTACCCAGTACAGCTCCAGTACGGCACCAGTACAGCTCTAGCACCCAGTACAGCTCCAGTACAGCTCCAGTACGGCACCAGTATAACTCCAGTACAGCTCCAGTACAAAACCAGTACATCTCTAGCACCCAGTACAGCACCAGTACAGCACCAGTACATCTCCAGTATGGCACCAGCACGGCACCAGTACGGCACCAGTACGGCACCAGTATAGCACCAGTACATCTCTAGCACCCAGTACAGCACCAGTATAGCACCCAGTATGGCACCAGTACGGCTCCAGTACGGCACCAGTACGGCACCAGTATAGCTTCAGCACCCTGGAGAGCTCCAGTACAGCTCCAGTACGACACCAGTATAACTCCAGTACGGCACCAGCAACCAGTACGGCACCAGTATGGCCCCAGTACGGCACCAGTACAGCTTCAGCACCCTGGAGAGCTCCAGTACAGCTCCAGTACGACACCAGTATAACTCCAGTACGGCACCAGTACGGCACCAGTACAGCTCCAGTACGACACCAGTACAAACTCCAGCACCCAGTATGGCACCAGTATGGCTCCAGTACGGCACCAGTACAGCTCTAGCACCCACTACGGCACCAGTACAGCTCCAGTATGGCACCAGTATAACTCCAGTACGGCTCCAGCAACCAGTACGGCACCAGTACAGCTCCAGTACGACACCAGTATAACTCCAGTACGGCACCAGCAACCAGTACGGCACCAGTACAGCTCCAGTATGGAACCAGTACGGCACCAGTACAGCTCCAGTATGGCACCAGTACAGCTCCAGTATGGCACCAGTACAGCTCCAGTATAACTGCAGTACAGCTCTAGCACCCAGTACGGTACCAGTACAGCTCCAGTACGGCACCAGTATACACTCCAGTACCCAGTACAGCTCCAGTACGAAACCAGTACATCTCTAGCACCCAGTATGGCACCAGTACAGCACCAGTACGGCACCAGTACGGCACCAGTACTACACCAGTACAGCTTCAGCACCCTGGAGAGCTCCAGTACAGCTCCAGTACGAACCAGTATAACTCCAGTACGGCTCCAGCACCCAGTACGGCACCAGTACAGCTCCAGTACAGCTCCAGTACAGCACCAGTACAGCACCAGTACTACACCAGTACAGCTTCAGCACCCTGGAGAGCTCCAGTACAGCTCCAGTACGACACCAGTATAACTCCAGTACGGCACCAGTACGGCACCAGTACAGCTCCAGTACGACACCAGTACAAACTCCAGCACCCAGTATGGCACCAGTATGGCTCCAGTACGGCACCAGTACGGCACCAGTACAGCTCTAGCACCCACTACGGCACCAGTACAGCTCCAGTATGGCACCAGTATGGAACCAGTACAAACTCTAGCACCCAGTACAGCTCCAGTAGAGCACCCAGTTCGGCACCAGTACAGCTCCAGTACGGCACCAGTACGGCACCAGTACCGCTCCAGCACCCAGTACAGCTCCAGTACAGCTCCAGTACAACACCAGTACAGCACCAGTACGGCACCAGTATAGCTTCAGCACCCTGGAGAGCTCCAGTACAGCTCCAGTACGACACCAGTATAACTCCAGTACGGCTCCAGTATAGCTCCAGTACCCTGGAGAGCTCCAGTACAGCTCCAGTACGACACCAGTATAACTCCAGTACGGCTCCAGTATAGCTCCAGTCCCCTGGAGAGCTCCAGTACAGCTCCAGTACGACACCAGTATAACTCCAGTACGGCTCCAGTATAGCTCCAGTCCCCTGGAGAGCTCCAGTACAGCTCCAGTACGACACCAGTATAACTCCAGTACGGCTCCAGTATAGCTCCAGTCCCCTGGAGAGCTCCAGTACAGCTCCAGTACGACACCAGTATAACTCCAGTACGGCTCCAGTATAGCTCCAGTCCCCTGGAGAGCTCCAGTACAGCTCCAGTACGACACCAGTATAACTCCAGTACGGCTCCAGTATAGCTCCAGTCCCCTGGAGAGCTCCAGTACAGCTCCAGTACGACACCAGTATAACTCCAGTACGGCTCCAGTATAGCTCCAGTCCCCTGGAGAGCTCCAGTACAGCTCCAGTACGACACCAGTATAACTCCAGTACGGCTCCAGTATAGCTCCAGTCCCCTGGAGAGCTCCAGTACAGCTCCAGTACGACACCAGTATAACTCCAGTACGGCTCCAGTATAGCTCCAGTCCCCTGGAGAGCTCCAGTACAGCTCCAGTACGGAACCAGTACAGCACCAGTACAGCTCCAGTACAAACTCCAGCACCCAGTACGGCACCAGTACGGCTCCAGTACGGCACCAGTACTGCTCCAGTACCCAGTACAGCTCCAGTACGACACCAGTATGGCACCAGTATGGCTCCAGTACAAACTCTAGCACCCAGTACGGCACCAGTACACACTCCAGCAACCAGTACGGCACCAGTACAGCACCAGTACGGCACCAGTACAGCTCCAGTACGGCACCAGTACAGCTCCGGTATAACTCCAGTACAGCTCCAGCAACCAGTACGGTACCAGTACGACACCAGTAAGGCACCAGTACGGCACCAGTACGGCACCAGTACTACACCAGTACAGCTCCAGCACCCTGGAGAGCTCCAGTACAGCTCCAGTACGAACCAGTATAGCTCCAGTACAGCACCAGTACATCTCTAGCACCCAGTATAGCACCAGTATGGCACCAGTACGGCTCCAGTACAGCACCAGTATGGCACCAGTACAAACTCCAGCACCTAGTACAGCTCCAGTACAGCTCCAGTACAGCTCCAGTACGACACCAGTACAGCTCCAGCACCCTGGAGAGCTCCAGTACAGCTCCAGTACGAACCAGTATAGCTCCAGTACAGCACCAGTACAGCTCTAGCACCCAGTAAGGCACCAGTACAGCTCCAGTACAGCTCCAGTACGACACCAGTACATCTCTAGCACCCAGTACGGCACCAGTACGGCACCAGTACCGCTCCAGCACCCAGTACAGCTCCAGTACAGCTCCAGTACAACACCAGTACAGCACCAGTACGGCACCAGTATAGCTTCAGCACCCTAGAGAGCTCCAGTACAGCTCCAGTAAGACACCAGTACAGCTCCAGTATGGAACCAGTACAGCTCCAGTACGACACCAGTATAACTCCAGTACAAACTCCAGCACCCAGTACAGCTCCAGTACGGCTCCAGTACGGCACCAGTACGGCACCAGTACTACACCAGTACAGCTTCAGCACCCTGGAGAGCTCCAGTACAGCTCCAGTACGACACCAGTATAACTCCAGTAGGGCTCCAGCAACCAGTACGGCACCAGTACAGCTCCAGTACAGCTCCAGTACAGCACCAGTACTACACCAGTACAGCTTCAGCACCCTGGAGAGCTCCAGTACAGCTCCAGTACGACACCAGTATAACTCCAGTACGGCACCAGTACGGCACCAGTACAGCTCCAGTACGACACCAGTACAAACTCCAGCACCCAGTATGGCACCAGTATGGCTCCAGTACGGCACCAGTACGGCACCAGTACAGCTCTAGCACCCACTACGGCACCAGTACAGCTCCAGTATGGCACCAGTATGGAACCAGTACAAACTCTAGCACCCAGTACAGCTCCAGTAGAGCACCCAGTTCGGCACCAGTACAGCTCCAGTACGGCACCAGTACGGCACCAGTACCGCTCCAGCACCCAGTACAGCTCCAGTACAGCTCCAGTACAACACCAGTACAGCACCAGTACGGCACCAGTATAGCTTCAGCACCCTGGAGAGCTCCAGTACAGCTCCAGTACGACACCAGTATAACTCCAGTACGGCTCCAGTATAGCTCCAGTACCCTGGAGAGCTCCAGTACAGCTCCAGTACGAACCAGTATAGCTCCAGTACAGCACCAGTACAGCTCTAGCACCCAGTAAGGCACCAGTACAGCTCCAGTATAGCTCCAGTACGACACCAGTACAGCTCTAGCACCCAGTACGGCACCAGTACAGCTCCAGTACAGCACCAGTACGGCACCAGTACAGCTCCAGTACGGCACCAGTATAGCTCCAGTACGGCACCAGTAAGCACCAGTACGGCACCAGCACCCTGGACAGCTCCAGCTCCGGCACCTCCAGCACCATGGACAGCTGCCCCACAACCAACTGCCCCACAAGTCACTGCCCCATAGATCCTCCAGCCCCACAACTGCCCCACAGACACACACACACAGAG
The DNA here is from genome assembly GCF_001431845.1 of Calidris pugnax. NCBI lineage: Eukaryota > Metazoa > Chordata > Aves > Charadriiformes > Scolopacidae > Calidris > Calidris pugnax. Next base: position 35,005 of record NW_015091231.1, read on the forward strand.
CCCCACAACTGCCCCATAGAACACTCCCAGCCCCACAGCTGCCCCATAGACACACACACAGAGCCCCACAGCTGCCCCACAACCAACTGCCCCATAGATGCTCCAGCCCCACAACTGCCCCATAGAACACCCCAACCCCA
>NW_015091232.1:0-1780 GCF_001431845.1 Calidris pugnax
CAAACCCAGTGCCACATCCCAGTAAGCCCCAGTTCCACGTCCCAGCAAATCCAGTGCTGTGTCCCAGCAATTCCAGTGCCGTGTCCCAGCAAAACCAGTATGGTGTCCCAGCAAAACCAGTGCTACGTCCCAACAATTCCAGTGCCATGTCCCAGCAAAACCAGTATGGTGTCCCAGCAATCCCAGTTCCATTTCCCAGCAATTCCACTGCCGTGTCGCAGCACTCCCAGTGATGTGTCCCAGCAATCCCAGTGCCATGTCCCAGCAAAACCAGTACAGTGTCCCAACAATCCCAGTGCCGTGTCCCAGCAAACCCACTGCCATGTCCCAGCAATCCCAGTGCCATGTCCCAGCAAAACCAGTTCTGTGTCCCAGCAATCCCAGTGCCATGTCCCATTAAACCCAGTGCCATGTCCCAGCAATTCCAGTGCCACATCCCAGCAAAACCAGTATGGTGTCCCAGCAATCCCAGTGCCATGTCCCAGCAAACCCAGTGCTGTATCCCAGTAAAACCAGTTCTGTATCCCAGTAAGCCCAGTGCCGTGTCCCAGCAATCCCATGGCCATGTCCCAGCAAAACCAGTATGGTGTCCCAGCAATCCCAGTGCCATGTCTCAACAAACCCAGTGCCACGTCCAGCAATCCCATAGCTGTGTCCCATTAAACCCAGTGCTGTGTCCCAGCAAACCCAGTGCCACATCCCAGTAAGCCCAGTGCCATGTCCCAGCAAAACCAGTACGGTGTCCCAGCAATCCCAGTGCTGTGTCCCAGCAATCCCAGTGCCATGTCCCAGCAATCCCACTGCCATGTCCCAGCAAAACCAGTACAGTGTCCCAGCAAACCCACTGCCATGTCCCAACAATCCCAGTGCCATGTCCCAACAATTCCAGTGCTGTGTCCCAGTAAAACCAGTACTATGTCCCAGCAAACCCAGTGCCACATCCCAGTAAGCCCAGTGCCACGTCCCAGCAAACCCAGTGCTGTGTCCCAGCAATCCCATGGCCGTGTCCCAGCAAAACCAGTATGGTGTCCCAGCAATCCTAGTGCCATGTCTAACAATCCCAGAGCAGTGCCCCACTAAACCCAGTGCTGTGTCCCAGCAATCCCAGTACAGATTCCCAGCAATCCCAGTGCCATGTCCCAGCAAACCCAGTGCCATGTCCCGGCAATCCCAGAGCTGTGTCCCAGTAAACCCACTTCTGTGTCCCAGCAATCCCAGTGCTGTATCCCAGTAAAACCAGTTCTGTGTCCCAGTAATCCCAGTGCCATGTCCCAGCAATCCCATGACCGTGTCCCAGCAAACCCAGTGCTGTGTCCCAGTAAATCCAGTTCTGTGTCCCAGTAATCCCAGTGCCACATCCCAGTAAAACCAGTGCCACATCCCAGTAAAACCAGTGCCACATCCCAGCAAAACCAGTATGGTGTCCCAGCAATCCCAGTGTCATGTCCCAGCAAACCCACTGCCATGTCCTAACAATCCCAGTGCCATGTCCCAGCAAAACCAGTATGGTGTCCCAGCAATCCCAGAGCTGTGTCCCATTAAACCCAGTGCCACTTCCCAGCAAACCCAGTGCTGTGTCCCAGCAAACCCAGTGCTGTATCCCAGTAAAACCAGTTCTGTGTCCCAGCAATCCCAGTGCTGTATCCCAGCAATCCCAGTGCCATATCACAGCAATCCCAGTGCCGTCTCCCAGCAAACCCAGTGCCACATCCCAGTAAGCCCAGTGCCACGTCCCAGCAAACCCAGTGCTGTGTCCCAGCAATCCCAGTGCCGTGTCCCA
>NW_015091232.1:2192-3891 GCF_001431845.1 Calidris pugnax
CCCAGTGCTGTGTCCCATTAAACCCAGTGCCATGTCCCAGCAATTCCACTGCTGCGTCCCAGCAAAACCAGTACTGTGTCCCAGCAATCCCAGTGCCATGTCCCAGCAAAAACACTACGGTGTCCCAGCAGTCCCAGTACCATGTCCCAACAAATCCAGTGCCATGTCCCAGTAATCCCAGAGCTGTGTCCCATTAAACCCAGTGCCATGTCCCAGCAATTCCACTGCTGCGTCCCAGCAAAACCAGTATGGTGTCCCAGCAATCCCAGTACCATGTCCCAACAATCCCAGTGGGACATGGGTCCAGCAATCCCATAGCTGTGTCCCATTAACCCCAGTGCCGTGTCCCAGCAACTCCAGTGCCATGTCCCAACAAACCCAGTGCTATGTCCCAGCAATCCCAGTGCCATGTCCCAGCAATTCCACTGCTGCGTCCCAGCAAAACCAGTATGGTGTCCCAGCAATCCCAGTGCCGTGTCCCAGCAACTCCAGTGCCATGTCCCAACAAACCCAGTGCTATGTCCCAGCAATCCCAGTGTCATGTCCCAGCAAAACCAGTATGGTGTCCCAGCAATCCCAGTGCCGTGTCCCAACAAACCCAGTGCCACATCCCAGTAAGCCCAGTGCCACGTCCCAGCAAACCCAGTGCTGTGTCCCAGCAATCCCAGTGCCATGTCCCAGCAAAACCAGTACAGTGTCCCAGCAATCCCAGTGCCGTGTCCAATCAAACCCAGTGCTGTGTCCCAGCAATCCCAGTACCAAGTCCCAGCAATCCCAGTTCTGTGTCCCAGCAATCCCAGTGCCATGTCCCAGCAATCCCAGTGCCGTGTCCCAGCAATCCCAGTGCCGTGTCCCAGAAAAAAACAGTATGGTGTCCCAGCAAACCCACTGCCGTGTCCCAGCAACCCCAGTACAGTGTCCAAGCAATCCCAGTACCATGTCACAACAAACCCAGTGCTATGTCCCAGCAATCCCAGAGCTGTGTCCCATTAAACCCAGTGCCACATCCCAGTAAGCCCAGTGCCACGTCCCAGCAAACCCAGTGCTGTGTCCCAGCAATCCCATGGCCATGTCCCAGCAAAACCAGTACAGTGTCCCAGCAATCCCAGTGCCGTGTCCAATCAAACCCAGTGCTGTGTCCCAGCAATCCCAGTACAGATTCCCAGCAATTCCAGTGCTGTGTCCCAGTAAAACCAGTACTATGTCCCAGCAAACCCAGTGCCACCCCTTCCCTGCCACCGAGGCCGGGGGGGGTCGGGGGGGGGAAGAAATCTCAGGGTGGGAGCTTCAGAGCAGGAATTAACTCCGCCAAATGTTTTATTTGTGTAGAAACGCAATTATGCTAATTAAAGCACAGCTGTAATTACGGCACTAAGTGCACCAGTGACTTCTTCGGAGGAGGAGCCGGGAAACCTGGAAGGGGGGGGAGCTGGTTGTCCCCGTGGGAGGTGACAAGGGTGACCCGGGTGGCCCTAAAGCTGGTGGCCCTGGTCATCAGGAAGGGGTTGGTGGCCCAGGATGCCCGGGGGGGGGGACACAGGGGGACCCACAACCACATCTTGTCACCCCCACCTCCCGATGCCACCCCCCAACCAAGGGACAAGGGAGTAGGGGACAAAGCCACCCCCTTTTTGACCTCAAGAGGTTCCTCAGGGAGTTTTTGGGGGGGGCACAGATCAAGGGGGGCATCAACTTGATG
>NW_015091232.1:4844-17186 GCF_001431845.1 Calidris pugnax
GTGGTATCCATGCAAGGATGCACATCCCTAATGCATCCCGGAATCCCTGCACATCCCTAACGCATGGCATTCCTGCAGCCTGCATGTTCTCAATGCATCCCTGCATCCCTGCACATCCCTAATGCATCCCTGCAGCCCTGCACATCCCCACTGCATGGCATCCCTGCAGCCCTGCACATCCCTAACGCGTGGTATCCATGCAAGGATGCACATCCCTAATGCATCCCTGAATCTCTGCACATCCCTAACGTATGGGATCCCTGCAGCCTGCATATCCCCAATGCATCCCTGCAGCCCTGCACATCCCTAACGTGTGGTATCCATGCAAGGATGCACATCCCCCCTGCATGGCATCCATGCAGCATGCACATCCCTAACACATGGTATCCATGCAAGGATGCACATCCCTAATGCATCCCTGCAGCCTGCACATCCCTAATGCATCCCTGCATCCCTGCACATCCCCACTGCATGGCATCCCTCTAAGGATGCACATCCCTAATGCATGGCATCCCTGCAAGGATGCACATCCCTAATGTATCCCTGCATCCCTGCACATCCCTAACGCATGGCATCCCTTAAGGATGAACATCCCTAACACATGGCATCCCTGCAGCCTGCACATCCCTAATGCATCCCTGCAGCCTTGCACATCCCCACTGCATGGCATCCCTGCAGCCCTGCATATCCCTAATGTGTGGTATCCATGCAAGGATGCACATCCCTAATGCATCCCTGCAGCCCTGCACATCCCTAACGCATGGCATCCCTGCAGCCTGCATGTCCCTAATGCATCCCTGCAGCCTGTACATCCCCATCCCCATGGCATCCCTGCACATCCCTAACGCATGGTACCCCTGCATCCCTGCACATCCCTAATGCATCCCTGCAGCCTGCACATCCCTAAGGCACCCCTGCATCTGTGCACATCCCTAATGCATCCCTGTATCCCTGCACATCCCTAACGTATGGCATCCCTGCAGCCCTGCACATCCCTAATGCATCCCTGCAGCCTGCATATCCCTAACGCGTGGTATCCATGCAAGGATGCACATCCCTAATGCATCCCTGAATCTCTGCACATCCTTAATGCAGCCCTGCATCCCTGCACATCCCCACCCCGTGGCATCCCTGCAGCCCTGCACATCCCTAATGCATCCCTGCAGCCTGCACATCCCCACTGCATGGCATCCCTGCAGACCTGCACATCCCTAAGGCGTGGTATCCATGCAAGGATGCACATCCCTAATGCATCCCTGCATCCCTGCCCATCCCTAATGCATCCCTGCAGCCTGCACGTTCCTAATGCATCCCTGCATCCCTGCCCATCCCTAATGCGTGGCATCCCTCTAAGGATGCACATCCCCAATGCATGGTATCCCTACACATCCCTAATGTATGACATCCCTGCAGCCTGCACATCCCTAATGCGTGGCATCCCTGCAGTCCTACACATCCCTAACACATGGTATCCATGCAGCCTGCACATCCCTAATGCATCCCTGCAGCCTGCACATCCCCACTGCGTGGCATCCCTGCAGCCCTGCATATCCCTAATGTGTGGTACCCATGCAAGGATGCACATCCTTAATGGATCCCTGAATCTCTGCACATCCCCAATGCATGCCATCCCTGCAAGGGTGCACATCCCTAACCATGGCATTCCTGCAGCCTGCATGTTCCCAATGCATCCCTGCAGCCCTGCACATCCCTAGTGCATGGCATCCGTGCAGCCTGCACATCCCTAATGCATCCCCGCATCCCTGCCCATTCCTAACACATGGCATCCCTGCACATCCCCAATGCATGACATCCCTGCAGCCTGGACATCCCTGCTGCATGGCAGCCCTCTAAGGATGCACATCCCTAATGCATGGCATCCCCGCAGCCTGCACATCCCTAATGCATCCCTGCAGCCTGCACATTCCCATCCCTGTGTCATCCCTGCTCAATAGGGATTGCATGGCATCCCTGCATCCCTGCACATCCCTCATGCATCCCTGCATTCCTGAACATCCCCACTGCATGGCATCCCGGCAAGGGTGCACATCCCTAACGCATGGCATCCCTGCAGCCTGCATGTTCCCAATGCATCCCTGCAGCCTGCCCATCCCCATCCCCATGGCATCCCTGCACATCCCTAGTGCATGACATCCCTCTAAGGATGCACATCCCCACCCCATGGCATCCCTGCAGCCCTGCACATCCCTAATGCATCCCTGCAGCCTGCACATCCCCAATTATATGGCATCCCTGCACATCCCAATTGCATCCATGTGGCCTGCACATCCCCACTGCATGGCATCCCTGCAGCCTGCATGTTCCCAATGCATCCCTGCATCCCGGTACATCCCTAATGCATCCCTGCAGCCTGCACATCCCAATTGCATCCATGTGGCCTGCACACCCCTAATGTATGGCATCCCTGCAAGGATGCACATTTCTAATGCATGGCATCCCTGCACCCTGCATGTTCCCAATGCATCCCTGCAGCCCTGCACATCCCAAATGCATCCCTGCTGCCCTGCACATCTCTAACACATGGCATCCCTGCACCCTGCATGTTCCCAATGCATCCCTGCAGCCTGCACATCTCCAATTATATGGCATCCCTGCAGCCCTGCACATCCCTAATGTATCCCTGCGTCCCTGCACATCCCTAATGCATCCCTGCGGCCTGTCCAACCCTAATGCATGGCATCCCTGCAGCCCTGCATATCCCTAACGCATGGCACCCCTGCACATCCCTAATACATCCCTGCAGCCTGCATGGCATCCCTCTAAGGATGCACATCGCCATCCCCATGGCATCCCTGCACAATAGGGATTGCATGGCATCCTTGCATCCCTGCACATCCCCAATGCATGCCATCCCTGCAAGGGTGCACACCCCTAACGCATGGCATCCCTGCAGTCTGCATGTCCCTAATGCATCCCTGCAGCCTGCCCATCCCTAACGCATGGCATCCCTGCAGCCTGCATGTTCCCAATGCATCCCTGCAGCCTGCCCATCCCCATCCCCATGGCATCCCTGCACATCCCTAGTGCATGACATCCCTCTAAGGATGCACATCCCTAACACATGGCATCCCTGCAGCCTGCACATCCCTAATGCATCCCTGCAGCCTGCACATCCCCAATTATATGGCATCCCTGCAGCCCTGCACATCCCAATTGCATCCCTGTAGCCTGCACATCCCTAATGCATGGCATCCCTCTAAGGATGCACATTTCTAATGCATGGCATCCCTGCACCCTGCATGTTCCCAATGCATCCCTGCACATCCCAATTGCCTCCATGTGGCCTGCACATCCCTAACGCATGGTATTCCTGCATCCCTGCACATCCCTAATGCATCCCTGCAGCCTGCATGTTCCCAGTGCATCCCTGCAGCCTGCCCATCCCCATCCCCATGGCATCCCTGCACATCCCTAGTGCATGACATCCCTCTAAGGATGCACATCCCCACCCCATGGCATCCCTGCAGCCCTGCACATCCCTAATGCATCCCTGCAGCCTGCACATCCCCAATTATATGGCATCCCTGCATCCCTGCACATCCCGATTGCATCCCTGCGGCCTGCCCATCCCTAACACATGGCATCCCTGCAGCCTGCATGTTCCCAATGCATCCCTGCAGCCTGCCCATCCCCATCCCCATGGCATCCCTGCAGCCCTGTGTATCCCTAACGCATGATATCCATGCAAGGATGCACATCCCTAATGCATCCCTGCATCCCTGCACATCCCTAATGCATCCCCGCGGTCTGCATATCCCTAATGCATGGTATCCCTGCACATCCCTAATGTATGACATCCCTGAATCTCTGCACATCCTTAATGCAGCCCTGCAGCCCTGCACATCCCCACTGCATGGCATCCCTGCATCCCTGCACATCCCTAATGCATCCCTGCAGCCCTGCACATCCCCACTGCATGGCATCCCTGCAGCCCTGCACATCCCTAACGCGTGGTATCCATGCAAGGATGCACATCCCTAATGCATCCCTGAATCTCTGCACATCCCTAACGTATGGGATCCCTGCAGCCTGCACATCCCTAATACACCCCTGCATCCCTGCACATCCCTAATGCATCCCTGCAGCCCTGCACATCCCTAATGCATCTCTGCAGCCTGCACATCCCTAATGCATCCCTGCATCCCTGCAAGGATGCACATCCCTAACGCATGGCGTTCCTGCAGCCTGCATGTTCTCAATGCATCCCTGCAAGGGTGCACATCCCCATCCCATGGCATCCCTGCAGCCTGCACATCCCCATGGCATCCCTGCACATCCCTAATGATTCCTTCATCCCTGCACATCCCTAATGCAGCCCTGCAGCCTGCACATCCCTAATGCATGGCATCCCTGCAAGGATGCACAACCCATCCCCATGGCATCCCTGCACATCCCAATTGCATCCCTGCAGCCCTGCACATCCCCAATGCATGGCATCCCTGCAAGGGTGCACATCCCTAACACATGCCATCCCTGCACATCCCTAATGCATCCCTGCATCCCTGCACATCCCTAACGTATGGCATCCCTGCACATCCCAATTGCATCCCTGCAGCCCTGCGTATCCCTAACACATGGTATCCATGCAAGGATGCACATCCCTAATGCATCCCTGCACATCCCCAATGCATGGCACTCCTGCGAAGATACACATCCCTAATGCATGCCATCCCTGCAAGGATGCACATTCCCACTGCATGGCATCCCTGCACGTCCCTAATGCATCCTTGCAGCCTGCACATCCCCAATTATATGGCATCCCTGCATCCCTGCACATCCCGATTGCATCCCTGCGGCCTGCCCATCCCTAACACATGGCATCCCTGCAGCCTGCATGTTCCCAATGCATCCCTGCAGCCTGCCCATCCCCATCCCCATGGCATCCCTGCAGCCCTGTGTATCCCTAACGCATGATATCCATGCAAGGATGCACATCCCTAATGCATCCCTGCATCCCTGCACATCCCTAATGCATCCCCGCGGTCTGCATATCCCTAATGCATGGTATCCCTGCACATCCCTAATGTATGACATCCCTGAATCTCTGCACATCCTTAATGCAGCCCTGCAGCCCTGCACATCCCCACTGCATGGCATCCCTGCATCCCTGCACATCCCTAATGCATCCCTGCAGCCCTGCACATCCCCACTGCATGGCATCCCTGCAGCCCTGCACATCCCTAACGCGTGGTATCCATGCAAGGATGCACATCCCTAATGCATCCCTGAATCTCTGCACATCCCTAACGTATGGGATCCCTGCAGCCTGCACATCCCTAATACACCCCTGCATCCCTGCACATCCCTAATGCATCCCTGCAGCCCTGCACATCCCTAATGCATCTCTGCAGCCTGCACATCCCTAATGCATCCCTGCATCCCTGCAAGGATGCACATCCCTAACGCATGGCGTTCCTGCAGCCTGCATGTTCTCAATGCATCCCTGCAAGGGTGCACATCCCCATCCCATGGCATCCCTGCAGCCTGCACATCCCCATGGCATCCCTGCACATCCCTAATGATTCCTTCATCCCTGCACATCCCTAATGCAGCCCTGCAGCCTGCACATCCCTAATGCATGGCATCCCTGCAAGGATGCACAACCCATCCCCATGGCATCCCTGCACATCCCAATTGCATCCCTGCAGCCCTGCACATCCCCAATGCATGGCATCCCTGCAAGGGTGCACATCCCTAACACATGCCATCCCTGCACATCCCTAATGCATCCCTGCATCCCTGCACATCCCTAACGTATGGCATCCCTGCACATCCCAATTGCATCCCTGCAGCCCTGCGTATCCCTAACACATGGTATCCATGCAAGGATGCACATCCCTAATGCATCCCTGCACATCCCCAATGCATGGCACTCCTGCGAAGATACACATCCCTAATGCATGCCATCCCTGCAAGGATGCACATTCCCACTGCATGGCATCCCTGCACGTCCCTAATGCATCCTTGCAGCCTGCACATCCCCAATTATATGGCATCCCTGCATCCCTGCACATCCCGATTGCATCCCTGCGGCCTGCCCATCCCTAACACATGGCATCCCTGCAGCCTGCATGTTCCCAATGCATCCCTGCAGCCTGCCCATCCCCATCCCCATGGCATCCCTGCAGCCCTGTGTATCCCTAACGCATGATATCCATGCAAGGATGCACATCCCTAATGCATCCCTGCATCCCTGCACATCCCTAATGCATCCCCGCGGTCTGCATATCCCTAATGCATGGTATCCCTGCACATCCCTAATGTATGACATCCCTGAATCTCTGCACATCCTTAATGCAGCCCTGCATCCCTGCACATCCCCACTGCATGGCATCCCTGCATCCCTGCACATCCCTAATGCATCCCTGCAGCCCTGCACATCCCCACTGCATGGCATCCCTGCAGCCCTGCACATCCCTAACGCGTGGTATCCATGCAAGGATGCACATCCCTAATGCATCCCTGAATCTCTGCACATCCCTAACGTATGGGATCCCTGCAGCCTGCATATCCCCAATGCATCCCTGCAGCCCTGCACATCCCTAACGTGTGGTATCCATGCAAGGATGCACATCCCCCCTGCATGGCATCCATGCAGCATGCACATCCCTAACACATGGTATCCATGCAAGGATGCACATCCCTAATGCATCCCTGCAGCCTGCACATCCCTAATGCATCCCTGCATCCCTGCACATCCCCACTGCATGGCATCCCTCTAAGGATGCACATCCCTAATGCATGGCATCCCTGCAAGGATGCACATCCCTAATGTATCCCTGCATCCCTGCACATCCCTAACGCATGGCATCCCTTAAGGATGAACATCCCTAACACATGGCATCCCTGCAGCCTGCACATCCCTAATGCATCCCTGCAGCCTTGCACATCCCCACTGCATGGCATCCCTGCAGCCCTGCATATCCCTAATGTGTGGTATCCATGCAAGGATGCACATCCCTAATGCATCCCTGCAGCCCTGCACATCCCTAACGCATGGCATCCCTGCAGCCTGCATGTCCCTAATGCATCCCTGCAGCCTGTACATCCCCATCCCCATGGCATCCCTGCACATCCCTAACGCATGGTACCCCTGCATCCCTGCACATCCCTAATGCATCCCTGCAGTCTGTACATCCCCATCCCCATGGCATCCCTGCACATCCCTAATGCATCCCTGCAGTCTGTACATCCCCATCCCCATGGCATCCCTGCACATCCCTAATGCATCCCTGCAGTCTGTACATCCCCATCCCCATGGCATCCCTGCACATCCCTAATGCATCCCTGCAGTCTGTACATCCCCATCCCCATGGCATCCCTGCACATCCCTAATGCATCCCTGCAGTCTGTACATCCCCATCCCCATGGCATCCCTGCACATCCCTAATGCATCCCTGCAGTCTGTACATCCCCATCCCCATGGCATCCCTGCACATCCCTAATGCATCCCTGCAGTCTGTACATCCCCATCCCCATGGCATCCCTGCACATCCCTAATGCATCCCTGCAGTCTGTACATCCCCATCCCCATGGCATCCCTGCACATCCCTAATGCATCCCTGCAGTCTGTACATCCCCATCCCCATGGCATCCCTGCACATCCCTAATGCATCCCTGCAGTCTGTACATCCCCATCCCCATGGCATCCCTGCACATCCCTAATGCATCCCTGCAGCCTGCCCATCCCTAACACATGGCATCCCTGCAGCCTGCACATCCCCACTGCGTGGCATCCCTGCAGCCCTGCATATCCCTAATGTGTGGTACCCATGCAAGGATGCACATCCTTAATGGATCCCTGAATCTCTGCACATCCCCAATGCATGCCATCCCTGCAAGGGTGCACATCCCTAACCATGGCATTCCTGCAGCCTGCATGTTCCCAATGCATCCCTGCAGCCCTGCACATCCCTAGTGCATGGCATCCGTGCAGCCTGCACATCCCTAATGCATCCCCGCATCCCTGCCCATTCCTAACACATGGCATCCCTGCACATCCCCAATGCATGACATCCCTGCAGCCTGGACATCCCTGCTGCATGGCAGCCCTCTAAGGATGCACATCCCTAATGCATGGCATCCCCGCAGCCTGCACATCCCTAATGCATCCCTGCAGCCTGCACATTCCCATCCCTGTGTCATCCCTGCTCAATAGGGATTGCATGGCATCCCTGCATCCCTGCACATCCCTCATGCATCCCTGCATTCCTGAACATCCCCACTGCATGGCATCCCGGCAAGGGTGCACATCCCTAACGCATGGCATCCCTGCAGCCTGCATGTTCCCAATGCATCCCTGCAGCCTGCCCATCCCCATCCCCATGGCATCCCTGCACATCCCTAGTGCATGACATCCCTCTAAGGATGCACATCCCCACCCCATGGCATCCCTGCAGCCCTGCACATCCCTAATGCATCCCTGCAGCCTGCACATCCCCAATTATATGGCATCCCTGCATCCCTGCACATCCTGATTGCATCCATGTGGCCTGCACATCCCTAACACATGGCATCCCTGCAACGGTGCACATCCCCATCCCATGTCATCCCTGCACAATAGGGATTGCATGGCATCCCTGCATCCCTGCACATCCCCAATGCATGGCAACCCTGCAAGGGTGCACATCCCTAACCATGGCATTCCTGCAGCCTGCACATCCCTAATGCATGGCATCCCTGCAGCCTGCACATCCCCACCCCATGGCATCCCTGCATCCCTGCACATCCCAACTGCATCCCTGCATCCTTGCACATCCCTAATGCATGGCATCCCTGCAAGGATGCACATCCCTAACGTATGGCATCCCTGCAGCCTGCACATCCCCATGCCCATGGCATCCCTGCCCATCCCTAATGCATTCTTGCATCCCTGCATATCCCCAATGCATCCCTGTGGTCTGCACATCCTCAATGCATGGCATCCCTGCACAGCCCTAAGGCATGGCATTCCTGCAGCCTGCATGTTCCCAATGCATCCCTGCCCATCCCAATTGCATCCCTGCAGCCTGCACATCCCCACTGCATGGCATCCCTGCATCCCTGCACATCCCTAACGCGTGGTATCCATGCAAGGATGCACATCCCTAATGGATCCCTGAATCTCTGCACATCCCTAACGTATCCCTGCATCCCTGCACATCCCTAATGCATCCATGTGGCCTGCACATCCCCACTGCATGGCATCCCTGCAAGGATGCACATCCCTAATGCATGGCACCCCTGCACATCCCTAATGCATCCCTGCAGCCTGCACATCCCTAATGCATGACATCCCTCTAAGGATGCACATCCTTAATGCATGGCATCCCTGCACATCCCTATTGCATCCCTGCAGCCTGCCCATCCCCATCCCATGGCATCCCTGCACATCCCTAATGCATCCCTGCATCCCTGCCCATTCCTAACGCATGGCATCCCTGCATCCCTGCGCATCCCAATTGCATCCACGTGGCCTGCACATCATGGCATCCCTGCACATCCCTATTGCATCCCTGCAGCCTGCCACATCCCCAATGCATGGCATCCCTGCAAGGGTGCACATCCCTAACACATGCCATCCCTGCACATCCCTAATGCATCCCTGCATCCCTGCACATCCCTAATGCATCCCCGCGGTCTGCAGCGCTGCTGGCAATTAACCGGGTTCCTTCATAACCAGAGGAAATAACAATTAATTCATTAAAACTCACATCCTTTATCTTCCCAGCGCTGTTTGTTGGCGTTTTCCCCCTTTTTTTTCCCTTTCCTGGCATTTTTTTTTACCTTTTCCTGGCTTTTTTTTTCCTTTCCTGTCTTTTCTCCCCTCCCTCCTTTTTTTTTTTCCTGTTCCTGGCTTTTTTGTTTCCTTCTCCTGGATCCGGTTGGGGGTGGGGGGGGGATATGGGGGGGAAACACCTGGTTACCCCAAATCTCCAGGGAATTCTGGGAGAAACGCAGCGCTGCTGGCAATTAACCGGGTTCCTTCATAACCAGAGGAAATAACAATTAATTCATTAAAACTCACATCCTTTATCTTCCCAGCACTGTTTGTTGGGGGTTTCCCGATTTTTTTCCCCTTCCTGGCATTTTTTTTTACCTTTTCCTGGCTTTTTTTTCCCCCTTTCCTGTATTTTCTCCCTTCCCTCCTTATTTTTTTTCCTGTTCCTGGCTTTTTTGATTCCTTCTCCTGGATTGTTTTCCTTTTCTGGTTTTTGGTTTTGCCTTTTTTTTTTCCTTTTCCTGGATTTTTTTTCCTTTTCCTGGATTTTTTTCCTCTCCTTTCCTGTCTTTTCTCCCCTCCCTCCTTTTTTTTTTTCCTGTTCCTGGCTTTTTTGTTTCCTTCTCCTGGATTGTTTTCCTTTTCTTGTTTTTGTTTTTGCCTTTTTTTCCCTTTTCCTAGATTTTTTTCCCTTTCCTGCCTTTTTTCCCTTTTCCTGCCTTTTTTTAAATTTTCCTGTCTTTTTTGTCCTTTTTTCTGGATATTTTTGTTTCCTTTTCCTGGATATTTTTCCCTTTCCTGGATTTTTTCCCCTTTTCTGAATTCTTTTTCTTTCTCTGGATTTTTATCTTTTTTTCACTTTCCTGGTTTTTGCTCCCTTTTCCTGGATTTTTTCCCTTTGCCTAGATTTTTTTTCCTTTATCTGTTTTTTTTCTTTTCCTGGCTATTTTTTTCCTTTTCTTGCCTTCTTTTTTCCTTTTCCTGTCATTTTTTTCCCTTTTCCTGGATTTTTCCCCCTTTTTCCTGAATTTTTCCCCCTTTTCCTGGATTTTTTTTCCCTTTTCCTGTCTCTCTTTGTTTTTTATTATTTTCCTGTCTTTTTGGTCCCTTTACCTGGATTGTTTTCCCTCTTTCTGATTTTTTTTCTTTTCCTGGATTTTTTTTCCATATTCCTGGTTTTTGTTTCCCTTTTCCTGTCTTTTTTTCCTTTTCCTGGATTTTTTCCCCTTTTCGTGTCTCTTTTTTTTTCCCTTTTCCTGCCCTTTTTTGTCCCTTTTCCTGCTTTTTTTTCCTTTTCCTGGATTTTCCCCCCTTTTTTTTTTTCTTTTCCCGGATTTTTTCCCCTTTTCCTGGATTTTTTTTTTCTTTTCCTGTCTTTTTTCTTTTATTTTCCTGTCTTTTTTGTCCCTTTTCCTGGATTGTTTTCCCTTTTTCTGATTTCCTGCCTTTTTTTTTAATTTTCCTGTCCTTTTTGTCCTTTCTTTTCTGGATTTTTTTCCTTTTCCTGGATATTTTTCCCTTTCCTGAATTTTTTCCCTTTTTCTGAATTTTTTTCTCTTTTTTTTAGATTCCTGGATTTTTTTTCCATATTCCTGGTTTTTGTTTCCCTTTTCCTGTCTTTTTTTCCTTTTCCTGGATTTTTTCCCCTTTTCGTGTCTCTTTTTTTTTCCCTTTTCCTGCCCTTTTTTGTCCCTTTTCCTGCTTTTTTTTCCTTTTCCTGGATTTTTTTTCCCTTTTCCTGTCTCTCTTTTATTTTTATTATTTTCCTGTCTTTTTGGTCCCTTTACCTGGATTGTTTTCCCTCTTTCTGATTTTTTTTCTTTTCCTGGATTTTTTTTCCATATTCCTGGTTTTTGTTTCCCTTTTCCTGTCTTTTTTTCCTTTTCCTGGATTTTTTCCCCTTTTCGTGTCTCTTTTTTTTTCCCTTTTCCTGCCCTTTTTTGTCCCTTTTCCTACTGGATTTTTTTCCCCCTTTTCCTGGATTTTTTCCCCCTTTTCCTAGATTTTTCCCCCTTTTCCTGGATTTTTCCCCCTTTTCCTGGATTTTTTTTCCCTTTTCTTGTCTCTCTTTATTTTTTATTATTTTCCTGTCTTTTTGGTCCCTTTTCCTGGATTGTTTTCCCTTTTTCTGAATTTTTTTTTCTTTTCCTGGATTTTTTTTTCATTTCCTGATTTTTGTTTCATTTTCCTGTCTTTTTTTCCTTCTCCTGGATTTTTCCCCTTTTCGTGTCTTTTTTTTTTTTCCCCCTTTTCCTGGCTTTTCTGTTCCTTTTCCTGCCTTATTTTCCTTTTCCTGTCCTTTTTGTCCCCTTTCCTGGATTTTTTCCCCTTTTCCTGGATGTTTTTTCCCTTTTCCTGTCTCTCTTTTATTTTTATTATTTTCCTGTCTTTTTGGTCCCTTTACCTGGATTGTTTTCCCTCTTTCTGATTTTTTTTCTTTTCCTGGATTTTTTTTCCATATTCCTGGTTTTTGTTTCCCTTTTCCTGTCTTTTTTTCCTTTTCCTGGATTTTTTCCCCTTTTCGTGTCTCTTTTTTTTTCCCTTTTCCTGCCCTTTTTTGTCCCTTTTCCTACTTTTTTTTCCTTTTCCTGGATTTTTCCCCCTTTTCCTGGATTTTTTTT
>NW_015091232.1:19445-20195 GCF_001431845.1 Calidris pugnax
GTCCCCCCCCACCGTGGCCAGACCCCTTTGAGGTGCTGAAGAAGGATTGGGGTGGGGGGAGTGTCCCCATGTCCCCCAGACCCCCCCAAACCATCTCGCTCGGGACCAAAAGAGCCTCCCAACCCCTTTCTCAACCCCTTCTGAGGTCCCATCTCTGGTCTCTGGGGATGGACAGGCTTTGGGGGGGTGTGTCCCCCCCACCTCAAGGTCACAGAATGACCTGGGGTTAGAAGGGACCTCTGGAGATCATCCAGTCCAACCCCCTGCCAGAGCAGGGCCACCCAGAGCAGGTCCCACAGGAACGTGTCCAGGTGGGGTTGGAATGTCTCCAGAGAAGGAGACTCCACCACCTCCCTGGGCAGCCTCTGCCAGGGCTCTGCCACCCTCACAGGAACGAAGTTCCTCCTCATGTTGAGGTGGAACTTCTTACGGTCAAGTTTGTGCCCATTTCCTCTTGTCCTGTCCCTGGGCACCACTGAAAAAAGACCGGCTCCATCCTCTTGACACCCACCCTTTAAGTATTTATAAGCATGTTATAACATTCATAAGCATGAAAACATTTATCACATTTCTAAGCATGCAAATAACACCATTAAATGAGTTGGGACTCGGCAGCGCTTTGCCCAGAATTCAGGGATTCTCTCCCTTTCCTGCTGTTCTTACCCTCCTGCTCTTCTGCGCGGGGAATTGGGGACCACAAGGTTGGGGGCCAGCTCTGCCCCGGCACGATGCCCAACCTGCGGCTCCAGC
>NW_015091232.1:22021-26462 GCF_001431845.1 Calidris pugnax
CCCAACCCAGCCAAAAAAATTTCAATATTCATATTTTCCAGTGGGAAATAGACCCCTCTGAATAAAAAACCCTCCTTTTTGTTTTTTTCTACTCGATTTATTGTGCAAAACACAAACTGACAAAGACCCAGAGGGGTTGAAAAACACACACACACACACACACACCCCCCCACACACACACACATCCACCAAGATGCTCCCTGTGGGCTCTGGAATCACCCTTTCCCTTCTGTCCCCCCCCCAGGGCAGGAAGGGCACAGGATTTGGGGACAGGAGAAGGATTTGGAGACAGGAGTGGGATTTGGGGACAGGAGTGGGATTTGGGGACAGGATCTGGGGACAGGAGCAGGATTTGGGGACAGGAGTGGGATTTTGGGGCAGGCGAGGGGTTTGGGGACAGGATCTGGGGACAGGACAGGATCCAGGGACACAACAGGATCTGGGGACAGGAGCGGGATTTGGGGACAGGAGCAGGATTTGGGGACACAACAGGATCTGGGGACAGAACAGGATCCAGGGACGCAACAGGATTTGGGGACAAGAGCGGGATGTGGGGACAGGATCGGGATCTGGGGACAGGAGTGGGATGTGGGGACAGGAGCAGGATTTGGGGACAAGAGCAGGATGTGGGGACAGGAGCGGGATTTGGGGACAAGAGCAGGATGTGGGGACAGGAGCGGGATTTGGGGACAAGACAGGATCCAGGGACACAACAGGATCTGGGGACAGGAGCAGGATTTGGAGACAGGAGCAGGATCTGGGGACAGGAGAGGGATTTGGGGACAGGATCTGGGGACAGGAGCAGGATGTGGGGACGAAAGTGGGATCCGGGGACAGGATATGGGGACAGGAACAGGATCTGGGGACAGGAGTGGGGTTTGGGGACAGGAGGAGGATTTGGGGACAGGAACAGGATTTGGGGACAGGAGCAGGATGTGGAGACAGGAGTGGGATCTGGGGACAGGAGTGGGATCTGGGGACAGGGGCAGGATTTGGGGATAGGAGCCAGATTTGGGGACAGGACACGATTTGTGGACAGGGGCAGAATTTGGGGACAGGAGCGGGATTTGGGGACAGGAGCAGGATTTGGGGACGGGCAAGATTTGGGGACGGGCAAGATTTTGGGACAGGAGCAAGATTTGGGGACAGGAGCAGGATCTGGGGAGAGGAGCAGGACCAAGGAGCCACCGCTGCCAAATAACCAGCCCCCGGGGGACATTTCTGGTGCCAGCCCCTCCCTCCGGGATGCCCCAGGGGGTGACAACCTTTGGGGATGCCATCGTGGACCACCATGGACCAGGAACAGCTGCCCCAGGACCAGGCAGAGACCCCCAACCCATCAAATCTGGAGGTCCTCCCCCATTTCTACCCCCAACCCATCAAATCTGGGGGTCCTCACCCATTTCTACCCCCAACCCATCAAATCTCGGTGTCCTCACCTATTTCTACCCCCAACCCATCACATCTGGGGGTCCTCACCCATTTCTACCCCCAACCCATCACTTTGGGGATAGGACAGGATTTGGGGATAGGAGCAAGATCTGGGGACAGGGGCAGGATTTGGGGACAGGGGCAGTATTTGGGGACAGGAGCAGGATCTGGGGAGAGGAGCAGGACCAAGGAGCCACCGCTGCCAAATAACCAGCCCCCGGGGGACATTCCTGGTGCCAGCCCCTCCCTCCGGGATGCCCCAGGGGGTGACAACCTTTGGGGGTGCCAACCTTTGGGGGTGCCATCGTGGACCACCACGGACCGGGAACGGCTGCCCCAGGACCAGCCAGAGACCCCCAACCCATCAAATCTGGGGGTCCTCCCCCATTTCTCCCAAAACCCACCAAATCTCGGGGGTCCTCACCCATTTCTACCCCCAACCTATCAAATCTGAGGGTCCTCCCCCATTTCTACCCCCCACCCACCAAATCTCGGGGGTCCTCACCCATTTCTACCCCCAACCTATCAAATCTGAGGGTCCTCCCCCATTTCTACCCCCCACCCACCAAATCTCGGGGGTCCTCACCCATTTCTACCCCCAACCTATCAAATCTGAGGGTCCTCCCCCATTTCTACCCCCCACCCACCAAATCTCGGGGGTCCTCACCCATTTCTACCCCCAACCTATCAAATCTGAGGGTCCTCCCCCATTTCTACCCCCCACCCACCAAATCTCGGGGGTCCTCACCCATTTCTACCCCCAACCTATCAAATCTGAGGGTCCTCCCCCATTTCTACCCCCCACCCACCAAATCTCGGGGGTCCTCACCCATTTCTACCCCCAACCTATCAAATCTGAGGGTCCTCCCCCATTTCTACCCCCCACCCACCAAATCTCGGGGGTCCTCACCCATTTCTACCCCCAACCTATCAAATCTGAGGGTCCTCCCCCATTTCTACCCCCCACCCACCAAATCTCGGGGGTCCTCACCCATTTCTACCCCCAACCTATCAAATCTGAGGGTCCTCCCCCATTTCTACCCCCCACCCACCAAATCTCGGGGGTCCTCACCCATTTCTACCCCCAACCTATCAAATCTGAGGGTCCTCCCCCATTTCTACCCCCCACCCACCAAATCTCGGGGGTCCTCACCCATTTCTACCCCCAACCTATCAAATCTGAGGGTCCTCCCCCATTTCTACCCCCCACCCACCAAATCTCGGGGGTCCTCACCCATTTCTACCCCCAACCTATCAAATCTGAGGGTCCTCCCCCATTTCTACCCCCCACCCACCAAATCTCGGGGGTCCTCACCCATTTCTACCCCCAACCTATCAAATCTGAGGGTCCTCCCCCATTTCTACCCCCCACCCACCAAATCTCGGGGGTCCTCACCCATTTCTACCCCCAACCTATCAAATCTGAGGGTCCTCCCCCATTTCTACCCCCCACCCACCAAATCTCGGGGGTCCTCACCCATTTCTACCCCCAACCTATCAAATCTGAGGGTCCTCCCCCATTTCTACCCCCCACCCACCAAATCTCGGGGGTCCTCACCCATTTCTACCCCCAACCTATCAAATCTGAGGGTCCTCCCCCATTTCTACCCCCCACCCACCAAATCTCGGGGGTCCTCACCCATTTCTACCCCCAACCTATCAAATCTGAGGGTCCTCCCCCATTTCTACCCCCCACCCACCAAATCTCGGGGGTCCTCACCCATTTCTACCCCCAACCTATCAAATCTGAGGGTCCTCCCCCATTTCTACCCCCCACCCACCAAATCTCGGGGGTCCTCACCCATTTCTACCCCCAACCTATCAAATCTGAGGGTCCTCCCCCATTTCTACCCCCCACCCACCAAATCTCGGGGGTCCTCACCCATTTCTACCCCCAACCTATCAAATCTGAGGGTCCTCCCCCATTTCTACCCCCCACCCACCAAATCTCGGGGGTCCTCACCCATTTCTACCCCCAACCTATCAAATCTGAGGGTCCTCCCCCATTTCTACCCCCCACCCACCAAATCTCGGGGGTCCTCACCCATTTCTACCCCCAACCTATCAAATCTGAGGGTCCTCCCCCATTTCTACCCCCCACCCACCAAATCTCGGGGGTCCTCACCCATTTCTACCCCCAACCTATCAAATCTGAGGGTCCTCCCCCATTTCTACCCCCCACCCACCAAATCTCGGGGGTCCTCACCCATTTCTACCCCCAACCTATCAAATCTGAGGGTCCTCCCCCATTTCTACCCCCCACCCACCAAATCTCGGGGGTCCTCACCCATTTCTACCCCCAACCTATCAAATCTGAGGGTCCTCCCCCATTTCTACCCCCCACCCACCAAATCTCGGGGGTCCTCACCCATTTCTACCCCCAACCTATCAAATCTGAGGGTCCTCCCCCATTTCTACCCCCCACCCACCAAATCTCGGGGGTCCTCACCCATTTCTACCCCCAACCTATCAAATCTGAGGGTCCTCCCCCATTTCTACCCCCCACCCACCAAATCTCGGGGGTCCTCACCCATTTCTACCCCCAACCTATCAAATCTGAGGGTCCTCCCCCATTTCTACCCCCCACCCACCAAATCTCGGGGGTCCTCACCCATTTCTACCCCCAACCTATCAAATCTGAGGGTCCTCCCCCATTTCTACCCCCCACCCACCAAATCTCGGGGGTCCTCACCCATTTCAACCCCCAACTCATCAAATCTGGGGGTCTTCGCCCATTTCTACCCCCAACGCATCAAATCTGGGGGTCCTCACCCATTTCTACCCCCAACCCATCACATCTCGAGGGTCCTCAGCCATTTCTACCCACCAAATCTGGGGGTCCTCACCCATTTCTACCCCCAACCCATCAAATCTCGGGGTCCTCCCTCATTTCTACCCAAAACCCACCAATTCTGGGGGTCCTCACCCATTTCTACCCCCAACCCATCAAATCTCAGGGTCCTCACCCATTTCTACCCCCAACCCATCAAATCTCCGGGTCCTCACCCAT
>NW_015091232.1:26985-32080 GCF_001431845.1 Calidris pugnax
GAAAAAAAATCCCCCCCACCCCCCCGTCAGCTCCCGGGGAGCTCTGCTCCGTTTTCCTGGCTCCAGCCCAGAGCATCTCATCCGGGGAGCCACGTGGACACCGGGAAAGAGACAACGAAAAGGGATGAGAGGAGGGATTCCCAGAAAAAAGGGCTCGCTGACAAACCCCCCCTCACTCCTCAGGAATCCTCTAAATCCCCCCACACACACCCCACTTCCATAGGGGAGCACTGGGAGAACTGGTTGTTTTTTCCCCGGATGGATGTTCATCCTCCCCGGATCCCACCGAGGAGCATCCTGATGGATGCTCCTCCAACCCTGAAGGGGGGCTCCCTGGGGGGCACCAGATGCTCCCCCTTCACTCTCCACGCCATCTGGGTTGTGGCCAGCCCCATGGTGTGCCAGCAAGCCCGGTGGAAGGTTTTGGGGGGGGGACGAGAAGGGGGGGGCAACCTGATGTTCTGCATCTGTGCCAACATCTGGCCGGCAGCCGGAGGTTCGTTCCCCGACACTTGGAAAACCACTCGTTGGCTCCGGAGCTTGAGGATGCTCAAGGGGATGCCCTTTATGGGGGTGGTGGTGGAAGGGAAGCTCCTGGCTGGTGTCCCACCACCAGCTCAGGGACCTCCCTGGGCACGGAGAGGTGCTGGGTGCCAGGAATCGTGGATAATTAAGGAATCGTGGATAATTGCGGAATCACAGAATGGTTTGGGTGGGAAGGGACCTTAAAAATCATCTCGTCCAACCCCGGGGACAGCTCCCACCAGAGCAGGTTTCTCCAATCTCCCCTCCAACCTGGCCTTGAACCCCTGAACCAGGGATGGGGCAGCCACAGCTTCTCGCAGCCAGGAGCTTCCCTTCCACCCTCTCTGCAAGACACCTCCAAGCTCCAGGACCAGGTCCCCTCGTGGGTGGGTGATGCTGAGGTGGCCCAGACGCCTCCCAGCTGACGTGGTGGCACCAGGGTGTGGGAAAAGCAGGGGCACGGACCACCCGAGGCTTTGCAAAGGCCTGGGGAACATCTCAGGCAGCTTCGGACCCCGGAGGAAGTGACCCCCAGGTGGGCGCATCAGGGAGGTCACACAGGGATGGTGCAGCACGAGCCTTGATGGGGACACTTTGTCTGGGTCCTGGCGTTGACCTGGGGACACCATCTGGGTCCTGGCACTGACCTGGGGGGACACCATTCGGGTCCTGGCACTGACCTGGGGACACAACATCAGGGCCTGGCATTGACCTGGGGACACCATCCAGGTCCTGGCACTGACTTGGGGACACTGTCCAGGTCCTAGCACTGACCCAGTGACACCATCCAGGTCCTGGCATTGACCTGTGGACACTATCTGGGTCCTGGCATTGACCTGGGGACACCATTTGAGTCTTGACATTGACCTGGGGGCACCATTTGGGTCCTGGCACTGACCCAGTGACACCATCAGGCCCTGGCACTGACCTGGGGACACCATCCGGGTCCTGGCATTGAGCTGGGGGGACACCATTCGGGTCCTGACATTGAGCTGGGGACACAGCATCAGGGCCTGGCATTGACCTGGGGACACCATTCGGGTCCTGGCATTGACCTGGGGACACCATCCAGGTCTTGGCATTGATCTGGGGACACCATTTGGGTCCTGGCACTGACGTGGGGACACCATCCAGGTCCTGGCATTGGCCTGGGGACACCATCCGTGTCCTGTTATTGACCTGGGAACACAACATCAAGGCCTGGCATTGACCTGGGGACACCATCCAGGTCCTGGAATTGAGCTGGGGACACCGTCCAGGTCCTGGCATTGACCTGGGGACACCATTCAAGTCCTGACATTGACCTGGGGACACCATCCGGGTCCTGGCATTGACCTGGGGATACCATTCGGGTCCTGGAATTGAGCTGGGGACACAGCATCAGGGCCTGGCATTGACCTGGGGACACCATCCAGATCCTGGCATTGACCTGGGGACACAACATCAGGGCCTGGCATTGACCTGGGGACACCATTCGAGTCTTGACATTGACCTGGGGACACCATTCGGGTCCTGGCATTGACCTGGGGACACTGTCTGGGTCCTAGCACTGACCCAGGGACACCTTCCAGGTCTTGGCACTGACCTGAGGACACCACCCGGGTCCTGGCACTGGCCTGGCATAACCAGCCGAATAACACCCTCCTGCAAAGACACCCAAGAACCATCTTCGTCCCCTCAAGGGACACTGTGTCCTTCCATCTGCTCCCGGCCACCCCAGGCAAGGACAGATCCCTCATCCCAGCTGTGGCCACGGTCCCTCCTCCACCACGACCCCATCACCTCACCAGGGCTGAGCAGGGTGACACTTGGCCACTTCCCACTCTCCCCAGGAGCCAAGAGGGCAACGGGAGAGAAGCTGCTGCCCCCCCAAACAAGCCCTGACCTCTCCCCAGCCCCCGAGCCGGGTCCTTCTCCGCAGGGATGCTCAGAGCATCATCTCCTCCTCCTCCTCCTCCTCCTCTGCCTTTTCCCACCCACGGAGCTCGGCTGCTGGTGAGAGCGACAGCTCTGGGCATCCCACCCGCCGCTAACCGGGTCAGGGAAGGCGCTTCTTCCCCCTGGGGAGGAGGGAAAAGGAGGTGGAAAATGGGTTAAAAAAAAACGTGACCTGGATAAGGGCACCAGGCAGGAGAGAAATCAGCGTGAATGGGACGTGGGGCTGGAGAATCAACCCCCCGAGATGGAGCATCACCCCCCTCAGATGGAGCATCACCCCCTCAGCTGGAGCATCATCCCCCCAGATGGACCATCACCCCCCTCAGATGGACCATCACTCCCTCAGCTGGAGCATCACCCCCTCAGCTGGAGCATCACCCCCTCAGCTGGAGCATCACCCCCTCAGCTGGAGCATCACCCCCTCAGCTGGAGCATCACCCCCTCAGCTGGAGCATCACCCCCTCAGCTGGAGCATCACCCCCTCAGCTGGAGCATCACCCCCTCAGCTGGAGCATCACCCCCTCAGCTGGAGCATCACCCCCTCAGCTGGAGCATCACCCCCTCAGCTGGAGCATCACCCCCTCAGCTGGAGCATCACCCCCTCAGCTGGAGCATCACCCCCTCAGCTGGAGCATCACCCCCTCAGCTGGAGCATCACCCCCTCAGCTGGAGCATCACCCCCTCAGCTGGAGCATCACCCCCTCAGCTGGAGCATCACCCCCTCAGCTGGAGCATCACCCCCTCAGCTGGAGCATCACCCCCTCAGCTGGAGCATCACCCCCTCAGCTGGAGCATCACCCCCTCAGCTGGAGCATCACCCCCTCAGCTGGAGCATCACCCCCTCAGCTGGAGCATCACCCCCTCAGCTGGAGCATCACCCCCTCAGCTGGAGCATCACCCCCTCAGCTGGAGCATCACCCCCTCAGCTGGAGCATCACCCCCTCAGCTGGAGCATCACCCCCTCAGCTGGAGCATCACCCCCTCAGCTGGAGCATCACCCCCTCAGCTGGAGCATCACCCCCTCAGCTGGAGCATCACCCCCTCAGCTGGAGCATCACCCCCTCAGCTGGAGCATCACCCCCTCAGCTGGAGCATCACCCCCTCAGCTGGAGCATCACCCCCTCAGCTGGAGCATCACCCCCTCAGCTGGAGCATCACCCCCTCAGCTGGAGCATCACCCCCTCAGCTGGAGCATCACCCCCTCAGCTGGAGCATCACCCCCTCAGCTGGAGCATCACCCCCTCAGCTGGAGCATCACCCCCTCAGCTGGAGCATCACCCCCCCCAGATGGACCATCACCCCCTCAGATGGACCATCACCCCCTCAGCTGGAGCATCACCCCCCCAGATGGAGCATCACCCCCCAGATGGACCATCACCCCCCCCAGTGCTCCCCTTCACACCCTCTGTGGGCCACCAGCATCATCTGGAAGGCCCTCAGGAAGCCTTTTCCACCTCTCTCTCTCTATCCCTCAACGGGGGACAAACCTCGAGGTTTTATCCTGGGTTAAAAAAAAAAGGGGGGGAAGCATCTTGGTTTGGGGGGGACAGACACAGATGGGGAGCTACGTTCCGATAGAATTCCCCTTCCTTAAAAAACCATGAAAAAGAGAGCGATGAGGGATCCCGGCCGGAGGAGACGTGGGGACAAGGTGGCATTTGGAGACCTTTGTGCTCATTCTGCTTCAAGAAAAGGCCACGGTCTCCGGCGGCGGCAGGAAAAGATCCCCTGAGGGGAACAAAGGGGGCACAGCACCCCATGGGGAGCCCCGGGAGGGATTTGGGGTGTCGGGGAGGAAGGATGCTGGTGCAGAGGGGATGGGACCCACACGGCAGCGTTGTGTGTGTGTAGGGGGAGGAGATCAGCA
The DNA here is from genome assembly GCF_001431845.1 of Calidris pugnax. NCBI lineage: Eukaryota > Metazoa > Chordata > Aves > Charadriiformes > Scolopacidae > Calidris > Calidris pugnax. Next base: position 31,316 of record NW_015091232.1, read on the forward strand.
GCTCTGGGTGGTGGGTCCGAGCCCCACATCCCACATGTGGGGCAGGAAAGAGGCTGGAGGCTGGTTTTTTCTCTTAGAATAAAAGGCAAACTCCTCACCCCGAAGGGAAGGTGCAAGAAATTGGGGAGGCTGGAGGAAAATGTGTGGGGCAGGGGTGGGAATGGGCAACCACTCGCTCTCAGACCCCTGTTCTCACCCAAAATACCTGCTCCCGGCCACCCCGGGCTGCTCCTGGGCATGTCGTCCCCCCCCCGCTGTGGGCAAGGTGGCCCCTGGGACCAGTGGTCCAAGGCTGCGGAGCCAGGCAGAGCACGTGGAGCTGGCACCACCAGACAAAGGAATCCAAGCTCCCAGCCGCCTTCCTCCTCCTCATCATCCTCCCCCCCCTTTACACCCACAAACCCATCCCCGCCGGAGCGCATCGTCACCCCTCTGGTCAAAGTGGGGGGTCTCCCATCCTGGCAACCACCAGGGCTGGAGGGTGGGGGGGTCAACGAGGGGGTTGGGAGCACCCCAGATCTCTTGGTAGAAGGGGTGGTGGAGCCCCCATGTCCTGCAAAATCGCTGCCGAGCCTCGTGAGCGCTTGCACACACGCACGGGGGGTCTCCACCACCCACCCACCCACCCCACCCCCTCTCTGTGGGCGACGGGGGATTTGGGAGCCGCATGTTTCCCAGGAGCCAGCTCAGCGTCCATGTGTGTGTGTCCCCCCCTCCTCCACCACCACCCCCCCCCCTCTCCCCCACCCTCTTCCCACGCGGGGC
>NW_015091232.1:32768-44852 GCF_001431845.1 Calidris pugnax
GCGGAGGCGCCGAAGGGGTCGCACCTGCCGCCCGCTGCCCGCCCGGAGTGGGCCGCGCCCGGCCTCGCCCGCCGCGCCGCGCCGCTCCGAGGGGCCGCCGCCTTTGTCTAGTGAGGAGCGGGCTGGCCCTGCCCGCGCCGCGCTCCAGCAAGAGGCTTCCTTCCCCGGGGGCACCGGGCAGCATCGAGCGATATGGGGCAGGTCTCTGCCTCACGTGTACTGGACAGGACTGGTCCCAAAAGGTCCCTGCCCCATGGGTACTGGGGAGCATCGAGCGATATGGAGCAGCACTGACCCACAGGAAGGTCTCTGCCTCACGTGTACTGGACGGTACTGGTCCCACAGGTCCCTGCCCCAGGGAAACTGGGGAGCACTATGGAGCAGCACTGACCTACAGGAAGGTCTCTGCTTCACGTGTACTGGACGGTACTGGTCCCACAGGTCCCTGCCCCAGGGCAATTGGGGAGCATCGAGCAATATGGGGCAGTACTGACCTACAGGAAGGTCTCTGCCTCACGTGTACTGGACGGTACTGGTCCCACAGGTCCCTTCCCCAGGGGAACTGGGGAGCACCGAGCGATACAGAGCAGCACTGGCCCACAGGAAGGTCTCTGCTTCACGTGTACTGGACGGTACTGGTCCCATAGGTCCTTGCCTCAGGGGAACTGGGGAGCACTGATCCCACAGGTCCTTGCCCTAGGGGTACTGGGGAGCACTGAGCGATATGGAGCAGCACTGACCTACAGGAAGGTCTCTGCTTCACGTGTACTGGACGGTACTGGTCCCACAGGTCCCTGCCCCAGGGGAGCAGCACTGGCCCACAGGAAGGTCTCTGCCTCACGTGTACTGGACAGTACTGGTCCCATAGGTCCCTGCCCCAGCGGTTCTGGGCAGCATTGAGCGATTTGGGGCAGCACTGACCTACAGAAAGGTCTCTGCCTCATGTGTACTGGACGGTACTGGTCCCACAAGTCCTTGCCCCAGGGATACTGGGAGTGCTGGTCCCACAGGTCCCTGCCTCAGGGGTTCTGGGCAGCATCGAGCAATATGGAGCAGCACTGACCTACAGGAAGGTCTCTGCCTCACGTGTACTGGACGGTACTGGTCCCACAAGTCCTTGCCCCAGGGATACTGGGAGTGCTGGTCCCACAGGTCCCTGCCTCAGGGGTTCTGGGCAGCATCGAGCAATATGGAGCAGCACTGACCTACAGGAAGGTCTCTGCCTCACGTGTACTGGACGGTACTGGTCCCACAAGTCCTTGCCCCAGGGGTACTGGGGAGCACTGGTCCCACAGGTCCCTACCCCAGGGGTACTGGAGAGCACTATGGAGCAGCACTGACCTACAGGAAGGTCTCTGATTCACGTGTACTGGACAGGACTGGTCCCACAGGTCCCTGCCCCAGGGGTACTGGGGAGCACTGAGCGATACGGAGCAGCACTGACCTACAGGAAGGTCTCTGCCTCACGTGTACTGGACGGTACTGGTCCCACAGGTCCCTGCCCCAGGGCAATTGGGGAGCATCGAGCAATATGGGGCAGTACTGACCTACAGGAAGGTCTCTGCTTCACGTGTACTGGACGGTACTGGTCCCACAGGTCCCTGCCCCAGGGGGACTGGGGAGCACTGAGCGATACGGAGCAGCACTGACCTACAGGAAGGTCTCTGCTTCACGTGTACTGGACGGTACTGGTCCCACAGGTCCCTGCCCCAGGGGGACTGGGGAGCACTGAGCGATACGGAGCAGCACTGACCTACAGGAAGGTCTCTGCTTCACGTGTACTGGACGGTACTGGTCCCACAGGTCCCTGCCCCAGGGGGACTGGGGAGCACTGAGCGATACGGAGCAGCACTGACCTACAGGAAGGTCTCTGCTTCACGTGTACTGGACGGTACTGGTCCCACAGGTCCCTGCCCCAGGGGGACTGGGGAGCACTGAGCGATACGGAGCAGCACTGACCTACAGGAAGGTCTCTGCTTCACGTGTACTGGACGGTACTGGTCCCACAGGTCCCTGCCCCAGGGGGACTGGGGAGCACTGAGCGATACGGAGCAGCACTGACCTACAGGAAGGTCTCTGCTTCACGTGTACTGGACGGTACTGGTCCCACAGGTCCCTGCCCCAGGGGGACTGGGGAGCACTGAGCGATACGGAGCAGCACTGACCTACAGGAAGGTCTCTGCTTCACGTGTACTGGACGGTACTGGTCCCACAGGTCCCTGCCCCAGGGGGACTGGGGAGCACTGAGCGATACGGAGCAGCACTGACCTACAGGAAGGTCTCTGCTTCACGTGTACTGGACGGTACTGGTCCCACAGGTCCCTGCCCCAGGGGGACTGGGGAGCACTGAGCGATACGGAGCAGCACTGACCTACAGGAAGGTCTCTGCTTCACGTGTACTGGACGGTACTGGTCCCACAGGTCCCTGCCCCAGGGGGACTGGGGAGCACTGAGCGATACGGAGCAGCACTGACCTACAGGAAGGTCTCTGCTTCACGTGTACTGGACGGTACTGGTCCCACAGGTCCCTGCCCCAGGGGGACTGGGGAGCACTGAGCGATACGGAGCAGCACTGACCTACAGGAAGGTCTCTGCTTCACGTGTACTGGACGGTACTGGTCCCACAGGTCCCTGCCCCAGGGGGACTGGGGAGCACTGAGCGATACGGAGCAGCACTGACCTACAGGAAGGTCTCTGCTTCACGTGTACTGGACGGTACTGGTCCCACAGGTCCCTGCCCCAGGGGGACTGGGGAGCACTGAGCGATACGGAGCAGCACTGACCTACAGGAAGGTCTCTGCTTCACGTGTACTGGACGGTACTGGTCCCACAGGTCCCTGCCCCAGGGGGACTGGGGAGCACTGAGCGATACGGAGCAGCACTGACCTACAGGAAGGTCTCTGCTTCACGTGTACTGGACGGTACTGGTCCCACAGGTCCCTGCCCCAGGGGGACTGGGGAGCACTGAGCGATACGGAGCAGCACTGACCTACAGGAAGGTCTCTGCTTCACGTGTACTGGACGGTACTGGTCCCACAGGTCCCTGCCCCAGGGGGACTGGGGAGCACTGAGCGATACGGAGCAGCACTGACCTACAGGAAGGTCTCTGCTTCACGTGTACTGGACGGTACTGGTCCCACAGGTCCCTGCCCCAGGGGGACTGGGGAGCACTGAGCGATACGGAGCAGCACTGACCTACAGGAAGGTCTCTGCTTCACGTGTACTGGACGGTACTGGTCCCACAGGTCCCTGCCCCAGGGGGACTGGGGAGCACTGAGCGATACGGAGCAGCACTGACCTACAGGAAGGTCTCTGCTTCACGTGTACTGGACGGTACTGGTCCCACAGGTCCCTGCCCCAGGGGGACTGGGGAGCACTGAGCGATACGGAGCAGCACTGACCTACAGGAAGGTCTCTGCTTCACGTGTACTGGACGGTACTGGTCCCACAGGTCCCTGCCCCAGGGGTACTGGGGAGCATGGAGCCATATGGAACAGCACTGACCTACAGGAAGGTCTCTGATTCACGTGGACTGGACAGTCCTGGTCCCACAGGTCCCTGCCCCAGGGGTACTGGGGAGCATGGAGCCATATGGAACAGCACTGACCTACAGGAAGGTCTCTGCTTCACGTGTACTGGACGGTACTGGTCCCACAGGTCCCTGCCCCAGGGGTACTGGGGAGCATGGAGCCATATGGAACAGCACTGACCTACAGGAAGGTCTCTGCTTCACGTGTACTGGACGGTACTGGTCCCACAGGTCCCTGCCCCAGGGGTACTGGGGAGCATGGAGCCATATGGAACAGCACTGACCTACAGGAAGGTCTCTGCTTCACGTGTACTGGACGGTACTGGTCCCACAGGTCCCTGCCCCAGGGGTACTGGGGAGCATGGAGCCATATGGAACAGCACTGACCTACAGGAAGGTCTCTGCTTCACGTGTACTGGACGGTACTGGTCCCACAGGTCCCTGCCCCAGGGGTACTGGGGAGCATGGAGCCATATGGAACAGCACTGACCTACAGGAAGGTCTCTGCTTCACGTGTACTGGACGGTACTGGTCCCACAGGTCCCTGCCCCAGGGGTACTGGGGAGCATGGAGCCATATGGAACAGCACTGACCTACAGGAAGGTCTCTGCTTCACGTGTACTGGACGGTACTGGTCCCACAGGTCCCTGCCCCAGGGGTACTGGGGAGCATGGAGCCATATGGAACAGCACTGACCTACAGGAAGGTCTCTGCTTCACGTGTACTGGACGGTACTGGTCCCACAGGTCCCTGCCCCAGGGGTACTGGGGAGCATGGAGCCATATGGAACAGCACTGACCTACAGGAAGGTCTCTGCTTCACGTGTACTGGACGGTACTGGTCCCACAGGTCCCTGCCCCAGGGGTACTGGGGAGCATGGAGCCATATGGAACAGCACTGACCTACAGGAAGGTCTCTGCTTCACGTGTACTGGACGGTACTGGTCCCACAGGTCCCTGCCCCAGGGGTACTGGGGAGCATGGAGCCATATGGAACAGCACTGACCTACAGGAAGGTCTCTGCTTCACGTGTACTGGACGGTACTGGTCCCACAGGTCCCTGCCCCAGGGGTACTGGGGAGCATGGAGCCATATGGAACAGCACTGACCTACAGGAAGGTCTCTGCTTCACGTGTACTGGACGGTACTGGTCCCACAGGTCCCTGCCCCAGGGGTACTGGGGAGCATGGAGCCATATGGAACAGCACTGACCTACAGGAAGGTCTCTGCTTCACGTGTACTGGACGGTACTGGTCCCACAGGTCCCTGCCCCAGGGGTACTGGGGAGCATGGAGCCATATGGAACAGCACTGACCTACAGGAAGGTCTCTGCTTCACGTGTACTGGACGGTACTGGTCCCACAGGTCCCTGCCCCAGGGGTACTGGGGAGCATGGAGCCATATGGAACAGCACTGACCTACAGGAAGGTCTCTGCTTCACGTGTACTGGACGGTACTGGTCCCACAGGTCCCTGCCCCAGGGGTACTGGGGAGCATGGAGCCATATGGAACAGCACTGACCTACAGGAAGGTCTCTGCTTCACGTGTACTGGACGGTACTGGTCCCACAGGTCCCTGCCCCAGGGGTACTGGGGAGCATGGAGCCATATGGAACAGCACTGACCTACAGGAAGGTCTCTGCTTCACGTGTACTGGACGGTACTGGTCCCACAGGTCCCTGCCCCAGGGGTACTGGGGAGCATGGAGCCATATGGAACAGCACTGACCTACAGGAAGGTCTCTGCTTCACGTGTACTGGACGGTACTGGTCCCACAGGTCCCTGCCCCAGGGGTACTGGGGAGCATGGAGCCATATGGAACAGCACTGACCTACAGGAAGGTCTCTGCTTCACGTGTACTGGACAGTACTGGTCCCACAGGTCCCTTCCACAGGGGAACTGGAGAGTGTTGGTCCCACAGGTCCCTGCCAAGGGGTACTGGGGGACTCAAGACCAACAAGCACCTTCTTTCCCCAGGGGAATGGATGGATGGACGGATGCCCAGCTTGCCCCGGAATGGATGGATGGATGGATGGATGGATGCCCAGCTTGCCCGGAGAAGCTGTGGCTGCCCCATCCCTGGAGGGGTTCAAGGGCAGGTTGGAGGGGGCTTGGAGCAACCTGCTCTGGTGGGAGGTGGCCCTGCCCAGGGCAGGGGGTGGCACTGGGTGGGCTTTAAGGTCCCTTCCCACCCAAACTGTTCTATGATGATGATTCCATCATCAACCATCAACAGGGACGTGTTGCTCCTCCCCTCCTCCTTCCTCAACCCACCAGCTGGGACTTTAGGAGCAGCAGTAGAAGGTAAGAGATTTGCACTCAGATCACATCAGTTCCCGTGAAATTCACAGGGACTGCTGTCCTCGTAGCCTACATATCAATTATCCTATCAATTATGTTGGCCAGAGGGGGAAACTGAGGCACAGACTTGCCATGACTCGTCTAAAATTGATCCCAAGAGCCAACAGCGGAGCCAGGTCTAATTCGAGATTATTTTAAGCACCATCACTGCAATTTAATCCCTATTTCCATCCCGAGTCTCAGGTTTAATGATGTTTTCCTCCTCTGGCTGAGCTCACCTGGGTTTTTGGTGCCTGTCCCGTGCTCCTTTTTTTTTGGGGGGGTAGGAACCTGCTGTGGGCCACTGTAGGATGCCCACCTTCTCCCAGCAAAGCGACTGGTGCCAGCCCAAGGGTGGGCAAAGCCTCAGAGGGTTCAAACCTTCCACCAGGTGATTTTATTTGTCTCTATCACAGATTTTTGGTGTTTTGTTTTGGGTTTTTTTCCCCATGATGATTTAATTTATTTCCTCCCAGCTGCCTGGATCCTGGGGGAAAAGGGCAGTGAGATGGTTCTCCTCTTGGCCAAGTAGGTTGTCACCACAGGGTTGCACACAAAGTTGGGATCAATTCCCCCAGATTTTCCATCTTTCTCCATTTCTGGGCTCCAGCGAAGGTGTGGATGGCGCAGAAGGACCTTGTTTTCTGCTGTTGCTTCTCCCAGACCTTCCAGAGCCCAAGGCTACAGGCTGACCTGACCCTGGTGGACGCCACGGGTCTTCCCCATGAGGATGCTGTGGGGCTGAATGGGGCCCTACACCCCGTAGAGGTGGTGATGGGTGTGGGGAGCAGGGTGGGTGCTGTGTGTGAGCGATGAGAAACCCCATGTGATGGAGCTGCATTTCCACATCATAGAATCATGGAATCAGGGAATGGTTTGGGTAGGAAGGGGCCTTAAAGACCATCCAGTGCCACCCCCTGCCCTGGGCAGGGACACCTCCCACCAGAGCAGGTTGCTCCAAGCCCCCTCCAACCTGCCCTTGAACCCCTCCAGGGATGGGGCAGCCACAGCTTCTCTGGCCAACCTGGGCCAGGCTCTCACCACCCTCACACCAAACAAGTTCTTCCCCACATCTCAGCTCCATCTCCCCTCTTTCAGGGTCAAACCCTTCCCCCTCCTCCTAGGGCTCCCCTCCCTCATCCAGAGTCCCTCCCCAGCTTTCCTGGAGCCCCTTGAGGGACTGGAAGGGGCTCCAAGGTCTCCCCAGAGCCGCCTCTTCTCCAGGCTGACCCCCCCCCCAACTCTCTCATGAAGACATCTACGGGGAGTCCCCTTCTTCCCAGAAAAGCTGGTTCCCATGGTTGTTTTTCCCAGCCTCCCTCGTTCCCAAGAGGCAGTTTCTCCTGGCAGGAATCCCCAGCTGAGATCACCAGCAGCAAATCTTGGAATAGTCTCCCCAGGGAAGAGGCTGATTCCCCGGAATTGGCCACTTTTAAGACCCAGCTGGCCAGGGCGCAGGGCCACCTCGTCTAGACTGTGCTTGTGCCAAGAAAGGTTGCACCAAGATGATCCTTCAAGTCCCTTCCGAGCTGGGATTTTCTGATTATCTGGGTGCAAGGCCCACCAGGAGGAACTCACCCATCCCCAAATGGGAGTCAGGGTCCATCACACCTCCACCTGTGGGTCCCTCCATGATGCCCAGCTCCTTCATTTCTCCAAATGTTCTTCTCGGTGTCCAGAATCTATGTTTGTTTATTTTTTCTCTGGTCCTCGTCCATCCCTACTACTTTTTCCTCGAGAGAAAACCTGGCCCCATCTCCAAGGAGCTCCTGAAGGTCCTTCTGCTCAGGCTCTCACTGGGAGATGCAAAGGCTTCCTCCTTTCAGCATCTGCAGCCCCAGGAGCTTCACCAAATGCTGAGAAATGTAAATAGCCTGATGGAACATTTCCGCTGCTTCTGGAATATTTTGATGCTTTTCATTAAAAATGCTCAGTTTTGTGTTTTGTGGCGGTTTTTGTTTCAGATAAATCCCTGCTGGCTCTCGCTTGGAAGCATCCAGGAGGAGCTGGATGGTTGCTTTGAGGACCCAGGGGGTTTCTGGCTTGTTTCCATAAGCAACCAACGTCTACAGGATCCCACCCAGGGTGAGGGACGTCACAGAGGTGTCAAGAGAAGGTGACCTTCAGGTGGACACCATGACAACGGGCAGCTGGGTCTCTGCTGAAGGCGGAAGGTCTTGAAGAGCTGAGCTTTGGCTTTGATGCTGTATGTTGAGGAGGCATCTCAGCAGGTTTTTCCACCAGCCTCAAGCGAAAAGGTCTCGGCCTCTGCTGCAGCTCCCCATCGTCATGATGGATACACCCAACTGTCTCCAGCATCACCTCTGCACCCATCAAAGCTTCTCTTCCTCCGAGTGATGTGCTTTGTGGGCAGATCCTTCTCTATCTCCTCCCTTCAGATGGTGCTGGTCCATCATCCACCAGCCCCCACTGACCCAAGAAGCTGCCGTGTGGGGAAGGTGAGGATTTCTACAGTAACTCCCCCTTGGTGGGTGGAGGCATCCCCAGGTTCCTGCCCTCCTGGAGCAAATATGAAGTGCCACGGGCATAAGGAGTACAGAGGCTGGGTGGACATCACTGGTGGACATCATTAGTGGGCATTCCTGGGTGGACATCATTGGGTGGGCATCACTGGAGGGCATCGTTGGTGGACATTGCTGGAAGGTATGACTGTGTGGGCATCATTGGTGGACATCACTGGGTGGGTATCACTGGGTGGAGATTGCTGGTGGGCATCACCAGGTGGACATCACTGGGTAGGCATCGCTGGTGAACATCAGTAGAGGATATTGCTGGGTGGGTATTGAGTGGGCATAGCTGGTGGACATCGCTGGTGGGCGTTGCTGGTGGGGATTGCTAGATGGACATCACTGGTGGGCATTGTTGAGTGGACATCACTGGTGGACATCGTTGGGTAGAAATCACTGGGTGGGCATTGCTGGGTGGGCATTGCTGGTGGACACCACTGGGTGAGCATCCCTGGATGGGCATCGTTAGGTGGGCCTCTCTGGATGGACATTACTGGAGGGCATTACTGGTGGACATCACTGGGTGGACATCACTGGGTGGGCCCCTCCACCACGTGGGGAGCAGGAGGGCTGTGTATAGGTGAGGTGGTGCAGGTGCTGGTTGCGGTGGCCCATCCTCTCCCTTGCCCATGATGCCCCCCGACCAGCAGGGTCTTCAGGTCTCCGGTCCAACGCTCCTGCTCACAGGTGGGTCTGGCCAGGGCTTTATCCGCTCCACCTCCAAGGATGGAGACCACACGACCTCTTTGGGCCACCTCTTCTGCTGCTCAACCGTGGAAAGGTTCCTCCATACACCCGGTGTGAAGGTCCCTGCTGGCTGTGGACCCCCACCTGAGCTGCTCTGCGGGTTGCTGATGCCCCCAAGCCCACGTTAGGAGCCTATCATGAGGAACACAGCACCCTCCAACACCCAACCAGCCCTGAGGTCACCTCCACCTCCTCCGTGTGGCCACTGAGGTCCTGTGGGGCTCAGACCCCCATAGAGCTGGTGCTGAGCCTGGATGATGGAGCACACCAAGGGTAGACACGGCCATTAGATTGGGTGCAGGAGCAACACCTCGGTGATGGCCAACAAGATCCACCAAAAAACCTTCTCCAGGTGCTTTCAAAGGGTGCACCTTACCCCGAGGAGGGAGAGGGGGTCCCGGGAGGGTCCAGACATGGCATTTCATGGAATCACAGAATTGTTGGAGTTGGAAGGGACCTTCTAGAGATCATTTAGTCCAACTCCCGGGCCAAAGCAGGGTTGCCCAGAGCACATCACTCAGGAGCATCCAGGCGGGTCTTGAAGATCTCCAGAGAAGGGGACCCCACACCCTCCCTGGGCAGCCTGTTTCCTACAAATCCCACCAGTTTCTCCGCAGGATTTGGCATTTGAAGCCACAAACACCCCCCACCTGAGCTGCTCTGTGGGTTGCTGATGCCCTCAAGCCCACGTTAGGACCCCATCATGAGGAACACAGTACCCTCCAACACCCAACCAGCCCTGAGGTCACCTCCACCTCCTCCGTGTGGCCACTGAGGTCCTGTGGGGCTCAGACCCCCATAGAGCTGGTGCTGAGCCTGGATGATGGAGCACACCAAGGGTAGACACGGCCATTAGATTGGGTGCAGGAGTGACACCTTGGTGATGGCCATCAAGATCCACCAAAAAACCTTCTCCAGGTGCTTTCAAAGGGTGCACCTTACCCCGAGGAGGGAGAGGGGGTCCCGGGAGGGTCCAGACATGGCGTTTCACGGAATCATGGAATTGTTGGAGTTGGAAGGGACCTTCTAGAGATCATTTAGTCCAACTCCCGGGCCAAAGCAGGGTTGCCCAGAGCACATCACTCAGGAGCATCCAGGTGGGTCTTGAAGATCTCCAGAGAAGGGGACCCCACACCCTCCCTGGGCAGCCTGTTTCCTACAAATCCCACCAGTTTCTCCGCAGGATTTGGCATTTGAAGCCACAAACACCTTTTTAGCAGAGTTCAGAGCCCTCCCCGCTCCGGGCGCTGATGTGGGGTTGGAGGGGGGGGAGCCACGTGTCTTTATTTATGGCCGAGAAGACGCGGCGCTGCCGGCTTTTTGGCGTTTCAAAGGCATCGTCGGGGCGACGTGCCCTCCCAGCCAATATTTCTCTGCGTGAATACGCAAACGAGCCCCCCCCTGGCTCTCTCTCGACGCCCGGCGGAGCCTCCTGAGCCCCAGGATGGGATTTTGTTGAGGGGTTGCCCCCACCCAGGGGCAGGACAACGCACTTTGCCTGGTTGAACCTCATGAGGTTCATCTGCTTCCACCTCTCCAGCCTGGCCAGGTCCCTCTGGGTGGCATCTTGTCCTTCCGGTGTGTCACCACCACCCAGCTGGTCCCGTGGCACCCATAGAAATATCTCTGAGAAATTTCAGTTTCGGCAAGTTGAGGGTTTTGAGGGGTTTTTCCCCCCCTCCCACTGATTTTTCCACCGTTTTCCCCAACAGGCTGGAAAACCCGAGGAGCATTTTTCAAGGGAGGGAAGAAAACGGCGAGATGGAGAAAATCTTTCCTTTGCGGAGCCTCCTGAGCCCCAGGATGGGATTTTGTTGAGCTCTGAATAGCGGCGCATTGTCCTCGGGAGCTCATTGTGCAGGAAACCAATCCCGCCGCTAATGGAGATGGTATTTGCCGATACAAAGCAATTTTCTCCTGCAGATACTTTGCCCTACAAAAGGGCTCGGCGTCGCTGCCGCCGCCGCCGCCGCCGCGGGCTCCCAGAGAGCAATTTTCCCTCCCTCGCTGCGCTCGCAGGCGTTGTTTTCCTCCAGGAGAAACTCTTGGCAGCTCGGGATAATCCCGGGGAACCAAAACCACGCTCTGCTCTCCTGCTTCCAGGGATGTCTCCCGAGCATCCAGCCCTCTGGGTGCATCCCAGATAAAATCATGGAATGGTTTGGGTGGGAAGGGACCTTAAAGACCACCCAGTTCCATCCAGGGTCACCTCCCACCACACCAGGTTGCTCCAAGCCCCCTCCAACCTGCCCTTGAACCCCTCCAGGGATGGGGCAGCCACAGCTTCTCGGGGCAACCTGGACCAGGCTCTCACCACCCTCCCACAAAAGAAGTTCTTCCCCACATCTCATCTCCATCTCCCCTCTTTCAGGGTCAAACCCTTCCCCCTTCTCCTAGGACTCCCCTCCCTCATCCAGAGTCCCTCCCCATCTCTCCTGGAGCCCTTTGAGGGACTGGAAGGGGCTCCAAGGTCTCCCTGGAGCCTCCTCTTCTCCAGGCTGAACACTCCCAGTTGAACAACTCCAGTAATTTTGCCTAAGAAAGCAGATTTCCAGCCGTGGCAAAAAAAAAAAAAAAAAAAAAAAGAAAACGAAAGAAAGAAATCCTCAATGATGGGGAAAATGATTTCCCACGTCTGTAGGTACAACAGCGTGAAACACACACCCACCCTGGGTATTTTGGGGCAGGGATGGGGGTTTGGAGGTTTTTTTGGGGGGCTGGGGGGGGTGCAGCATCCCGGTCCCCGTGCCAGGAAGATGTTGCGGGGGGGAGTAGGCTGCTCGCCCACCCCATCTTGTGTAAATCCAGTTGATTTTCCCCAAAGTGACTGGGAGAAAAGGGTGGGGGTTGTGATGGTTTGGGGGGGGGTCTCGGCCCCACCTGGCCGGGGCCAGGTCCTGGTTGGTGCCACTTGCCAGGACGGGGCTCTGGGGTAGCCCACG
>NW_015091233.1:0-445 GCF_001431845.1 Calidris pugnax
TGGTCCTTCCCAACCTTCAAATCCACGGTGAAGACACCACAAAGGGACGCTGGGGACAAGCTCAGAGCCCCCACAGTGTCCCCTGGAGAAGCCTGGTGGTGGGAAGCAGCTTTGTCAGGGTGGTGGGACTCGGTCATGGGGTTTTGGGGGGGTCGGAGCATCCCGGGTTTCACTTCCCCACTTTTTTTTGTGCCTGGATTAAATCACTGCCGGCCTTTGGTGGAGTTCCTCGTGGTGGGTCAAGAACTCGTGTCAGAGAATGGTTTGGGTGGGAAGGGAGCTTAAAGACCATCCCGTTCCAAGGTCCCTGCCCTGGGTGGGGACACCTTCCACCACAGAATGCTACAGGGTGGGAAGGGACCTCTGGAGATCACCCAGTCCAACCCAGAGCAGGTCCCACAGGAACGTGTCCAGGGGGGGTTGGAATGTCTCCAGAGAAGGAGAC
>NW_015091233.1:455-4239 GCF_001431845.1 Calidris pugnax
GCGGGGCGGCGCGGGGCGGAAGGGCGGCGCGCAGGGGCTGATGGGAGTTGTAGTTCTTTACCCGCCGCCCGCCCGCCCAAGCAAGGACACATTGGGGGGGGCTGCTGCTGCTGCCACCCCCCGACACGGAGGAGCTCGGCTCCACGAGGTTGGGGGGAGGAAGGCTCTGCGCCCCCCCTCCCAACAACGAAACAACCAGGGTTCGGCCTCAAAAAAGGGCTCTGCACCCCCAAAATTTGGAAGGAAATGCACCGGGTTCTGCCCCGGAAAGGACTTTGCACCCCCAGAACTTGAAAGGAAATGCACACAGTTCTGCCCCCAAAAAGGGCTTTGCACCCCCAAGATTTGTAAGGAAATGCACAGGGTTCTGCCCCAAAAAAGGGGCTCTGTGCCCCCAATATTTGTAAGGAAATGCACCAGGTTTTGCCCCAAAAAAGGGGCTTTGCATCCCCAAAACTTGAAAGAGAACACACTGGGCTCTGCCACCTAAAAGGGCTTTGCACCCCCAAAATTTGTAAGGAAATGCGCTGGGTTCTGCCCGGGAAAGGACTTTGCACCCCCAGAACTTGAAAAGAAAAACACAGGGTTGGGCCCCCACAAAAGGGCTTTGCATCCCCAAAAGTTATTAAGAAATGTGCCAGGTTCTACTCCAAAAAAGGGCTCTGCACCCCCAATATCTGTAAGGAAATGCACCAGGTTTTGCCCCAAAAAGGGGCTTTGCACCCCCAACATTTGGAAGGAAATGCACCAGGATTTGCCCCCAAAAAAGGGCTCTGCATCCCCAAAATTTATAAGGAACTGTGCCAGGTTCTGCCCTGGAAAGGACTTTGCACCCCCAAAACTTGAAAGGAAACGCACTGGGTTGGGCCCCAAAAAAAGGACTTTGTACCCCCCAAAATTGAAAAGCAACGCACAGGGTTGCGCCCCCAAAACGAGCTTGCACCCCCAAAACTTGTAAAGAAATGCACAGGGTTGTGCCCCCAAAAAAGGGCTTTGCACCCCCAAAGCTTGAAAGAAAACGCACAGGATTTTGACCCCCAAAAAGGACTTTGCACCCCCAAAGCTTGAAAGGAAACACACTAGGCTGTGCTTTTGCCCCCAAAAAGGGGCTCTGCACCCCCAAAACTTGAAAGAGAACACACTGGGCTCTGCCACCTAAAAGGGCTTTGCACCCCCAAAATTTGTAAGGAAATGTGCCAGGTTTTGGCCCAAAAAAGGGGCTCTGCACCCCCCCAAAGCTTGAAAGAAAACACACTGGGCTCTGCACCCCCAAAATTTGTAAGGAAATGCGCTGGGTTCTGCCCGGGAAAGGACTTTGCACCCCCAGAACTTGAAAAGAAATGCACACAGTTCTGACCCAAAAAACGGCTTTGCACCCCCAAAAGTTATAAAGAAATGTGCCCGGTTCTACTCCAAAAAAGGGCTCTGCACCCCCAATATTTGGAAGGAAATGCACCAGGTTTTGCCCCCAAAAAAGGGGCTTTGCACCCCCAACATTTGGAAGGAAATGCACCAGGTTTTGCCCCCAAAAAAGGGGCTTTGCACCCCCAATATTTGTAAGGAAATGCGCCAGGTTCTGCCCCCAAAAAAAGAGCTTTGCACCCCCAAAGCTTGAAAGGAAAGGCACACAGTTCTGCCCCAAAAGAGGGGCTCTGCACCCCCAATATTTGGAAGGAAATGCACCAGCTTTTGCCCCCAAAAAGGGGCTCTGCACCCCCAAAACTTGAAAGAGAACACACTGGGCTCTGCCACCTAAAAGGGCTTTGCACCCCCAAAATTTGTAAGGAAATGTGCCAGGTTTTGGCCCAAAAAAGGGGCTCTGCACCCCCCCAAAGCTTGAAAGAAAACACACTGGGCTCTGCACCCCCAAAATTTGTAAGGAAATGCGCTGGGTTCTGCCCGGGAAAGGACTTTGCACCCCCAGAACTTGAAAAGAAAAACACAGGGTTGGGCCCCCACAAAAGGGCTTTGCATCCCCAAAAGTTATTAAGAAATGTGCCAGGTTCTACTCCAAAAAAGGGCTCTGCACCCCCAATATCTGTAAGGAAATGCACCAGGTTTTGCCCCAAAAAGGGGCTTTGCACCCCCAACATTTGGAAGGAAATGCACCAGGATTTGCCCCCAAAAAAGGGCTCTGCATCCCCTAAATTTGGAAGGAAATGCGCCAGGTTCTGCCCCCCAAAAAAGAGCTTTGCACCCCCAAAGCTTGAAAGGAAAGGCACACAGTTCTGCCCCAAAAAAGGGGCTTTGCACCCCCAATATTTGGAAGGAAATGCACCAGCTTTTGCCCCCAAAAAGGGGCTCTGCACCCCCAAAGCTTGAAACTCTGCCACCTAAAAGGGCTTTGCACCCCCAAAATTTGTAAGGAAATGTGCCAGGTTTTGGCCCAAAAAAGGGGCTCTGCACCCCCCCAAAGCTTGAAAGAAAACACACTGGGCTCTGCACCCCCAAAATTTGTAAGGAAATGCGCTGGGTTCTGCCCGGGAAAGGACTTTGCACCCCCAGAACTTGAAAAGAAAAACACAGGGTTGGGCCCCCACAAAAGGGCTTTGCATCCCCAAAAGTTATTAAGAAATGTGCCAGGTTCTACTCCAAAAAAGGGCTCTGCACCCCCAATATCTGTAAGGAAATGCACCAGGTTTTGCCCCAAAAAGGGGCTTTGCACCCCCAACATTTGGAAGGAAATGCACCAGGATTTGCCCCCAAAAAAGGGCTCTGCATCCCCTAAATTTGGAAGGAAATGCGCCAGGTTCTGCCCCCCAAAAAAGAGCTTTGCACCCCCAAAGCTTGAAAGGAAAGGCACACAGTTCTGCCCCAAAAAAGGGGCTTTGCACCCCCAATATTTGGAAGGAAATGCACCAGCTTTTGCCCCCAAAAAGGGGCTCTGCACCCCCAAAGCTTGAAAGAAAACACACTGGGCTCTGTGCCCTAAAAGGGCTTTGCACAAAGAGGATTTTGTCGATCTGAAGATAAAATCTTCAACCAGTTCCGTCCCACTCCTCCCAGTACCCACCCCTGGCTTCGAAATAAAAGAAGGCAAAAACCAGTTTATCTGTGACCAAAAAAACCCCCATTTTAACTAAAGAAAAGGTAACAGCAGGAGGAGGGGGATCAAAAAAAGGAAAGGCACTGGGCTTGGCCCCCCCAGGGGGCTCTGCCCCCTCCCTTCTCCCCCCCCCCAGAACTTCCAGTGAGGGGGACATTGAGCCCAATAACGAGGCACACCCCCAATATTTGGAAGGAAATGCACCAGGTTTTGCCCCCAAAAAAGGGGCTTTGCACCCCCAACATTTGGAAGGAAATGCACCAGGTTTTGCCCCCAAAAAAGGGGCTTTGCACCCCCAATATTTGTAAGGAAATGCGCCAGGTTCTGCCCCCAAAAAAAGAGCTTTGCACCCCCAAAGCTTGAAAGGAAAGGCACACAGTTCTGCCCCAAAAGAGGGGCTCTGCCTGTGACCAAAAAAACCCCCATTTTAACTAAAGAAAAGGTAACAGCAGGAGGAGGGGGATCACCAAGTTCCTTTTACCCAGGTTGTTCAGGGGAACCCCTTGGATTCGAGTAGGGAGCTGAGATTTAAACCCCTGGATTTTAGGGGAACCGAGATTTAAACCCCCAAATGTTGAGTGGAGCTGAGATTTAAACCCCTGATTTCAGGGGGGAGCTGAGATTTAAGACCCTGGATTTCAGGGGGGAGCCCAGATTTAAACTCCTGGATTGTGGGGGGGAGCCCAGATTTAAACCCCTGGATTTCAGGGGGGAATTGAGACTTAAACCCCTGGATTT
>NW_015091233.1:4291-17940 GCF_001431845.1 Calidris pugnax
CCCTGGATTTTGGGGGGGAGCTGAGATTTAAACCCCTGGATTTCAGGGGGGAACTGAGATTTAAACCCCTGGATTTCAGGGGGGAACTGAGATTTAAACCCCTGATTTCAGGGGGGAACTGAGATTTAAGACCCTGGATTTCAGGGGGGAACCGAGATTTAAACCCCTGATTTCAGGGGGGGAGCTGAGATTTAAACCTCTGGATTTTGGGTGAAGCTGAGATTTAAGAACCCGGATTTCAGGGGGGAGCCGAGATTTAAGACCCTGGATTTTGGGGGGGAGCCCAGATTTAAACCCCTGGATTGTGGGGGGGAGCCGAGACTTAAACCCCTGGATTTCAGGGGGGAGCTGAATTTTAAACCCTTGGATTTTGAGGGGAGCTGAGATTTAAGACCCTGGATTTCAGGGGGGGAGCTGAGATTTAAACCCCTGGATTTTAGGGGGGAGAGGAGATTTAAACCCCTGGATTTTGGGGGGAGCTAAGATTTAAGACCCTGGATTGTGGGGGGGAGCCGAGACTTAAACCCCTGGATTTTGGG
This sequence comes from Calidris pugnax, assembly GCF_001431845.1. NCBI lineage: Eukaryota > Metazoa > Chordata > Aves > Charadriiformes > Scolopacidae > Calidris > Calidris pugnax. Next base: position 4,831 of record NW_015091233.1, read on the forward strand.
GAGAGCTGAGATTTAAGACCCTGGATTTCAGGGGGGAGCTGAGATATAAACCCCTGGATTTTGAGGGGAGCAGAGACTTAAACCTCTGGACTTCAGGGGGAGCTGAGATTATGGACCAGGGGGGTGCAATATATCTATAAAAATACCAGTATCACGGGACTGACACCACGTCCCTGCTCTCCAACACCAGCTGCAGGGTTTCCCCCACCGCAGGACGGGCGCATCCCCAGCCTCAACCACAGCTCAGGCAAGACACCAAAAATAAGGCAGTAACAACCCAACACCCACAGGGTTTAAGTGTAAAAAATCTCTGACCTACAGAAATCTGTCCCACAGCAGCTTTTGGGAACCAAAAAGGTTCGCTCCAGGAAAAGACATAAGCATTTGTGGAAATGAAAATGACGACAGACACGAGGTTCCCTCGCTGCAGGAGAGAGAAATGAGTGGGAAAAAAAACAGTCAATTTTGGGGGTAAGGTTTTTCTGAGCTGAACACAACATTTTTATGCCACCTCAGTCTTCGTTGGCTGCATCCTGGTTATCACACCAGGTCTCAGAAGCAGCTTCATGGTGTTTCTGGAAGTTTTTCCTGCATCTAGACTTAAAAAAAAAAAATAAATAAATTGATTAAACAGCAAAACAGAAAGTGCTTCCCATCTCCATCCCCCTCAGGCTGCAAACAGCTGCTTCGAGCAAGAGCCTGCCACAAAGAGCACAAGTTTGTGAAATGTGGAGCTGAAAAACCACTTGTGCTCGAGCAAAGAGACAGGTTCAACCCTGGGTCTGAGAAATCTCATCTAATTTTGGAGTAAAAATAAGCAACCCCAGCAGTGGCACCACCACCAGGATTTTGCCACACCAAGTCCTCACCTCACCCTCACCAAGGAACCCCGGGGATTTCAGAACAGGGTGAGATTCCTCCAACATTCCCCTTTTCCAGCCACTTCCATTTGTTTCCTTGCCAGTGGCCACGGGGCTCGTTACTCCCAGGTCTCTTCCCACACAGGAATTCACTTTAAAGACGTGGGATCAAGGTCACTCCAGGAATTCTGTCTCCCTCCATCTCAGCTCACTTTCAAATCCTCAATCCCACAGCAGAGCCCCAGAGGTGACCCCCCAACTCCTCACACACTCCAAACCACAAAGATTTGGGATTCTACGACAGCGGCAGAGGCATCAATTCAGTAATTATTAATAAGTAACAACTCTTCTTTGTTCTTTACAGTATTTATTGTACATGCAAACGTATGGGAGAAATGCCAATCTCCCTGCTGGAACCTTCTTTTCCTAAATCAGGTACAAATTACTTCCAGGTAAAGCACGTGTGAGCGTTACGCTTCCAGCGAGGGAGCAGCATCACGCAGCGGTTGCCTTCTCTTTGTAAGTTGCCATCATCTTTTTGATCTCAGCAATTGCTTTGCCGGGGTTCAAGCCCTAAAAAGAAGAAGTTATAGTCAGCTTTTCTGGAAATCCCAGAATGCTATGGGGTTGGAAGGGACCTCTGGAGGTCACCCAGTCCAACCCCCGGCCAGAGCAGGTCTCACAGGAACGTGTCCAGGGGGAGTTTGAATGTCTCCAGAGAAGGAGACTCCACCACCTCTCTGGGCAGCCTCTGCCAGGGCTCTGCCACCCTCACAGCAAACAAGTTCCTCCTCATGTTCAGGTGGAACTTCTTATGGTCAAGTTTGTGCCCATTTCCTCTTGTCCTGTCCCTGGGCACCACTGGAAAAAGCCTGGCCCCATCCTCCTGACACCCACCCTGGAAGGATTTAGAGGTGTTGATCAGATCCCCCCTCAGCCTTCTCTTCTCCAGACTGAACAGACCCAAGTCCCTCAGCCTTTCCTCAGCACAGAGATGCTCCAGGCCCCTCAGCATCTTTGTAGCCTCTGCTGTCCCCTCTCCAGCAGTTCCCTGTCCTTCTGGAACTGGGCAGCCCAGAACTGGTCCCAGTGCTCCAGATGGGGCCTCCCCAGGGCAGAGCAGAGGGGCAGGATGACCTCCCTCCACCTGCTGCTCACACTCTTCCTCATGCCCCCCAGGATGCCATTGGCTTCTTGGCCACCAGGGCCCACTGCTGGCTCATGGGCATCCTGTTGGCCACCAGGACTCCCAGGTCCTTCTGCTCTCCAGCAGGTCACCCCCCATCAGCACATCAGAGCATTCTCCCTGCATTGCCCCCATTGAAATCACTGTAAACTCACAAATACGCTGCTACTCATAAAAAAAGCTGGCAGAGGACAACCTTTTTTTCCTAAAATCCTAATATTTCAAATACTGGGAGGTTACAGAGTACGGAGGGACACATCTGAAGAGCATTTTGGTATAATATATGGAATAATAACTCTGGGTTAAGGTGTTGCTGAGGCAGGTTTGCTGTGTGCCTGCCTTCATTTACAAGGGAATAGAGCCACGGCGCTGGGAGCTCAACCTCCTCAACCCGGAGGCTGAACCAGCAGCACTTCCCAGGGCTGGGAGGAAAAACCTTCATTTGATTTTGGAGGACTGGTTTTAATCAGCAACGCGAGGATCAAAGAGAAGAACGAGTGGCTGAGGGGTAGGAAGTTTTAAAGCTCAAGCAGGACCAAATTCAACATTTTTTTCTGGGTGTTATTTAATAAAGCTCAAGCAGGACCAAATTCAACACTTTTCTGGAGGCAGGAAACTCCTCTACAAAAGCTCGATAGTGACAGTACAAGAGATGTGGCTGTTTCTTTTGCCCTTGTCTGAAATAAAAAAATAAAAGCTGGGTATTGGAGGACACCAAGTCACAAGACGGAAATGCTCCTGACACAAAAGCCAGCTCAGCTTTCCAAAAAGAAGGTTTTTTCGACAATATGGACACATGTCATGTTGCAAAGGCCCTTAAATCCTGCAGAGCAGCCGCTCTGACCAAACCAAGCATGTCTAATCTCCAAATGAGGGGTGGGGGGGATGAGGAGTGCCCTGTGGTATCGTGATTTACAGCCGCAGCATCACGGGACGGAGAAGGAAAAGGAAATTCCCCCAGCACCCAGCTCGCCACGTGCTTTCAGAGCTGATGGAGACAAGAGCCAGGATTAGAGCACGTGAGTGGCTACGTGCTATTAACCATAAAGGTGTCTCAAAATCAAGGGACCAAGCCTCAGTGTGCTATTTCCCTGTATTCCTCCGTACAGCCAGCTCTTCGAGTCGAACCTTTTCACCTCCAGCTGAACTACGCTTGACACCGGATCACGAGGCAGCTCTCTATACAAAGAGTGAATTATCTGTAGCCAGTGAATCACTTCAGTAAAATAAAACCACAAAACTTCAGCGTGAGGCGCTCCTGACCCACACCTGTCAGCCCCACATCTCCAGGAACTTGTTTTCCCCCACATCCGCGATCCGCTCAAAGATTTGCCTTCACCTTCCTTCACAGCTCAAGAAGAATTTCTCCAGAAAAGGCTGGTCAGAAAACAGCAGAGCTGGCAAGAAAGCAAAACCTGATAATCCACCCAACCACAGGCACAAGGTCACTGTGAGGTGAGGAAGAGGGGGCACAATGATTTGGGAAAGCTTGTTTGGTTCTCAAAAGAAGTATCAGAGAGAACAGAGCGTCTGGGAAATGCCCTGAGAGGACATCAGCATAAAACACATCCTCCAAAAAAACCTTCTAGTCTTAGAATCACAGAATGGTTTGGGTTGGAAGGGACCTTAAAGCCCACCCAGTGCCATCCCCTGCCCTGGGCAGGGACACCTCCCACCACACCAGGTCCCTCCAAGCCCCCTCCAACCTGGCCTTGAACCCCTCCAGGGATGGGGCAGCCACAGCTTCTCTGGCCAACCTGGGCCAGGCTCTCACCACCCTCACACCAAACAAGTTCTGCCCCACATCTCAGCTCCATCTCCCCTCTTTCAGTGTCAAACCCTTCCCCCTCGTCCTATGGCTCCCCTCCCTGATCCAGAGTCCCTCCCCAGCTTTCCTGAAGCCCCTTGAGGGACTGGAAGGGGCTCTAAGGTCTCCCCAGTCTTCTAGAAGCTGTGGTTTTCTCCATTACCCCAGTGGCACAATACAGCAGGGAGAGCTGCTACTGTTGGGAGTTTAAGAGTATTTTTCACAAGGCTGACACTGCTGATAGCACCACACAACACACACCTCCCTGTGCCATTTCTGGCACTGTCCCTCACACCACCTTGCCCTATTGTCACCTTCCTAAACCTTGGCACCAGGTTCTCCAAGTCCCAGCCTCGCTCAGGCGGAAGAGACATTCCTGTGACACGTAAGGCCCAACTTTGTCACCTCCTCTCTTGTACAGTCACTATCACAAGCACGACTGCTGGCAACTCACCCCGTTTCAAAAAGCTGAACGAGCCAAGGCAAGTTTGAGGAAAAGAAAAGCCTAAGTGGGGTTTTTTTTTCCCCCTGGTTCCAAAGGCGGCGCTGTCCCGGTTTGAGGTAAAACCGGATCAATTGTGTGGTCTGTAACTTTGCATTTTAGTTAGGCTTTTTCTAACTCTCTGAAATTAACGGCATATTGTGGAGAAAACTGTTCCTTCTCAGAGTGATAAGACCAATGTTTGTGCTACATGCCAGGGAATGGTGTGCAGAGAGGCCCTTGCTTATACTTATTGCTGTAACAACCAAGGGCAGCCAATTTTCGTTATTTGCCCCTTAGAGGGTCGGAAACGGAAAAAATGTAGAGGGGTCACATCTGTGGGGAGGAACGGACAGGACAGGTGACCCAAACCTGACCAACAGGGGTATTCCATCCCATCTGCCCCATGCTCAGTATAAAAACTGAGGGATCAAAGGGTCAACTCTCTTCCTGCAATGGCCGACGTCCAAAGAGGACCCTGTCTGTTCACCTGCCTTTGATCCCAACCCATGTGTTCCTGACTCCAGAGCTGGAATCCTGCTCCTGTCCATCACCGAGTCCAGTCTGGGACTTCCCCAGTGCCTGCTGGTGACGGGACTGTCATCCTGGGAGCTTGATACGGTTTTGTATATGTGTTGTAGCTATTTCATTATTTTCTTCTCTTTTATTATAATATTATTTTTGATTAAAGTAGTTTAGTTAATTCTAAACTTTTCAATCTCCTTATCTCTTCCTCTCCTCTTTTGGGGGGTGGGGGGGGGGAGGGCCATCTGTTGGTTCGGTTGCGGTGATTTTGGCTGAAACCACGACAGGTGCTCAGAAACACGCCAGTAACCCCCGGAGGGACAAACACAGGATGCACCACGTACCTTGGGGCAAGTCCTTGTGCAATTCATGATAGTGTGACAACGGTAGAGAGAGAAGGGGTCCTGAAGCTGTGCCAGGCGTTCCTCTGTGTAGTCATCCCTGGAGTCGATCATCCAGCGATAGGCCTGAAAAGCAGCCGCACGTGACGCGCCCGACGCTTGCTCAAGGTGTTGGCACCGGCGCGAGACGGTACGAGCAACACCTAACTCAGGAATTTTTGGGCCAGGATCTGGACTACGTTAAGGCCATCTGGTTTTAGGTGGGGGAGCCCCTCGTGACAAAGGGGATGGGGGTCCTTACCTGCATCAGGACAGCGGGACCCAGGTACTTGTCCCCGTTCCACCAGTAACTGGGGCAGCTGGTGCTGCAGCAGGCGCAGAGGATGCACTCGTAGAGTCCGTCCTGCAGAGAGGGAGGGGGTTGGAAACCACATTTAAACCACTCCAGAAACCCATGACAAAGCCTTTTTTTTTTTTCCCCTGAAGAAGGGATTTACACGAGTGCCTCCATCACCACCTTCCCCCTTTTCTTCCCCAACAGAGCGGCCCCAAAAACTTCACGCTGAAGAAGTGCTGCCAGAAGAAAGCAATCCCTACACGCCCATCCTCCCAACTCAATCACTATGATAAACTAGGTTTTTTTGGTGACAAAATGGAGAAAAAGCAGGTCCTCCCAACTTGATCACTATGATAAACTAGTTTTTTTGGTGACAAAATGGAGAAAAAGCACTAAAATAAAGAAAAATGTAGAAATTGCTTGACATTACTGCCTTCTCTCCTTCCAGCCTGTCCCAGTAAGTGGCTGAGGAGAGGAAGAGATACGTAACTAATTAACAAGTCAAGGCCGCGTTAGAGAAGAGAAGGAAGAACAAAGTCTGCCCAACAGGCTGGGGAGAAGCCCTCAGAGCTTAATGTGTGCTTTGAGGGGATCCCCAAGCACTTGCAGAACAGGAATGGTGTGAGGTTTTAGCCTTTTTAATCATTTTTAGAGAGATGAGGGCATTTTTATTTCAGGCACTGGAGAAAAGAAAGGTAGATCTACATGGAAGCGCCACGGGGCAGAAGACAGGAGAGTAGAGGATCTCCCAAGTCTCCTTGTAGCTCAATCAACCACCCAGGCTGAGAGACAAAGTCCAGTCTGGCTCAATTTATGTATCTGAAAGTCATTTTGGGACAAAGGTCTCATTAAATTTACTTTAGAAAGATACCTGATGCCAGAGCTCCTGAGACCTTAACAAGACTACTCGTTAGTTTTTTGGGAAGACCTGCCAAAGCTGGGTTACCTTCTCGCCCTAAATTTGTCTTATTTCTAATTGTAACACTTCAAATGACTCATGACTTAAAGAAAAAGGTGGGAGTTTTTCATTTGACGCTGTATCCAAGTTTCTCCTGCACACAGGCCGTTCTCAAAGCTAGAAAAACTTCAGCAATGTGACAAAAAAAGCAAGTTTATTAGTTTTGAGAAAGACTTAGGCATCTCTTGTAGCTGCTTTTAAGTTTGCCTATTTCTACTTGAATTAAAAAGTGATTTCAAGGATGCTGCTGTATGAAAACCATGAAAAGGGAGGGTCCCTTTAGTCCTTACACATGGATGAGATAACATTATGAAGTGGTACAGGAGAAGGAACCATGGCCCTTGGAGAGGGATCCTTTCAGACTAAAACTCTGCAGTTATTAAGGTGTCACAGTCGCCTGGTGAGCTTGTGATCGGGCTGTTCACATGAAATTAGCTTTTAAAGATCACTGCAGAGAATTAGGCTGCAGCTCACAAGTTTTCACTGAATCCCCTTGAAACAGCCTCTCTCTTTGATCTTCACATTCACCTCCCTCTTACCACTTGCCAAAATCCAGGCTGCCTGCCCACTTTGCGCCCCCTCAGTGACAGCAATGACCCACAGCCTGGGCTTCGATCCATGAAATGAGTGATGGATCCACCCAGACAGGTCAGAGGCCAAAGAAATTGCCAATTTAAAGATACTGCAGCAGCCATGGAAGTGCAGAAGGACTTAGCTTCACTATAAACTTTAAAGAGTTATTACCTCCCAGCTGCTCAAACGGTTCCTCACTATTCTGCTTTACACAGAAACTTCAGACCAACACATTATGTCCCCAGAAACAACACCGTGCTCAAGGCAGAAATGCAGACTCATGCTAACACATCGTGCTCGTGTGTGCACATCCAAAAAAAATAGAGTTTAGCTTTTTGTTTTTAGGGTTGTAAAACCCAGCAGGCAGCAACAGGAGAGCGTTGCTCAGCACGCCAGCCGGCACTGAGCCTGACAGCCCGCACGCCAGCATAAACTGCAGCTCCTTATCTCCACTGGAACATCACAAGCCTCTAACCTTCACCATGTTTTCACAAACACACGTGGTTTCGCAGGGCAGACAGTGAGATCTGCATCCCCATCGCTGCATTTCATTAGCAAACATTTCCCCCAGCAATGCAGGCGTGCCATGACGCTGCACGTCTCGGGTTGAGCAACACAGGACTAACTTTTCTTCTGGTGCTGGGGAAAACTGCACTTTTAGAAGACTCTGGTTTCTGAATTTGTGAAAACCTTTCATTCATAGCCAGCTCTGGAATCTGGGATTCAAGCTCTTGGTGTTTTTGAGCTCGCCAGGTGCAGGGATGAGTAGGAGCAAGACTCAGGCACTTGACCCAAGCTGCCAACAAGGTTATTTCATACCATGAACGGCACATTCAATATAAATTAGAAAAAGTTTGCTGTGTAGTTTCTTTCTCCCCTGATTGCTGCCATCCTGAGAAATCCTTGCCCCGGTGCTGGAGCCCTGAGCCCTTCCCTTCCTCCCGAAGCCCCAGCGCTCACAGGCTCCCCCATGGGCTGTCCCTGCTGGGAGGGCACAGCTTCTGCTGGGGAATGGGCTGGGGATGGTCCTTATCTATTTTATGTTGGTACCAGGATTAATACTGGTTCTTTGGTATTATTGCACCAGGACTAATACTAGTTCTTTAGTATTATTGTTAATTATTTAGTCTTATCCTATTAAATCTATTTATATTTCAACCCCTCGTGTTCCCTTGCTTTCCCCGACTCCCCCTCCCAGGTGGGGAGGGGTCATCAGGTGAAAGAATAATTGTCTAAATGACAATAAATCGTTATGGGTTTTCTCCAACACTGCATTTCAGGGAGCAGATTCCACTCAGGAATTAGAAGCTATTGTGTGTTAACGTTTAACCCTGGTCTTATCTGAAAAGGATGCCAATGGTAGAAAAGAAGCAGTAACCAGTTTCTGACGGTCTTCTATGGACTGCAGGTACTGCTCCTTGCCCTGTTTTGACTCGTCCTTCTTCTTCAGGTAAGGCTCGATGGATTTGTACTGTGCGTAGAAGTTACTCAAGTCCTAGGAGTCAAAAGGCAAAGAGGTCACATTCGGTGAGGTGAACTGATGCATGAGAGACTGAACATCTGCTACCACTCCAACAGAAGTCTGCGTTTTGGACCTCAACCGGCCACATTCCTCCAAATGAGGACAGATTTAGTCACTGCTGCGAAGCTCAGACCCACCCAAGCCAGAAAACACCAGCAGGAAAAACACGTGAATTGTCAGACCTGATCTTGGCACCTCACGACGTTATTCCTTCCACCCAACCCACACCCCACGCTGCCCCCGATGGTGTCACTCTTGGTCAGGAGGTGACAAGAGGCAGATACTCACCGGAACGAGGTCCTTCACCACATACATGTGGGGGAGAGGGTAGATTTTAGTGATCTTGTTGAGATCGGGGTCAATTCTTTTGATGCAGGCCAGCGTGTTCCCGCCAGCAATGTTCATAGCACAGGAGCCACAGATGCCTGAGCGGGAGAAAAAGAACAAAGTATTAGATATTTACCCTCATATCCTACTTGAGGAACATCCTCTTGGCCCCAAACATGCCCTCGGGTCGTCTTCAAGAAAAGTCTGTACGTGACAAGGAAAACGCCAGAAGTTGCCATTGGGCCAAACACGTTGCTATTTTAAATAAAGAACAAACACAGGAGTCACTTTTCATCAAAGCCTGAGCACATTCTCAGTGTTGGAACTTTCTTCCACAGGCAGAAGCGGCTTGGGACACTTCATCCCTTTCACACCATTCATTAAGTTTTTACGCTCTGCTTAGGGTGGGGAAACCCTTCAGCTTTGTTCCCAAGTTTGAAGCACAAGCTCGTCCTGATGCCAAGCACCTAATGCTAAGATCATAACGTGGGAACCAGGAGCATCTCCCATCAATCAGCCCTACAGTGACACTCTAAAAGCATCCCTGAAGGTCAGGAACATAAAACAAAAGTCTCTAAGACAGAAGCTTCTCTCTGCACCTTCTGTAGCAGGGCAGAGCGGTGCCATCAACGACATTCATTAACTCCCAAAGGTGAGGGGACAGACACTCTGCAGAACAAACAGCATATAAATAGCTTAACAAATGGCTTAAATGACACCACTAATGATGTCCCAGTAATAAAAGGATCAGATGTAGCCCAGAAAAGGCCAAGGTTTACAAGAAAAACCACTGTCATGGATACTGCTCAGGTCAGGAGCTCGGGTGTCCGATTCAGACCGATGCCTAAAAACATCACATTAGAAAGAAGACAAATGTCAAAAGGGCAGAACTCTTAATTTCAGAGGATTTGACACATATCAATTGCTATGAGTCAGAGAAATGCTCCTCACGCTGACCAGCCTGTCTGCCTCAGAGCCTGATGCCTTCCCCTCGCTGCCGGATAAAGTCTGGCACTCGAACAAGGTTATTCCTCCCACTCGAGAAATTTCCAGTATTTTCCAGTCAGCTGGAAAGGGAACCAGGGCTGGAGACACAGGCCCATGAGCATGCAAGAGGAATGTGTGATCAGGGCTTTTTCCCCCCCCCCCCCGGGGCCTCAAGTGGTAGAAAAGGGGCAAGATTGAACCAGCTCGGCTTGAAAATCTGTCTTCTGGTTCTCAAAAGAAAAGTATTCAGGGCAATTAATTCCAGCTGCTTGGGAAAAGTGTTGGGTATCTAAATATCAGACACTGGGAAAAAACCACACTGTATGGAATTCCTCCACCTGCTATGCAGATTCTACAGGAAATGGCTGCATTAAAGCAATGCTTTTCATTTAAATCCAAGTCAAAACATCTTTAGGCATCAATCGCACCTGAAATTCTCATCCTTGCAAACCCACCTAATTAAATCAAAAGTCAGGCCATAAAGGCATCCTCCCTTTCCGCGTTTCCACAACTATCATTTTAAGCTCAGCACCCCAACATTAACCCACGAATTAGGATATTTTTACAGGGAAAGTCACCCAGACAGGTTAAGTTTTAATGGAGTTAAACAGACAGGCTGATTTGTACCTGCAGGAGAACCAGCCAGTCGCTCTGACACGTCAAACCACCAGATGGCCTTTTCCTCAATCAATCATTTCCCTTAGTCAAAGGGCCAAAAAAAAAAAAAAAAAAAAAAGTAGTCAAAGGGCCAAAAAAAAAAAAACCAACAAAAAAGATTCCTGAAGCTATTCCTAGAAGTCCTAAGTACTCTCCCAGTTACACCCTTTCTTATTTCCACAGTAAAGCAGCCCCTACAATTCATTCCCATTCGCCTGCCCCCTCAATTGTGCTGTTGTAATCTCACTCGACGGATTTCCCCACGCGGTCTGTCACTGGAGGGCAGCAAGATGAACAAGATTAGGAGAGAAACAGGAAGGACTGGGGCAGTTTAAACATATTGCTCATAGCTCAACGTCGTGCTATTATGCACTCTGAATACAAGCTTTAACTTTACTACTCGATTTATTGAGGTTATTTCACATGCTGGAAGAGAAAAGTGGCAAGTTGTCATCTACCCAGAAGTTTTTTCGCAGTTACACATACACTGTCAGCAACAAACAAGGACAATCTTCAGTTTCTCAGGCTGGAGAATCCTCCTTACCTTCCCTACATGACCTGCGGAAGGTCAGAGTGGAGTCCAGCTCATTTTTGATCTTGATGAGAGCATCCAGCACCATAGGCCCACATCTGGAACAGAAAACAAAGTCAGCGAACGCATCTAACTCCCCCCCAACCTCAGTGCTTTGTCTCTGACACCCCAACTGAGCAGCACCTAGAAAGATTTTGAGCAGCTACAATTAAAAATACACTTTTTCTTTTTTTTCACCCAGGCAACAAGATAGAAATCTCTTGATTGACAGCACAACCCAACTGCCTCATAACACTGCAGGGTCGCAGGGGGAGAGAAACCCTATATTTTGCTGATTTCGTGACAATTTGGCACAGCTGGCTGAGAAAGCACAACTGAAAACAGAGCACCTTGTACCAGTTCTCTCTTTTTGGGTCAGGTTTTAACAAGTCTGCCTGTCCTCATTAGTCACAAGAGGCAGCGCTGCACACAAAAACAAACAGTCTTGGACAACTTATGTAATTTTATATACGGCAGACAAGGCAACACCCAGAAATTATGAACTGGTGCAAGTTACACAAAAATTTTGAGTTCTTCGTCATGCCCTTCTTAAGTAGGGAGCTGAGTGGCTTCGTATCTGTAGCTTTCAGAAAGAGCTGGAGGTGAATTCCTCTGGGAAGAGCGCAGCAGCCACTGGAGTTCAAGGAAATCAAGGCACACGTGAAGGTTTCTGCACCAGAGGGAAGCCTGCACCCCTCCACAGAATCATGGAAAAGAGCTTTCTCTGTGAGAGATGCAACAAAGTGTTACTAGGAGTAACTACAAAAACCATGAGAAGTGTCAATAAAGCTTCCACCTTGTCTCCCAGCTACACCTAAGTTTCCTTTTGGATCATACCCCCAAATTTACCATATAAATAAGGCTTATTAGAGCCACAAACTCATTCAAGTCTTCAACACAACTCAGGGACGCGGGTAGAACCTCACAGAGGTCACAAAATAAAGTAACCATTTTATTGCTGACATCTGTTGAGACAGACACTCAGGATCCAGTTTTATTTGCCACACACAGGTGAGGGAGGAGAATCTAATCCCTCGTGATTTGCTTGATCAGAGAATAACACTGATCTCACCCGTGCTGAGGACAAGGCGCTCCGTAACACAGCTGAGGTATCTCCTTCCTGAGGCACTCCAAGATTTTAACGGTCCCTGAAGCTTAATGAGGCTGCTGACACCTTCAGCTGTCACAGCTCAAGTGCTCCTCAACCACCCCCTGTTATCACTCGTCAAGATAACCTCGGCATGCAAGCAGCTTGGCAGCAAAGCTTCTCCTTAATGGGGCAATACTCACTTATTCAAATCCACTTCATACGTCTGCATGCGGGGCTTGTCCCCGGGCTTATCGGGATCCCATCTGTAGATGGCAAACTTCTTGAGCCGGGGCGCTGCCGCCGCCGCTGTCTGCGCTCCCCGACACAGCTGGATTCAAACAACAGGAAGACAGCCCTTAGGTCCCTTCGGGTGGCTTTTAGTTGAGCAACAAAACGACTTGAGGCCACGTGTTTGGGGTGAGAGCTGCAGGACCCATCGCTGCTTTGTATTTGGGCATTTCCAGTGCTGTTGGGAAATCCTCCCGAGGATTTGCCGGAGCAGCACATCCCGGCCCAAGCAACCACATCTGTCCTGGGGCTCCCTCCTCCTCAAGGCAGAGGAGATAATCCTAAAACTAAAGGGCAACCCACAGGTGCTCTTGTGGTGCCTGCAGACACTCCTTCCTCCACCGCCCTTAAGATTCTCCCTGCCCCAAAACTACCCTCAGAAGCCCCCTGTCCCATTTCTACTCCAGTATTTCACCTCCTCCCATTATTCCCCCAGCGGTTTCTTCCCCTTCCAGGCCCCCTGTCCCTACTCAGTTTTCTCCAAATTGCCCCACATCCCTATTCCTCCTGTTCCCACATCTCTTCCCGACCCTTTTCTGGATCTCCTGCAACCCCCTCAGTCTCTTGTCAACTTCTACCTCTTCCTAAACCCATCCCAGA
>NW_015091233.1:17950-18256 GCF_001431845.1 Calidris pugnax
CCTCTCCGAGGGTCCCCCCAACCCGTCTGCCGGGCACAGGGTAGCTCCAGGCCCCTCACCGGTGGCGGCCCGGCCCGCAGGAGCCGGGCGGGGACGCTGCGCCTCAAGGAGACTCCCAGCATCCTCTTGCTCCCCCAAACCCACTTCCCCTTCTCTTACCCATTCTGAACTCTCTTCCCATCCTGTACCGTACCCTGGTGCCCCTCCTGCCCTCCAGCTCCCTTCCAGTCCCTTCTACACCCTCTCCTTTCCCCTCTGTCTCCCCTCCTACCCCCCAGCTCCCTCCCATGTCCCTTTGCACCCCTC
>NW_015091233.1:18343-62238 GCF_001431845.1 Calidris pugnax
CCGAAGCCCTCACCCCTCGCCTCCCGCCTCCCCCGAGGGCCCCCCCAACCCGTCTGCCGGGCACAGGGTGGCTCCAAGCCCCTCACCGGTGGAGGCCCGGCCCGCAGGAGCCGAGCGGGGACGCTGCGCCTCAAGGAGACTCCCACCACGGCCGCCGCCATCTTGGCGTTGCGCAGTTCCGACCCCGCTCCCGCCCCGGAAGCGGAAGTGACCGCCCGCGCGGCCATAGAGCGCAGCCGTAAGGGGACGGAGGGGCGGGGCTCTGTCGGCAGCCATCTTGGATGTGGCGGCCGCCTCAGGGCAGGCGCCATCTTGAGTGTGGCGCGCCCAGTGGGATGGCGGGATGGGGGGGGCTGGGACCCCTGGATCTCCTCTCTTTGGGGAGGAAGGAGACCAGTGCGCCCCCCTTCTTTAATTCCCAGCCGAATTCTTTCTGCGAGGAAGGTGCCCAGGCCCTTCTGCCTGCCCCAACACCAGGCAGAGCAAAAATGGCGGGCTCTGAGGGCTGACATGGTGTGTCCCCCCCACCTCACCCTCCATGTGGGCTTCCCGCCTTCTCTCTCACGATTGTCGCCCCGTTCAGGCCCAGAAGATTCTGTGATTCTGTGATTCTGCCTGCCCCAACACCAGGCAGAGCAAAAATGGCGGGCTCTGAGGGCTGACATGGTGTGTCCCCCCCACCTCACCCTCCATGTGGGCTTCCCGCCTTCTCTCTCACGATTGTCGCCCCGTATTATTTAATTTCCCACCGTATTATTTAATTTCCCACCTCATTCCTCACAGCAAATTTATTAATGAGCTGAATCGCAAGCAACACACACCGAAAAAGCTGCTGGGGCCGAGGGTGGAGGGGGAAGGAGGCCCCGCTATGGCATTACGTGCCACCATTTGAAGGCAAAGGGCCGTCGCTGGACGTTGGTGCCACAGCGGACCTCCCCAAGCCGGCCGTGGTAGGAGGCCACGTCCTCGAGGAAACGGCAGCGGAGGCCCAGCGGCTCCAGGAGGGAGCGGGTCCGCTCCTCCAGGCAGCATTCGCCCTCGACCACGGGGCCAAAGGGTTTGGGGATGCCCAGGTCCTTGGCCAGGACGATCATGGTGACCTGTGGGGTGACACAAGGGGAGCCCGGTGGCATCAGGACTGACGAAGCCAAAGGAACGCTGCTGGTCACCCTCCTCCATCAGCCTCACCCCAAAATGGGGCATAGACACCACTTTTTACAGCCGCCTTCTCCCAGGCCTCCAAATCCAGCATTGGTTTTCCCCTTTTTATCATTAAAATGTACCCAGCGCCTTGCAATTTCACTGCTTTGAAAGATTTTCACCTCAAAACTGTGGAGTTTAGCCCAACTGCAAGCAACGTGAAGCAGCAAAGTTGTGGTAGACCCAAGCTTATCCAAGCCTGGTTGGAGATATTCTCATTTTCTGGGCAGCAGTAAATATCGTGCTTTTTGGGGACAACTTTGAGGACTCATCCTGGCTGAATAAGCTGGGTTTTGAGGAAGACCCAAGGTGTGGGGACCCCCCTCACCATGTTGGGGAAGTATGGCACGGCTTTGCCCTGCTTGTCGAGCTTGAAGAGGGCTGGCAGGTCGACGATGTCCTCCTCCGTCAAGCCCAGCTCCTTCTTGAGGACGTCCCTGTTCCAGTCGACACAGCGCTTGGAGGGGATGGAGAAGAGCAGGTCGAGAAGGGGGACACAGGTGGGCACGGTCCCCAAAAGCATCTCAGGCAGGAGGGGAGCCAAAATACAGCACCTCCCCTTAAGGATTTGGCACCACCCCGGGGTAAGTTATTGCAAGAAATATCAATTATTGATAGAAATATGGGTTACTACCTGGACATACTGGTTCTGCTGCACCAGGATGTCGTTGGAAAGGACCTTGTTAATGGTGACCCGTTTCGTGTCTGCCCCTGAGTACCCTGCAAGTGCAAACCCCTGTCAAAATGAAGCATTGCTGGTAGGAGTCCAGCTTAAAACAGGGCACAGAGATGGGGGAAAAAACCCTCAAATCCCCATTTCCTGAGCTTGGGGTTAAGGCTGTTGAGTATCCCAATTCTTAGTTTATTGGGAAACTGGGTGGGAGGAAAACATTTGCCCCTTGGAAAGAGCATTGGAAAGGTCCTGTCATCCCTTCTCCTGCCCACAGGAATTATTAGCTCCTAAATTCCTCCACTCAGCTCCATAAAACCACAGCTACCAACTCCATCCCTTGTTTGGGGATGGCTGGGTCCCAGGCAGGTGGCAGTGACCCAGAGGGGCCCATGGAGGTGTGGAGATATTCCCCCAACGCCATTCTGGATGGATGGTGTTAAAAAACACAATTTAAGGGTGCACAAAGTGGCAGACAAAATATCATTGCTGCAGGGAGGGGAGGACAAGCGAGAAAAATATGGTGCTAATTCGGGATGACACAAGAGCCCCCTCGGTTGTCCCCACTCTGTGCTGGAGCTCTGCTGGCCTTTACAGAGATGCCCCATCCCACCAAACAAGCATCCCCTTCATGCAGAGGGCTTTATCCCTCCCATCCCACTCGCTTTCCCGAAATAGGGCCTGAGGAGGCTGGGTATGGTGGGCAGGCATCCCGTTGGCCAGCCGTGAAGGACAACCGGGTGGGAAAAGGTCCCCATGTCCCCCTGATACCCTCACGTCGGTCAGGCGCTGCCGCCCTCGTGCCAACTGCTCTGCAAGGGTGGTGCTGGCTGTCTCAGCCGACATCAAAGCTCAGCTCAAGCCTGCCTGCTGTCCCCTTGCCTTTGAACATGATGGCTTCACCCTGTCCTTCCTTCTGCTTCTCCCGAAAGAGCTTGTAGCACGCGGCGGGGCTGGCCATCAGCATCCGAAATCGCTGGGGCGAGACAAGAGGGAGAGCGGTCACCAAAAGTGCCTTATCCAAAGCCTTGAGGAACTTTGCAAGGAACCTAAGCTTAAACTCTTAAAATGAGGCGTTTTTGCTGTTATTTAGTGCCTTTTTTAAAATGGAGTGCTGAGGGGGTACGCCTGAATGACGTGTGGTGATTTATGCTGTTGGCAAATACCCACCGAACCGCCCCCGAGGGGTTAAACTGCTGCATGGATGGGGAGGAAAACTGCAGCTTTGGCTGCACCTGGGGCAGGATGGTCCAATTCTGCCCACCCCAGGTGGGGTATTTAAACTTCTGAGAGGGGGTTTGCTGGAGGACTGAGATGGTGAGTGAGGTGTGAGGCTGCTGCTGGGTTAGTATATATATATTTTTTGGGGGGGGGGTTTGGAGGTATTGCAATGTCAAGGGGAGGATGGAGCAAGCGGATTATCAGGCTCTGGTTTCCTCAGAAGAGGCCAAAAATTGCCATCGAGCTAATCCCATGGGAATTTTGAATTTGAGCCCAAACTGTGACAGTCTTGACTGGCTTCCCACCAGCAGAAATGGTCTGCTTGGTGGAGCACTGGAGGTTTGTTTGCTGCAGTCTTATGGCATCTCCCGTGGGGGCTTAGCACAGCCCTGGAGAGGGTAAAAGTGCTGCTTTGAGGATTTTTTGGGGTGTGTGTGCAAAAATACTCTTCTTCTGAACCATCCAGGTCAAGGTGTGATTTAGCCGAGGAGAAAAATCTTGTATTAGAAGCAGTTAAAAACATGTTAGAGGAAAGGGGAAGGTTCTGAAAGCATCTAGGAGATGTTGAGCAGCTCTGATCCTTGGCCAGTCCATGTGAATTTTAAGGTTTAAATTTCTTGGGCTACCTTTGTAGGCATCTTTTTTTCATCTATCTGTGTTGAGTATTAACTCGGCAAGTTCCTTTGTTGTGTTCAGAGCCCTCCTTTTGGGGACAGGGCTGAGAACCTGAACGAATACTGGTTGGAGCTATCAAAAAAACCATAAGCTTTGGGGTTTTCCCTAGAGGTGCCCCAGTGGGATTAGCTGCTCGGAAGAGAACCCACAGGGGGGCACGATGGGGTTTGGGGGGTACCTTTGTGTCGGAGGTGGGCACAAAAGTGACGAACTCGTTGACGTGCCCCACAGCCAACCAGTCCGAGTAGAGCTCCACGGGAGCCTGCACTTGCTGGGCGTAGAGGAAATCCCGCACCACTCGGGTCATTCTCCTCCCTGCAGATCTGGGGATGGGGGTGAAACACCCCCGGGAGAGGGAATAGAAGGAATAAATATTTATGCATTGATATGTACATACACATAAATTACTGTTGAGGTGGGGAAAAGAAAAGAAGGTGCAAATGTGAAGGCAGAGATTGGGTAAATAGAAGGAATAAATATTGATATATACATATGCATAAATTGCTGTCGAGGTGGGGGAAAGAAAGGAAGGTGCAAATGTGAAGGCAGAGATTGGGTGCACCCCCTCCATAGGGTACCATATTTGCAGCTGGTCAAGGGATGGCTAATTAAGGCCCTTAATGTAAGGGGTTTTTGGTGATTTTTAGGGTCAATCATGGTTCCTTTGCTCCCAAACCCATGGATTTCCCATCTCTTACGTGGGGAACTCCGTAGGGTACCGTATTTGCAGCTGGTCAAGGGATGGCTAATTAAGGCCCTTAATGTAAGGGGTTTTTGGTGATTTTTAGGGTCAATCATGGTTCCTTTGCTCCCAAACCCATGGATTTCCCATCTCTTACGTGGGGAAGCTGCTGCCGATGAGGATTCTCCCCAGGGGATACTCCTTCCCTGCCACGGTCACGGGTGGGCTGACCTCTATGTTGCCAAAGGAGTCAAGGCTGGTGGTGGCTTCAAAGAGGGGTTCTTTGCTCACGTAGCCGAAGTCGGGACCCTGGGGAAGGAAAAATCACTGTAGGCTTTGCCCTGAGCACCCCCAACCTCCATACCTTTGCTTTTATCCCTCCTGCTGGGCTCAGAGCAGCTCCGATGGGTAAAAATATCAAGAGTGAAGTCTCTCCATGGGTGGGGAGAGGCTAAAGGGAAGGCAAGAGGATAAAGGTCTCTGGGTCATCAGGGCTCAGTAATAAATGGCGAGTGCCAGGGGTAGAGCCGGGGCGTTGAGCTGGTGAGAGATCTCTGCTATCCCGCAGCCAATGTTTAAGTGTTCACATTAAGCTAATTAGGTGCTGGGGGAGCCCCAAAGCTGAGTTCCTGGATGGCTCTTGTGGAGCTAGAGGAACTTCAGCCCCTGAGGGTAAATCCACCCTGGGCATAAGAACCACCCGAAGGGCTGTACTTAAATCCTCTTTAAGCCCTGATTTTCAGGACTTAATATATCTGGGATTTAAGGTGGTGTGCTTCCAGGGGTAATTAACCCTCCGTTGTGATGCACCAGGATCAAACGCCCAAGGGAGAGGTTGCAATGCTAAAAACTGGGCAAAAATGGCAGCGGGGGGACAAAAATCCTGCCTTGAACCTGTCCTTGCTCCCCGGTTCATGTCACCGTGGGCCTGGAGCTCACGGCAGCCCCTGGGATGGGATCAGGTATCTGTTGAGTTTGCATTAAATCCCCATCACTTATTAGTGTTGGGTTTCCTTAGGGGTAAACCGAATATACAGGTTGGTAAAAATGAGCAGGGAGACCTGAGGGTGCATGGCTTAGATCTCGAATTTGATTTTTTTAATTATTTTTTTTTTTAATTGAGGGTGTTTAGAGAAGCTGGGATAGAGGGAGTGCAGCAGGATTGCCGTTCCCCGAGGTTCCCTGTGTGGTTTTGGGGTTTTTTGGAGCTGGGGACCGGATCCTTTCCTGGGTGCTGCAGGAAGGGACCGAGGACAAAACACCTGCTCTCGACTTATTTCAGTTTAATAAACCACGGAGCCGGGACGGTTTCAACTGTCAAGACCTTGGTTCATCCCAGGTTTGCGGGTCACAATCCAAGTCCTATCAGTTCCAGCTTGATTTTGAGGGGCTAATTCCCTCTCGTCTCCTTTTTCCCTGGCGCGGGGTCCCAGGGGCTTTAGGGCTTGGCCGGGGCGAGAGGAGGACCCCGTGTGTGTTGCTTTTGGCTAAATATTCCTCGCTGGAAAATGAGATTGGAAAGATAGGAGTGGGGATTAGGGGAGGCTTCAAAGCAGAAATTGGAGTATAATGTGTTAGCGGCTCCGAAGGCTGAAATTGCTTCTCTAAATATGAAGCAAAGCAATTCCTAAAGAGGGCAGAGAGGAGCGGTTGCCCGGTTTATTTGCGCAGGAGCGGATCAGCACGTTGTCCCCATCCTGCCTGATGAACCCAGGACTGCGTGTACTCATTTCAAGCATGAGAAAAGATGTATTTCAAAGCTTTCGGAAAGCAATTCCTAAAGATCAGCACATTGTCCCCATCCTGCCTGATGAACCCGGGACTGCGTGTACTCATTTCAGGCATGAGAAAAGATGTATTTCAAAGCTTTCGAAAGCGCTTAACCTTCCCCAAAGTGACATGCAGCAAAAAAAAAAGAAAAAAAAAAAAGGGGAGCTGCCAATACACTGGCCTCTTCTCCCATTACTGCTGGAGAGACAAGCGCCAAGGCTGCCCAGTGGGCTCACTTGGGTTTATGGGGTTTGTTGGTGGCTACCATTTCTGGTGGAGAGACGAGCACCAAGGCTGCCCAGTGGGCCCACTTGGGTTTATGGGGTTTGTTGGTGGCTACCTGGGGATGTCACCTTTAATGATAGCTCAAAGGAATCATTCAATCCCTCTTTTGTCCCATGTTTGGCTTTAGGCTCTCACAAAACGCCCTGGCTGGGGTCACTGCTCTCCCAGGCAGCTTTCTTTGCACGCCCTGCCCCTGACTGTCCCTTTGCCTTGGCAGAGAAGCCCCACGGGGATGATTTTGGCAGCTGGATGCATCTTGCTGTCTTCCAAGCAAATAAATTGACCTTCTCACCCTTTCCTTTCCTCTCCTTCTCAGGAGCTGCAGCGTGTTCACAGGCGTAGAAGAGGAAAGGAAAAAACAGCCCATTGCTCGGATATTCGGGGTGAAGAAACCCTCTCCTGACCTGGAGCTTGGCAGAAATCTCATTCCCAGAAGGGTGAGCTCCTCCTTGCCTCTCTCATCCAGCACCTTCTGGATAAAGGGTTCTCCAGATGGCTGGGATATGGGTTGGGCTCTGATCCTCGCTTTGAGAGGAGGTGAGGCTGTTGGTGGCCTCCCAGCTGCAAATGGGCAGGGTAATATCTCCATGCAGTTGCATGCAAAGCTGTTAAACCCTCATTTTTTTCAGAGAATTCATTCTAGGGCCTCCAAGGAGCCAAGTGCAAGTAGGTTTTTAGGAGTGATGAAATAGGCTGGGCATAAAAACCTTCATTCTGCTCCTCAGGCAATGCTGTTGCGCTCTTACCAGCAGCTCCTTGATGGGGAATTGCTCCAACCCTCCATCTCGAGGTGAGTCCAGCACCACTGGGAAGCTTTTGTGGGGAGCGTGGGTGTAGCCAAACTCAATCTCATCCTAAAGAAGGCAGGAAAACCCTCATGGGGACACAGCAGCAGGGAAGGAAAGCTTTGCCCCCCTCTCTGGTGCCCACCTACCTGCATCCAGCGGTCCCCACGGTTGATGTAGCCGAAACAAGCCCGCAGCTCACAGCCAGCCTTGTTCACCAGGTTTTTTATCTCCTTGATGAAGAGGTAGTTGTCCTTCATGCTGGGAAAGGAAGGGAAGGGGCTGAAGGGCTGCTGGAGGGTGGATATCCCCTGCAGGCAGCTGCCTTTCCCTCTACCCATCATCTTCCTGGCCTCTCTTGGTCACCTCCTGGGAGACCATGGGGCTGATGCTGTTTTGGCTGGAAATACATCATCCCTCAGCCTTTACCTGCAGACGAAGACGTTCACTGGTGCCAAAGTGTTGGGAGTCACGATCCATGGTGCTACCCTGAACACTACTGTGTCTGTGAAGATTGGTGTGTGGGGGATACCCTGAGGAAGGCAAACAGAAATTGGAGACTTTCCACACCCTATTTTACCACTATTTTCCCCAAATGCCCTCCCTCAGAGGTCATTTTTGGGATGAATAAATGAGAACCACTCTCTGTTCAATCCTCATCCTCATCACAGAATCACATGGGGTTGGAAGGGACCTCTGGAGATCACCAGTCCAACCCCCGGCCAGAGCAGGTCACACAGGAACTTGTCCAGGTGGGTTTTGAATGTCTCCAGAGAAGGAGAATCCACCACCTCTCTGGGCAGCCTCTTCCAGGGCTCTGCCACCCTCACAGCAAACAAGTTCCTCCTCATATTTAGGTGGAACTTCTTATATTCAAGTTTGTGCCCATTTCCTCTTGTCTTATCCCTGGGCACCACCGAAAAAGCCTGGCCCCATCCTCTTGACACCCACCCTTTAAGTGTTTATAAGCATTGATCAGATCCCCCCTCAGGCTTCTCTTCTCTAGACCAAAAAGACCCACATCCCTCAGCCTCTCCTCTTCTCCAAGGCCAGGTTGGATGGGGCTTGAAGCAACCTGATCTAGTGGGAGGGGTCCCTGCCCAGGGCAGAGGGGGTGGAACTGGATGGTCTTTAAGGTCCCTTCCAACCCAAACCATTCTATGATTCTCCATGCTCCTTGGGCTGTTGCAGCCTCCCATCTGCACCCCTTCCCCGGGAGACCCCAGACCTCAGCCAGGGTCTCCAGGAGGCTGACGTGGATGGAGACCAGGCCGGGGAAGGTTTCATCTGGAAAACGGAGCCCCTCGACGAAGAAGTCGAGCTCGGCGGCCCCACCGAGGTACTGCACGGTGTGGTACAGCTTCCTCTGGCCCAGCACGTGGATGTAGCGCTGCCCGAAGAAGGGGTCTGCAAGGGTAGAAAGGGAAAAGTGGACCATTTCCAAAATTTCAGTGGTGGTTTCAAAGCCTATTTTGTTTCCGTGCGAGGAGGTACCACAATCCCTCTGTGCTGGAGCTTCTCCGCCTCTCTGGGTGGATACATCTTCACCTGGCAGAAGGACCTTAAAACAGGAGCTAAAGTGCTTGTGATTTTATAGCCGTGCACAAAAGGGTGAGGAAAAATATCTCAGCCTTTCCTTGGATGGAGCAGTCATTGAGAAGATGTTTTCTTGGGGTTTCTGCCCTTCCAGCCCCCTCTGACCTGCCATGGGATGGCAATGCCACCAAACCCCCCCAACCTCTGTGCTGGAGAACAAACCCAAGCTATGGAATGGCACATTTCTGGGCTGGATGATGGCTTTTAGTCCCTGGGAATAAATCACTGTGCCCACAACAAGGACCAAGGAAGGGAAAATGTGTTGTAGAACATGTTGCCATCGTGGATAAAGCATCTGGGCGTCAGGACACATGGCTTTGTTTTGGCTACTCCTTTGCTGGAGGACCTTGGATAAATGGCTTTATCTGCTTGTTATCTCCAAAGTTTTCCAATTGTCTAAGCAGAGAGAGCTGGAAAAACTTGGAGGAGGAACGCTGAGGGCATGATTTGCTTCAGAAGTGCCATTTGAAGAGGACAAGGGCAGAGACAGAAATAAAAGAGCTCGCAGGTATCACAAGCACCACAAACAAGGAGGAACGGGGAGAAGAGGAGGAGGTGGAGGTGAGGAAGGACTTACTCTGCATGTAAAAGACCCCAACTTTGTCGGCATCGGAGACAGGAATATAGAGAACGATTTCATACCCCCGGGGCAGGCGTTGCGGCCCTTCGGTCCTCAAGACCATCCGAGACATGTCCAGCAAATCTGGGGTGCAAACATAAAGGAAAGGGGGTGACGGGTGACTGCACCATGTGGCTCTGGCCACCTTGTGTCCTCCCCCATGGGGTTTGCATTTCCCGTGCCAAGAAATCTGCTCTTCCCTCGCTACCAGATTTCCAGATGGAAACCAGTCCCAAGTGGTGTTCCTCAAGGGTCCGTGCTGGGGCCAATACTGTTTAACATTTTTATCAATGATATAGACAGGGAGATTAAAGGCACCATCAGCAAGTTTGTGGACGATACCAAGCTGTGTGGTGTTGTCGATACACCAGAGGGATGGGATGTCATCCAAAAGGACCTGGACAGGCTGGAGAGGTGGGCCCAGGTGAACCTCATGAGGTTCAACAAGAGCAAATGCAAGGTTCTGCACCTGGGCCGGAACAATCCTCACCACCAATACAAACTAGGGGGTGAGGGATTGGAAAGCAACCCTGAGGAAAGGGACTTGGGGGTGCTGGTGGATGAGAAGCTGGACATGAGCAGGCAGTGGGCAGCTGCAGCCCAGAAGGACAATCCCATCCTGGGCTGCATCAAAAGCTGCGTTGCCAGCAGGTCCAGAGAGGGGATTCTGCCACTTTACTCTGCTCTGGTGAGACCTCACCTGGAGTATTGTGTGCAGGTCTGGAGCCCTCAATATAAGAAGGACATGGACCTGGTGGAGCGGGTCCAGAGGAGGGCCACAAGGATGATCAGGGGGATGGAGCACCTCTGCTCCGAGGACAGGCTGAGGGAGCTGGGGTTGTTCAGCCTGGAGAAGAGGAGGCTCCGGGGAGACCTAATAGCAGCCTTCCAGTACCTGAGGGGCCTACAGGAAGGCTGGGGAGAACCTGTTTAGAAAGGCCTGTAGTGACAGGACGAGGGGCAATGGCTTCAAGCTGGAGGGGAACAGATTTAGACTGGAGATGAGGAGAGGGTTCTTCACTGGGAGGGTGGTGGAGCACTGGAACAGGTTGCCCAGGGAGGTGGTTGAGGCCCCATCCCTGGAGATATTCAAGGAGAGGCTCGACGAGGCCCTGGGCAACCTGGTCTGGTTGGGGGTGTCCCTGCTGACTGCGGGGGGGTCGGACTAGATGGCCTTTGGAGGTCCCTTCTGGCCTGGGCAATTCTATGATTCTATACCAGCCTTTGCAAGCAGGAAAAAGACCCTGAGGCCCTACTAGCGAAGCTTTGTGGCTTGTGCTTTGAAACAAATGCCCTTTATTTTGATTTATTTATTATTTTTTTTTCCTCAACAGCCCTGGCACAGCCGGTCCCTGGTCTCTCAAGAAGTCGACGGGCGCTGACTCCGCGTGGTTTTAGTTTTCCAGGAACAGGCAGGTATTCCTGGCTGCCGGCTGCGCCGCTTTGCCCCGAGCTCCTTTCACCCGCGCGGAGCGTCCCTGGGCCAAGCTCTGCCCTCACTGGCACCTCTGTTATTTTTCTAGCTCTGCTTCGTGCCCTTGCTTGACCGCAATTAGTTTGCTTGGCATTAAAAAAAATAATAGAAATTCCCATGTGGGAAGCTTACTCAGCAGCTTGGTGGAGAGCAGCTCGTGGGTAATCGGTTCCCAAGCAAAATTTCACCTCCAAAAAGGTTAAAGAGGGGGAATAACAGAGTTTTTTGCTTTATATGTTGTTGTTTTGGTTTTTTTTTAAATCTTTTTGAAGCTGGGTTACCTTCTTTGTTGAATACCCTTTCGTTGTCACAGTCCGATGGCGGGGTGAAGGGGTTCTCCTTGTCACAGTTGAAGAGCAGAATGGCCCCGTGTCCCTCAGGCCCCCAGGTCCAGCTTGCCTAAAACACACCACCTGTGGCTTAACGAGCCCAAGCTCCTACAGGTCTGTGGACTTTCTGTGCAGTGGAAGAAGCCGAATTACCTTGTTGGGGTTGTTCTTCTCCACCACACCGTCCCGATCCGCATCAACATCCAGAGACATCCCTGGATGGACAGACCCCACCATCACCCCATGGTTAAGGCAACGTTAGGTGGGTGCAAAAGCCCCCCTGGACCCAAACCTGGGTCCATCTCTGCCCCCACATCAAAACACCCCACTCCAAGGTTCTCCAAAGGGTTGAAGAGGGATTGATGCCTTGCAGAAGCCATCATACTCACCGATGCCGGTGAGGAAGACCCCAGCTTGGTTGATGGGCTGCCCTCCCTCTGCGTAAAAGCTGACTGTTACCTGCAAACCCCCAAATCCTTGGTTGGGGAAGGATTTTTCTACCTCCCTGGAGGTCCCACACCCCAGCACCCCACTTCTTACCTTGTTGTCGTTGACCTCGGTGCTGGCCCGGCTCATGCTGAACCTCAGGACCATCCCCTCATCCAACGGCCACCGTGTCCCGCTGCTGGGAGCTGACCCATCCTCCTCTCGGCCCTGGCATGTCACCTCCACAGTCACCCCCTCTGTGTGCTTCACACCAAAGGTGACTGCCCCAGCCGGGGCCGCCCTGCCAAAAAACCACTGTATTTTTAGAGGTTTGCACCCAAAATGCCCCGTTCTCACTGCAATTAATTTCACTGCCAAGACTGGGCACGCTGGCGTCTCCACGCTCACCGCCGGCACCTTTCTACCCTTTCCTCCCTGCCTGCAAATGCTTTAAGTGTCTTTTATTTTAGGGCAGAACACACTGTTTTAAGCAAAATGAATCTCTTTTGTAGCCAGGGGTGCAGATGACGATCTTTAATCATCACAGCCAAAACGCTCGGTGCCGCTGGAACCGGACTGGGGTTTGCACTTCAATGGAGAAATCCCTGTTTATTTTCCATCCCAGGCAAACCTGGTATTTAACAGCTCATGGTAATGGTGTGGCCACCCAGCAGGGAGACTTCACCATGGGAA
Source organism: Calidris pugnax (assembly GCF_001431845.1). Lineage (NCBI taxonomy): Eukaryota > Metazoa > Chordata > Aves > Charadriiformes > Scolopacidae > Calidris > Calidris pugnax. Next base: position 30,769 of record NW_015091233.1, read on the forward strand.
ACTCTAATTTTCAGGGTGATTTTATCCAGCCCCAAAGCAGCTGGTGTTGCACCGCTCCCAGTCTGACGTTCCCTTGCTTTTCTCCAGCTGCTCCGTGCCATCCCCTTCCCCTCTCCTGGCTCCTTGTCCCTAATTTCCCTTTCTTTCCAGGGTTATTATTTTTGGGCTGGTTGCAGCTCCCGAGGTGCAGGTTCTCTTTGAATGTTCCTGCTCCTGATACCCGAGAAGCTCACACCATATCATGGTTACAGCATCATTTCTTGGGTTTCTGGATGCCAACGGCCCCGCCGAACCCTCACCGGGTAGAGGAGGAGGAGGAGGGGGGAGAGAAGGAAATCTGAGTGCTCCTTTGCTGCTGCCCGGGCGTTTCTTAAACTGTTAAATTACATTTAATTATGCATGGAAAAACTGGTTTGGTTTCCTTGTTTCTGGGTTTTGGGAATCCCACCGGGGAGGAGATTTGACCCGGAGAGAGATGCCTGATGAGTTGTAACTGCACTGCTTGGCTTGAATACTGAGGGTGAGATTTGCAAAAGCAGCAAAGATCAGAATTAATAACGAAATGAGCTTGTAAACTTTTTTTTCCTTTGGGGAATAATTATCTTGCAGTGCATTAGGGTGGTTTTAGGAGTGCAGGGCTGGTGGTGTGGGGACTTCCATGCTTTCCCAGGACACTGCTTGGTCACAAAATCTTATTTTCCTCCCCTCTCCCAGCTACATCCTCTCCTTTCCAGTCCATCCCTGTGGCTCCTGCTCATCCCTTCACTCTCCAGCAGTTTTCCCAGATGATGTTGGATCTGTTGACCCTGGATGGATCAAGCCCATTGCTGGGATAGACCCAGGGTAAGTACCATATCGTGCAAACACAGATGCTCAAAGCTTTAAGCCCAGGGAAGATTTTGCCCAGAAATTGCATTAAATCAGTGTCAGGGCTGTGGGTTTTGGGGGAGCAGGAGGGAAGGTGAGGAGGGGGGATTGGCAGAAGGATAAAGGCGAGGAGAAAGGTTGAGGTGCACAAATGGAAGGAGGAATCACAGAATCTTCTAGGTTGGAAGGGACCTTAAAGATCATCTTGTCCAACTGTCAACCTCACTTTGACAAAAATAGACACCCCCACAACAAACAAGGAGCATCATCACTAAACCATACCTCCCAGCACCACATCAACCCCTCTTTTGAACACCTCCAGGGATGGTGCTTCATCATCATCATTTGCTTCCTAAAGATCCCACAATGGGACAGAAGGTGCTGACCCCCTTTCCTGCCTCCCTGGAGAGGTGTCCCATTTGAAGAGGTGGGAACAAGGAGATCATCAGGGGTGGTACTTGCAGCCCACCCCCTCGCACCCATCACAGAAAGTTAGTGTTGAGTCACCTGCAGCTCAAAACAGACCCAGGTACGAGAACCAGGCCACGCTGAACCTCCGACCAACACTGGAAAGGCTTTTTCTACTGCTCTGAGACAGATCTGCACTTTTTTTTTAACCCTTTGAAGGCCCAATCTAGGGTGATGCTATCGCAACCGCAGTCTCAGTGTCCACGCAAATTCCCTACCTCTAAGCCTGTGGCTCAAGACTCACCTCAGTGTGCGAAGGCAGGTGATATTTTAATCTCTGACAAGGCACATCCAGTGCCAGAATCCATTTGTAGCCTGCACTGCTCTTTAGTAGCGCACACACAACGAAGCTAGTGGATATCTGAATCCTTATTTTTTTTTTTTTTTTAAAAAAAAACGTTAGGTCATTTTCACTGGCAGCAAAATAACGCATCGTAAGCACCCAAAGAAGCACAGACCTCGACCCTGAAACTGCGTTTTAAAAAGGAGATTTAAAAAACGTGCTTTAAAAAGGAGATTGGGGAATCCCACTCACCCGTAGACGTCGACGGAGACGCGGGTGCCCACCACGCACAGGGCCTCCATGCGGTTCCCGTGCTGCAGCCGGAGCGTGCGATCCCCCGACATCTCCTTCCACAGCAGCCCAGACGCCCTGCTGATGGGCACAGACCCCCTTTCCCACCTGTTCTGGGTGGCACTGAGCCCCTCCAGCAGCTCCTAGCAGCTTCTCCTTCCTCCCCGGCACACCTCCCTCCTCCTCCTCGACTGGTCCCGCAGCAAATCTATCGGCTTTTGGAGCTTGCAAAGTTTGGGATGACAAATTTTGCAGCTGCCACCCCAGTCCGAAGGGAAGGGGTGATTGGATTGGACCCTCTAAAGCCCCATGAAAATGATCTGGGAGGGGAGGAGGTGGATGGAGAGGGAAGGCTGGCCCAAAGCCCACCCAGCTCCCAGCCCTATGCAAGCAGCTCCCCCAGCTGTCCCCAACTCCCTGTCCCTCCAGTGCCTCCCCGACCCCAAACTGGGACAAGCAGCCCGACACAGAGGTGATTTTGCAGCATTTTGGGGTTTGGCTGGTGTTTGCATCCATGGGGCATCCACTCTGCTCTCTAGGGAAAAGCACTGGCTGCTCTGAGGAGGAAGAAATACAATTTCCCAGCCCTCGGGCTAGAGCAGGACACTCCTTTTCTTTTCTTTTTTTTTTTTTTTTTTAACCTTATTTTCAAAGAGAACTTGGGGAGTGAGGAGAAATCAGAGGTGGTTTTGCACGGCGAACCCGCCGCTCGCCACCTCGTGCCACAGCAGAGCACGTCGGGAGCAATTGCTGCCCACGCAGGTGTTTTGCATTTAAAAACCCCAACTTCTGCCCCAGATTTTGGAAGCCACAAGCAATTAGTCAACAGCAGAAACGTTTGGGTTGGTCTTCCCTTATTTATATCCCTTTTGGGCTTTTATTTTTTAGCGCTTTCTTCCCTCTGTGGCCGGGGCGTAGGAAACGAGCTCAAATCCAGTTTTCCATTGGAAGCAGATCCTCTTTTATTTTGCTGTGACCTGAGGAAATGCAGCCGAGGGCTTTGTGTTGCTGAAACTCCTGGGGGAGACAAAAAGGGCAGTTTTCCTGCTTTTCTGCACATGTAAAAAAGAGGTTTGTGGTGAGGAGGGGACTTTATTAAGGGCCGTAGATGTTCTCCCTTAAGAATATAAGAAAACATAAATCACTTTGCACCTGGAATGTGCCTTTTGAAAAGCACCGTGGGCAGGGTGGCAGGATGTGCAAAACATTTTGGGGAACTGGGTGAAATGACCCCTGTTTTAGACCCTCTGAACTGGGAGCTGAGCTGTTGGCAGCTGGAAAATGCTCCTCCTTCTGAGAAGAATCGTGATTTAATCATGATTTATCTGTTTAAACCACCAGTAGTATGAAACACTGGGGAAAGAGGAAAGAGGAAGAGAAATGATTTAAAAAGAGGAGGAAAAAAAAAATAGAAAGAAACCAAAACTCCATGTTGTTGGCACAAGCAGGCTCTGTTCTCCAGCACTGTCTGAGACCTATTTTCCCTTCTTTCTACCCCAAAGCAGAGCCAGCAGCTGGCATGGCATAGGCTGGGGTGGCCTCACCTCCCTGTGCTGTCCTGAGACCAGTGGGCTTTGGAAATAGGGGTGGAAACCCACCAGTTTGGAAGAAAAGGAGCAACAAGAGCTTCTCTTTCGCCGCTTTCGCTTCCCAATTCCTGCACATGATGATTTAGTGTTTCAGTTGTCAGCGAGGAAAACATGTATTATTAAAATCCTCCTTTTCTTAAGAAAAACCTGCCCCAACCCCAAAGCCCTCCCATCTGACAGGAAGACCCCAAGGTCACTGCATCACTCGTGACTTTTTAAAATCAGCAGGAGTATTTCCAGCTGGTTACAGGGTTTGTTTTATGCATCTCTCTATAAATCTAAATGTATTTATATCCCCCGTGGCCCAGCTAATGTGATGGTGCTGGTATGGCTAAAAGCCATGGGGTCTTTCTGAGCTTCTTGGGGGTCTTTCTGAGCTTCTTGGGGGTCTTTCTGAGCCATGCAGGTTCTTTGTAAGTTTTTGGGGTCTTTGCAAGCCTGGGGAGGGGTCCCTGCAGGATGTTTGCAGTGGGGATAATATGAAATCCTTCCTGGGGAAGCATTTGAGGAGGAAGGAGAGGGGCAAGAGAAATCCTTGGTGTCCTTCTCATACCTGCCTCTGATGCTGGTGACAAGCACAAGACCCTGTTTGTCCCCGTTGCATGAGGGGTGGCAAAAGCCTGTGTGACTCCCTCTGCCACTTACTGAATAAACCTTCACAGAATCACAGAATCTTCTAGGTTGGAAGGGACCTTCAAGATCATCTTGTCCAACTGTCAACCTAACTGACAAAAATAGACATCCACACAACAAACAAGGAGCATCATCACTAACCCATACCTCCCAGCACTACATCAACCCCTCTTTTGAACACCTCCAGGGATGGGGCCTCAACCACCTCCCTGGGCAGCCCATTCCAAGGGCTGAGAACCCTTTCAGTGAAAACATTTTTCCTAATATCCAGCCTGAACCTCCCCTGGTGCAACTTGAGGCCATTTCCTCTTGTCCTGTCGCCTGTGACTTGAGAAAAGAGACCGACCCCCACCTCTCTACACCCTCCTTTCAGGGAGTTGGAGAGAGCAAGAAGGTCTCCCCTCAGCCTCCTCTTCTCCAGGCTGAATAACCCCAGCTCCCTCAGCCTCTCCTCATCAGACTTATTCTCCAGACCCCTCCCCATCTTTGTCGCCCTTCTCTGGACCCGCTCCAGCCCCTCAATGTCTTTTTTATGGTAGGGGGCCCAAAACTGGACACAGTACTTGAGGTGAGGCCTCACCAGTGCCCAGTACAGGGGGACTATCACCTCTTGGGCCCTACTCGCCACGCTGTTCCTGACACAGGCCAGGATCCTTGTTTTACACTGCAAGAATGGGATTTTTCAGGATGCAAAAGTGCTGTGTGCCATGCAGGCTCTGCTCTGGGCTATCAGCTGGGAGATCAGCCCGTGGTAAACCATCACAGGACGTATCTATAGATGCAGATAGACACACACACGGAGATGTCTCGTGGTTTCGTGGCCGTAGTCAATCTGGTCAGAGGAGTTCTCCGGTGTTTTTTTTTTAAAAATCAGATCTGCCAGATTAGGAGCTGCTCTGCATAAACTTCCCCGCTGACGATGGATCTCTGCCTGCCCTAATTTCGAGGACCTGGGAACAGATCCCAGCACTGGAACTTGCAAACAACCATGGCCAGCTGGTTCCTGAGGGTTTCCACGTCCATATCACCCAACATCTCCTCCCCGAGGAGGAGCGAACCGGTGGCTACGAGGGGGGTTTTAAGCTCCGTGGGTGTCCAACAAAGGGTTTCGGGGTGGTTTTGTGTCTCACGTGCCTTATTGTGAAGAGTAGGAGGGAAATGTCCCCCCGTGTGGGGTGCTTTCAAGCTGACCTTTTGTGTTTAGGAGGTGCAAACAGGTGCCCGTCCCGATCGAGCCACGAGGCGCTGCCCGTTCCTGCCCGTTCCTGCCCTTTATTTTGGCTTTATTTTGGAAGAGGCAGGTGGCTTCCAGGAGGCGAAACCAACCCACCGGGTGAGGATGGAAGGAGTTTGGGTGAAGCTGAGCCCACCCCTGGCTTTATTGCTCTCCCGGCGAGGGGAGATATTTATAGGGCAGTGAATTTAATGTGAAGCTGGAGGAAGAAGCGTGGGCAGGGCGAGCATGGGGTGAGCGCACGGTTCCAGCCCCAGGGGAAAAAAGCAGTTTTATGGGGTGCTTGGCTCTCGGATTGCCAGGTATGAAGGCTCCCAGCGGGCAGACGCCTTTATTTGGAGAAGAAGAAAGGATGGAGGGGGATTTCTGGTGCTTTCTCACCCAGGAGAAGGCAGTTGCAAAGCCAGCTCGGACGAGTCCTGGCCACAGATGTTTTACCAGGATGGAGACTAACCTCTCCTGGGTTTTACTGGCTTTAAAAGCGTTTTTTTACTGGTCCAAACTCCTCCTGCTCTTCTTCCCTGGCTTCTAAGTGGGATGGAGAAGGCAGGTCCCCAGGAAGGGACTTGGTGGCCACCTGAGATGCTCCTGCCACGCTGTTACAGCTACGCACCTGAAGAAAATAAACCCTCATCCCAACCGGAGCAGGACTTGATAACTGGTTTGATGCCTTTGCCCTGTTGCGAGTAATTAGGCTGACATGGCTCTTAAAAAGTTCCTGCCTGCAATTACGTATGCAGAGTAATAAATAAGGTGTAATTATCGGCTTAGGGAGGTTATCAAACTTTCCTTGATGGAGTGGTGGTGCAGGACGGGTGAGAAGAAACACCCTGAGGGGGTCTGGCCTATTAGTGGGGTTCCTGGGGGAGCACTGGGGGGGCCAAATCTTGCGCCATCATGGCTAGAAACAGGCTGAAATTGGGGAAAAAGATGAAATGAGCTCCAAAAAACCAAGACTGAGCAAGGTCATTCAATCTGATGGAGAGGCAGGATCCCATCCGTCGCGTAGCAGGGATCTTAATAGCAACTCGTCCAGACAAGGTGTTATTAGGAAGAAACACTCAGCTCTGAATGGGCCAGATGACTTCAAATCCTCATTCTCCCTGTGCATGGACATGCTGGTGCTAATAGCAGGTGGAGGAGGAAGAAGAGGTGAGTGGAGGTACCACCCAACGAAGAAGAGGTGTTTTAGGCTTGAGCGAGCATCTGCAGTGACTAAACTTGCTGGAAAAAAAAAAAAAAAAAAAACCACCCTAAACCCAAACTGAAGATGAGATTTCAGCTCCGTGTCTCCATCTTTTCTGGATCGGTGTGATCCCAGGTGGATTTTGAGAAGTGTGTCCTCTCAAACTTCTCTGCTGAAGCCCTTGTTCTTGCTGGGAGCCCGAAACCACCATCCTCCACCTCCCTCCAGATTACAGACCATACCAGCCTGACCCCGTGGGGATTAAGGTGTGTTCCCTGTCCGGCACAGGGCTCAAACCAGCCAAGCAGGATGCGATGCTAAAATCACAGCAGGCGGCAAACTCAGCACCGTGCCCAGTTCAAACCAGTGCGACCAGCAGCCACGAGTGGGAAATCCAACTTGCAGCTCCCTTCGGTAGAGATGCTGCTTGGGAGGATGCGATGAGCTCCTCACCTCCTGTGCTTTGCCCCAGCTCGAAGGATTTTAGGGAGGGGTGTAGCTCGTGCTCCCCGGGGAAGACCTGAGAAGGGACAAAATTCACAACATCAGGAGTTTGGCTCGTGCTGGGTTTTTGGGAAACGGGATTTTATCTAAAATCTCAAGCAAGGCGAGGTCCTGGAGAGCCTGGAAATGCCGCTAGCGTTTCCCACTCCAGCATCCTGGCTGCTCCCACGACCTTATTAAAGCCGGGCTCGCATAAGAGACACGGGGCTGTGGGTTATTTTTCTGCTGCAATTAAAGTTGGAAGGAGGCCTTTAATGTAGACGGGCTGGGAGAGGTTTAAAGCAGCTGGTTTGATCTCGCAGGGGAAGGTGCGCGCAGGTCGCTGCTCCTCTGGCTGAGGACGTGTGGCTCCCTGCACCGGTGGGGACTGGTCCTTCTTGCTCCACTGAGCTTGCTGCCACCTTTTTGTCTCGTGAACGGGTCTTGCTGTGACCTTTTTGTCTTGTGAGCACTGCAACCTTTTTGTCTCGTGAGGGGTCTTGCTGTGACCTTTTTGTCTTGTGAGGGGTCTTGCTGTGACCTTTTTGTCTTGTGAGGGGTCTTGCTGCCACCTTTTTGTCTTGTGAGGGGTCTTGCTGCGACCTTTTTGTCTTGTGAGGGGTCTTGCTGCGACCTTTTTGGCTTTTGAGGGGTCTTGCTGTGACCTTTTTGGCTTTTGAAGGTTCTTGCTGCTCAGAAAACCGAGTTTCTCCTTGCTCCAGCCCTCTCCATGAGAATGAGGACCACATTGCCCCGTCCTCCTGGGTAGGAGGATGAATGTGGTGGCAACAGGGCTGCCGGCATGTTCTCCGTGCCTTTTTCCTCCATCCCCGAGCGTGGTGGAGACTTCCTTCCTGCCTTCAGCAAGATTAATCTCTCCCAGTTTCCCTCTTCTCCTGGGGTGGCCCGGAGAGAGATGCCTATCTCTGGGTAGACAACATCTTCCAGCAATGGGGATGTTTCCTGTGAGACTTTTGCCCCAGTTCCCCTGAAACGCGAGGTCCGAGCGTGACACCCAGAACTTTTTCATTCCTACCGAAAGCCTCTTGTTGTTTTGTTGTTGTTTATTTGTTTTTTTTTCCCCTTCCCTGCGTGCCAAATAACCAGTTTTCCCTGTGCACCCGTTTCTGCTCGTCGCGCTCCTTGGGAGTTGTTGGGATGGGAAGGACCGACCTGAACAAACATTTCCTTTTGTTAGGCTTTATTCGGGCATTGCCCTTAGTAGGATAGCTGAGGCTGTGAGTCACCTGGTGGAGAGGCTAGATGGAAAATTTGGGTTGTTTTTAAAGAAAATGCTTTATTTTAATGATACCGTCGATTGTAATAACCCTAAACAACCACTTTGCGCAACAGGAGGAGTTGAAATGTTTAATGCATTAAGCTTTTGGAGTCCTTATATGGATCGAGAAGGGAATAAAAAGGTGAGAATAAACCCCGAAAGAGCTCGCTGCCGAGCATCCTGGGGCAGGGCTGGGGATCACCCACCCCGTCCTGCCCCTTTGCCTGGTGTCCCCTCCCCGGAGCCGCCTGGCTCCCCCCCAGGGGGGGGGTTGTCTTATCACCTCCATCTCCCCAAGGGAGTGGGGCGGCAGCTTGTTGGGTGGTGGAGGTGGAGACGGCAGGGTCCCCTGGCGAAACCCCGTCATCGAGGGAAGGAGGAGTTTAAAATTCCCCTGCCTTTTAATCCAGTCGTGCTGGTTTACCTACAAAGCCAGGCAGCAGCTTCCTTCACTCACATGCGGCCGCCGTCCCCGGCACATCATGCCCCAACGACAGGTCGTGCAGATGTCCACCAGCCACGCCAGCTACGGCGTCTGCGTCTTGGGTACCGAGGTCTTCCTCGATACGCGCCGGTAAGGCTTGGGATTGGGGGGTATACCTCTTGTTTTCCATCAGATTGATGGATTTTGGGGGAGCCCAACGCTGGTTTCGCTCTTTGTTTGGTGGAGAAATGAGCACTTGGGCTCATTTTGAGCCTGCATCATGAGTTATTCCAAGGATTTGGTGAGCGTTTTCGGTTTGTAGGGGATACATCCTCCTGGGTCTGTTTTAAGGGACAATGTCCCCCGCGAAGCTGCACCCAAAGGAGGGATGTCAACTCTGGCAAACACGAGGCGTCGAAGCGTAGCCGAGCCATGACGCTTTGCAGGCAAAGCCCATGCACACCCCGGCTGAGCGGGAGCTATTTCTGGCTGTGAAAACATTAGGCAAGAGCAATTCAAGACGAGCAACTCGGTCGGAGCTAAAACGGGGTAAAGAAGAAAATGTGTGGCTCAGGCAGAAAAAATCCACCGGCAGGTTTCGCGCGGGCGATTTCACAAAAAGAGAGATTTTTTTTTCCAGCATTAAATGCGGGGGTTGCTTTATTGGTCAGATAGGAGGCTGTATTTACCCTGCTGTTATGTTGTCATTATTTAATAAATCACATTTGTAATGATAGAGACTACAGGACAAGCCAGTTGGGATCGCATCCGGGGCAATTATTGGGAACTGCGTGTTGGAGCTGGGCCAGGACATGCCATTGTCCCCGCAAAGGGCTTCAGCTTGAGCTTTAGCTGCCCTAAAAAAGTATTATTTTTCCTCTCATCCAGATAGGAATATATAAAACCTATTATTCGATTTTTTTTTTCCTTGATTTGAACTCAAAGCAGGCTCGGTCCCACTTAAACATGAAGCCTGAGCCCCAAAATAGGCTAATTTGGCCCCTCAGTAGCAAAATCTGAGCTTTGGTCCAAAAAAGCAGAGGGTGAAGGTTCTTTTATGTAAAAAAATAGAATCATTTTTCTGCCCAAGAGCACTGCCTGGGGGAACTCGGTGATGGACGTGTCAAGCTTTGGCTGTGGTTTGGTCTGTTTTGGGGCAGAACATGGAGCACGGTGGGACTCTGGTGGTGGGGCTGAGATGCAAGAGCAGGAAAGTCAGGGCAAATAGACCCAAATTTAAGAAGTCGTGGTGTGCAACAGCGTGCAGGTGGATTTATGGCGTTGCACATACAAGGGGTGACAAGTGAGATGATGCTTTAATCTCCTCTTACAAGCCACTGCAGGCACCGGGGCTGCCATGACAAGAGCAATACAGGGAGTAAATCTCTTCTGTGTTTTGTTTTGTTTTGTTTTGTTTTGTTTTTAATTCTTGCTGTTAAAATTTACCACCCTCTGCCTTTTCATGTGTGGCTGGGGAGGCTGGCTCCTGATGGCAGACAGGTCGGAGCACTCGTGCTCCTGGGATGGAGGTGCTGGGCCTGTAATGAGCAGGTAGGCAGCACTTCAAAGGCCAGGGATGTCATGCAGGTGGGGTGCAGGTTCTCTGGGCTCGGATTTGGGCTCCACTCCAGTTGGAGCATCTCTCAGGTCAGGGTATGGTCCCACCATAACCATCTCCCCCAATGGTTGAGTTGTCCCGGCTCTTTGTCTGGGTTTTGTTGGAGAGTGCTGAAGTTTTGGGGGTTTTCTTGCTGTTGTGGAGGGAAGTTGGATGCCCAAACTTCAGCGATTCGTAATCTAGGCTCAACCACGAACGGACGTGCCAGAGCTCCAGTGGGAGCCCTGCTTGCTCAACACCACCACAGAGATAATACGTATAAAATTCAGACGACGTGTTTCGTCACCTGAAGATGGTTTCTGAGTCCTTTCCATCCAGTTAAGGCTGGATTTTAATTTCAGGTTCAAGTATTTGGCTCCACAGAGCAGAACAGGAGGGACAACTTGGTCTGTAACCCAGTGCTCCTCTTTGTTTCAGATCTACCCCCAAAAGTGCCATGTCATTTGATGTCCATGCCACCTCCGCGGTTACGGTCCACATCATCCACAACCCCACGACAAAACCCATGCTTAATTCCAGATGGCCCCTGGATCCTGATATAGAGGTTATAGTGACTATTGATGTTACCAGCAAGACCGTCAATGACAATAAGGTTAGTTGGAAAAAAATAAGTCAAATTTTCCAGGAAAGAAGGGAGAATTATTGGCAGGCTCAAGCACTTCTAGGTAATGCTGACATCGGGTTCATTTCCGCGGAGAAAACTCACACTTGAAAAGAATTGTGCAATTATCATGTACAAAAAATGAAACTAAGAAGGAGAAGGAGATCACGTTTTGTGCCCTAAATGTGAGACAGCAGAGATTGCAAAAGCTGGTGCCAGAAACCCTGTGCCAGGCAGCAAAAATACTCCTACCTTGGCTTTTTCTCCTACCCCTTTTTGTGCTGAAGCAGGCAAAAATGGTTTGGCCAAACTATGATTAATGGAGAATGACTTGGATGAACCCTCCAAGAGCTTGTTGTATAGCATTGGTTGGTCAACCCAATGAGTGGAGAGACCTACTCAGCGTGACGGGACCTGGGTCATGATCTGGTGATGTCTTTGCAGGTTAAGATTTCCTACTACGGACGGGAAGGCAACGAGCTTTCGGTGGCTTGGTTGTATCTCACTTGCGTAGGTAGGTATTACAGCAATGCTGGTTCAAAACCCGGCCAACCCCTTCTGACGCCACCATCTAGTTGGGTTCAAGGGATGGGAGTTAAGTGGGGGGCGCGGGCTGCCCATCTGTGATGTGCAATGAAGGTTTGGGTGTTGACTTATGCTGACAAGCAAGAGGGAAATAATTAAAACGTTATTATGCTGCCATATATGGTGCAAAAAAGACACAGGCTGGGCCGTGTCCCCACCCAACGTATAGACCGAGCATCCTCCTCTGCTTGCCAAGACCATTGCGTTGGCAGAAGAGAAGCCAAAGGAGACCATCTCACCCAACTTTGGCCAGCGTCCCCCTCCTCGACCTCCGTTGCTGCTAATGGAGAGGAAGAGGCACCAAAAGAGTAGTTGTCTGACCTATTTTAGAAGTATAAGATGAGATGAATCATTCCCTTGAAATGCCTATTTTCTTCTGCTGACTACAAAGGGAGTCTAGACAACCAGTCTGGATGCAGAGCCTTCCACTTGGATGGATTAATTACCCTAAATTTGGAATTTTCTAAAGCATTTTCACATGGCAGCCAGACCTGTGTCCTTAAGTCATGCATATGCCTTCCAAAATTACACCTGAAGAGGCTGATGGTTTCTCAAGTCCCATAACTGATGGTCTCTGCTGGAGCCATCTGGGGCCACCGCTGTCCGCAGGGCTTTGGCCTTACAAACGCTCTTCACTTGCTTAGATTTGGAGCTTCATTTCCAGCTTCTCCGTGGCCTCCTCTCTCTGCTTCAGTGCCTGTGTTTTCCACGCGCCGAATATCCGATTCGGAGGAGTTTCAGTATTAAAATAGGCTTAATGCAGATTTAGGTGGGTTTTAGATGAGGTCACTGGTAAATCTCCGCTTCATTGCAGCAGAAGCAGAGATTTGGGCCAAGAAATGCTCTGTGAGGGAAAGTCCTTCTCAAATGTTGCATGGAGCCTAGTAATTATTTAGATGTCCACTCACCCATGGTGAAAACATTTTCATGCCGTCGTCTTTCGGCTTCGTGAAAAACGCTACAGTCAATATGAAATTGGTGAAAACACAAAACATGCCATGAAGTGGGTCCATCCCTACTGGGGGAACCAAGATGGGAGAAGATAGCTGGACCCCCAAGGGGGAAAGCCATGAAAAAGCCATCAAGTTGGTTTTTCTGTCAGTGTTTTGTTGGAGATACTGGGTCTGGAGCAGCTTTGGGGTGTGAAGGTGGGGTTGGTGTTGGATGACTCACAACTAGTGCCAAGGATGACCCCAAAATGCCACCAAGAGCTCATTCCTCTTCTCTTGATGTTTCAGAGATATCCCTGGACGTGGACCTGGGCCGTAGTGGGAGAGTGAAGAGCAGAGGGAAGGACAAGGTAAGGAGAAACTTTGCTGTAGGCAACGTACGGAGAGTCAACACGGGGTGCAGCCATTTGCAGTCTCTTCCCCAAAAACCTCCAGGAGGGAGAGAGACTTGGGTGGTGTCGGTGTCTGAACTAGAGAAAATAACATGGCAAATTCTCAACATACTAATTGAGGAGGAAAACACTTTATTTTCTTATATTCTGTGCCAAAGTCCTGCCTCTCCAGTCCAGCCCCAAGGATCATAGAGGAGAAAATATTTTGCTTTCTTTTCTTTCTTTCTTTCTTTTTTTTTTTTTTTTCTTTTTGGACTTGAAACATGCCACTAAATGAGTCAGCTGCAAATTTTGCAAACAGGCAAGAGATTTACCCCTTTGGCAACAAATCTGCATATGCCCGAGCACTTACACCCAGGTAATTAGCTGCAGCCCAATCAGCGGTGCAAATTGTCCGGCGAGATGAGATGCCTTTCTAGAAACGGCATAGTGTTGTCCAGATGAGGCCTGCCAGATACTTCCTGGCTCGTTAGAAGATAAGATCTTTTTGAAATAATCTTTGCTGGCTCTGCTAGAAGCGGACGTTAGGAAATTTAGTGGCTTGAAAGCATGGCTGATGTCTCTCCACCACTCTTGACGGCAAGTTGGGGGTTGTCCTGAGCATGGCCGTGGCCGTGGGGTTTTCCCCACTTCAGGAGGAGGCTGGGATGGGTGAAATCTCACTCCCAACCTCTTCGGGTTCTTCTCCTCCAGGCCAAGTGGACGTGGGGACCAAATGGGCAAGGTGCTGTGCTCCTAGTCAACTGCGACCGGGACAGCCCTGGCACGGGGGGACCGGACAGCGGTCAGGTGGACATACGGACCCCTGCAGGTAGGGTGTCATCTACAGCACGAGGGGACCCAAAAGATCTCACCGAGGTGTTTCCCGCTTGCAAGACCTCCCTCTCCTCTCTCCGTGTCCCCTCTTTCCATCTTTTTCCTCACCGTAGACCTTCAGGACATGTCCCTCATGCTGCTGCGGACCCATGGTCCCAGCGAGATCTTTGCTGAGTACCAGGTGGTCCTCCACGTCCCCGAGTCAGACGCGGATAAAGTACGGGTTTTCCACGCTATCCGTGAGTATTCCTCCCTTCCCAGATATCCATGAATGACCCTGAGGTGGGTGAATCCATGAATGACCCTGAGGTGGGTGAACCTTGATTATTTTTTTTTACCCATAACTAGAGGTTGGGTACCTCCAACTGCTGGAAACACTCCTTTGTCCCCAAAGCTCCTCTGCTATCCTAGGAGATGGGAAAAACCAAGGGGAAAGGATAAAAAAAAAGGCTTTTCTAAGCGAGGTTGCTGAAATTTTGACATTTCCATGGGGCAGATAACCCCTGCGTGGCTCCCGGCACCTTTTCGGTGCGGGCGATGACCCAGCCACCCAAGCAGCTCATCTTGTCGAGCAGCGCATTTTTGGCCTTTGAACACCCCGGCAGTTGGATACCCAGCAGCTCCCCACGGAAAATCAGGTCAGGGAACCCAAGTGTATCATTAGATGCTTAACTGGAGCCACGCACCTTGAAAGGGTTGGACCTGAGGGTATAGAGTCCTCTTTAGATGAGGAAGATCAAGTGTGTTCCCCAGAGAAGAGGAGGCACGCCCGCTCCTCTGCAAACCGTGCTGGCATCAGCCACCTCCTCACCGGTGCCTCCTTCCAGCCTGGTGGACGGGTTGCTCATTCCATCTTGGGTTGGGTATTTTGGTGTTTCTCTAGGGAGTGACTCACACCCCCAGTACAAACCCGTGTTGGGGCCGGACAAGCTCTCTTACGTGCTGGACCACATCGGCAATGGAGAAAACACCTTCTACGTGGAAGGGTTGGCTTTCCCCGATGTTGGCTTCTCTGGGTTGGTTTCCCTCAGCGCCAGCTTGCTGGAGGTTCCCCATAAGGTATGTGGGGTTTGGCCCATCCCCTCTGAAGTCCCTCAATGGTGGGGTTTTCAACTGCTTGCTCCCTGGCGTTTCACTCTTCGCAGAATTCGCCGGGCACCCCAATTTTCACCGATACAGTGGTTTTCCGCGTGGCACCCTGGATAATGACGCCCAACACCCAGCAGCCTATGGAGGTTTTTGTCTGCAGGTAGGAGGGACGTCAACCCATCGCTCTCCTGGTTTGGGTGACTCTCCAAGGAGGAGCTTTTGACCTTTCCTTGCTACGTAGCCACTATAGGGTGAGCCAGGCTTTATGCATGCTATAATGGGGACAACATTTTGGGTGGGGAGCCCACTGGCACCACTGCAACCCCAAGGAGAAAGGCTGGAGGACCCTCTCCAGGGTCTAACCTCATGCAGGACCATTACCCAGTGCATTTAGGAATGAGGAATATGCTGCATGGTTCCGGTTGGGGGACTTCTTGTGATCCCCACCTTCCAGTGTTGGCTCCTTCCTTTCTCTCCAGCATCCAGCAGGGCCCAGATGCCAACCAAGTCTTTCTGGAAGGGCTGAAGGTCCTGCTGAGGAAAGCCAACTGCAAGCTGACCATCTGCTCAGAGGTGGAAACCCGCAGCGACCGCTGGATCCAGGTCATCAATCAATGCTTGTAATACGTGGCTCTCCTGGTCCCTTATGGGCTCCTGGGCACGTAGGGTGTTCACCCCCTTGTTGACACCCATGGGAGGGACAAGCTGAATTGCTTGGGCAAGCACCTAGATGCTAAGAGGTGAACCAGGCAACTGTTATCTGCTGGTGGTGGCAACCAGACAGGGATCTGGTCCGGGGATCCAACGGGTCATTGCAAGAGAGACCCCATTGGGTTTTACAAGAGGGTCTCTACTACAAGAGGGGTCCCACTGCAAGAGTAACCCTGTGGAGCACTTGCAAGAGGGTCCCCATTGCAAGAGGGACCCCGTGGGGCATTGCAAGGGGGTTCCTGCTGCAAGAGGAACCCTATAAAACATTACAAGAGGGTCTCCATTGCAAGAGGAACCCTGTGGGGCATTGCAAGGGGGTTCCTGCTGCAAGAGGAACCCTATAAAACATTACAAGAGGGTCTCCATTGCAAGAGGAACCCTGTGGGGCATTGCAAGGGGGTTCCTGCTGCAAGAGGAACCCTATAGAACATTGCAAGAGGGTCTCCATTGCAAGAGGGACCCCGTGGGGCATTGCAAGGGGGTTCCTGCTGCAAGAGGAACCCTATAGAACATTGCAAGAGGGTCTCCATTGCAAGAGGGACCCCCCAGTGCAGCTTCAGAAGGACACGGGCTGGATGTGCCATGTGCTCCCCACAGCATGCCCCAAGCCCTGCTGTCCCTGCCCGTTGTGGCCACATGTTTCTTCCTTGGGGGTGACCCGTGTGAGGCCTCAGCTGCTTCCCTTGGGCTTAAGGGCAACAGCCAGACTTTGGCAGGTTTGCCCCATTTCCTGCTCCACCCTCAACCGCACACCTTGCCGAGATGGCTATCACCTCGTCAGGAGTCTTCCTCCTTCTTCCTTCTCTTCTTCCTCCTCCCCTTCCTCCTCTTCCTTCTTTCCTCTCCTTCCCACAACAGGACGAGCTGGAGTTTGGCTACGTGGAGGCACCACACAAGTCCTTCCCCGTTGTCTTCGACTCGCCCAGAAACAGAGGCTTGAAGGATTTTGCGTTTAAAAAGATCCTGGTGCGTCGTTAACGTTGCCAACCCCTCTTTTTTTCCCCACCAAAATTCTCCAACTAGGGGGGTTCCCCCCGTCACCACTCCCCTTTTCCTTTCCCCAGGGCCCTGATTTTGGCTACGTGACCCGTGAGCCCCCCGGGAAGGAGATCACCAGCCTCGACTCCTTCGGCAACCTGGACGTCAGCCCCCCGGTGACGGTGCGAGGGAAGGAGTATCCCCTGGGCCGCATCCTCATCGGCAGCCCCCTGCCTTGGTGAGACACGGAGGGACCCCAGCCCTCCCTCCAGGATGCAGGGAAACACCAAAAATCCTCTCATGAGAAACAGTTGCAGCCTTCGGAGCGGAAGTTTGGGGCGAGTTTGGGCCAATTTTCATCAAATCCCAGATTTAACGTGCATCGTTACTACTTCATCCCTTAAAAAATCCTTCCACTGCTCTGATTTTTCCCCTCTCCCAAAGTGTTGGTGCTTTTGCTCCGATCCCACAGCATCCAGGCTTGTTTTGATTTTCCCTCTATTCAAAAGGAAAAGGAGGGGGAATCCAGGAAAGAGTAAAAATCCTGAATGACTGGAAATTGTTCTGCTCTGGGCAGGCAGTGCTAGGCAGCCCCGGGGGAACAACAGCGCCCTGCGAAATCCTCCACAAAGGAGGTTGTTTTCCTGGAAAAAAATAACAAGGGGGATCCATCCAGATGGGGTTTGATCCGGGATAACAAATGGGATGCTCCCATCCCAGGCAGGGAGTTTGCTTCGGTTACGGCGGCGGGGAAAGAATGGCATTTTCCCAGCCTCGCCGGGGACCGTAATTATCCCTTATTACAAGGAGTTTAATTAATGTTTTCCCAGCCTCCTGCTGTCTGTCTAAGAAAACTTCACCCGCACGTAAAGGAGTGATTTAAGATTCACAGGGACGGGGGGAAATTAAATCCAAAAGTGCCTGAGCAGAGCAGGGGATGTAATGCCCAGATGCCTATAGAGATATACAGCCTATATACAGCTATTAAAAACTATATTTTCAACATTTATATATAAATATATATCTTAATATATAATATAGGCAGGTGTATATATATATAATATAGGCAGGTATATATATACAGCCTATATACATCTATTAAAAACTATAGTTTCAAGATTTATATATAAATATAAATATATATCTTAATATATAATATAGGCAGGTATATATATATAATATAGGCATGTATATCTAATATATATATATTATATAGGTATTTTAGGTATATATTATATATAATATAGATATTTTAATAGATAATATAGATATAGCAATATATAATATTTGTATAGATTATATACTACGTAGTAATATATAAGATAGATATATTAATATGTAATGTATAGATTAGTATATAGTATAGATATACAGATATTTTAATAGATAATATAGATATAGCAATATATAATATTTGTATAGATGATATACTACGTAGTAATATATAAGATAGATATATTAATATGTAATGTATATATTAGTATATAGTATAGGTATATAGATATAGATATTTTCATAGATAATATAGATATAGTAATATATAATATTCTGTATACATTATATAACATTAACATTAATGTATTAGTATACTATATATTAATATATAATGTAGATATATATATTTGTATATAATGTAGATATATAAGATAGATATATAAGATAGATAGATAATAGATATATAGATATAGATATATAGATATAACAATATATAATATTTTTTATATATCAGTATATCATATGGTAGCATATAATGTAGATCTATTAATATATTATACATATATTAGTATATAATATAGATATATAATATAGATATATAATATCTATATAATATAGATACATAATATCTCTAATATAATCTATAATATAGATATATATTTCCAGCCTCTTCCCAGTGTTTCCCATTACAATGAGATGTGCAGATGCCTCTTCTCCCCTTGGTTTGACGTTTGGGGGAAGGCTGGGGGTAAATCTTGGGGTGGGGTGTGATGGCCCCTTGCTTTCTCCTCCTCCCTCTGCTCCCCAGGGCCTCGGGCCGGCGGATGTCCAAGGCGGTCAGGGATTTTCTTTACGCCCAAAAAGTGCAGGCTCCGGTGGAGATTTACTCGGAGTGGCTGAGCGTGGGCCACGTGGATGAATTCCTCACCTTCGTCCCCGCCTTTGATAGGAAGGTACAGGTCCCTGGAGCTGTTCCTGCCATGGGGCATCTTCTACAAATGCCAAAAAACCTCACTCTTTTTCATAGAATCATAGAATTGTCCAGGTTGGAATGGACCTTTAAGATCATCTAGTCCAACCATCAACATAAATCTGATAAAAACCATCACTGAACCATGTCTCTAAGCACTATGTCAACGCTTCTTTTAAATACCTCCAGGGATAGTGCCTAAATTTTGTAATTTCTCATCCTCCCCACGGGGCTGGGTGATGCACCTTCTTTTGGGGTGGCTTCCTGAAAAAGACCAAGTCCTTGGTGGCATCCCCATATACCCTGCGACACCCGGGGCTGGGTTTAGAGTCAACATGGTGTCTCTTGGCAGGACGATGAGCTAAAATATCCCCCCAGCAGCAAATCATGAACCCCTTGGCTCTCTCCTGTAGGGTTTCCGGCTCCTCTTGGCCAGCCCCAACGCCTGCTACAAGCTCTACAAAGAGAAGCAGAGGCAAGGCCATGGTGAAGCTGGCCAGGTTGTAGGTAAGGGAGAGGGCAAGGGCATCCCTGCGGTGTGGTGGGGAACACCAGCATCCCTTACCAGTGTCCCCTCGTGGTCCCTTGTCCCCGGTGACCGCTCTCCTTCGGTCCTCATTCAGGGCTGAAGGGCGCTGAGAGGAAAAGCATCGACGAGATCCTGGCGGATGAGTCGCTGAGGAACGACAACAGGCACGTGCAGGTGGGTCTTGGCACCCATGGATTTGGGTGGATTTGTTCACCTTGTTTGCACGTCACTGCTGAGTGGGTGGTGGAAGCGTTTTTAGAAGAGCAAGGAACTGTCCCGTGAGTTGCGCTGTGCAGCGTGAAAGAAGGTGGGCAAGAAGAGCAGCCATGAAGGAAGCGGGCACCCTTGGGTGCTGGGTCACCCCAGCCCATTGTCCTGCCGGGAGATCATAGAATCATAGAATCATTGAGGGTGGAAGAGACCCTTGGGATCATGGAGTCCAACCATCTCCCCTACTCTACAAAGTCCTCCCCTACACCATGTCCCTCAGCACTGCATCTAAACGGCCCTTAAACACAGCCAGGGATGGGGACTCCACCCCCTCCCTGGGCAGCCTGTTCCAATGCCCGACCACTCTTTGGGTGAAAAATTCTTTCCTAATGTTCAATCTAAACCTCCCCTGTTGGAGCTTGAAGCCGTTCCCTCTCGTTCTGTCACTAATGACCTGTGAGAAGAGACCAGCACCAACCTCTCTACAGTGTCCTTTCAAGTAGTTGTAGAGAGTGATGAGGTCTCCCCTCAGCTTCCCCTTCCAGATGACTGCAGAGGGGTCAGAACCAAAGGAAAGAGGTTGCTTGGGTTGGGGATGGGTTCAGGAGGTTGCTCAGAGGGATGGGGTGGGATGGAGTGGGTGAGGGTCTGAGCAGGATGCAATGGGGCACATGGGTCCATGCATGGGATTTGGGGGGACCGAGATGGCCTGGGGTGGCAGTTCCACATCCTCCCTCTCTGCAGCGCTGCATCGACTGGAACCGTGATGTCCTGAAGCATGAGCTGGGTTTGAGCGAGCAGGACATCATCGACATCCCTCAGCTCTTCATCATGAAGGGCTCCCGTGCAGATGCCCTCTTCCCAGACATGGTGAGACCTCCAGCACCTCCTCCCCTCCCACCCCTCTTTTTTCCATCCACACCTGATGCAAACACACCTTTTGGATGGAAAACACTGATTTTTTGGTCCGGCTGCAGGTGAACATGCTGGTGCTGGGCAGGCACCTGGGCATCCCCAAGCCCTTTGGACCACTGGTGGGTGGGCAGTGCTGCCTGGAGGAGCGGGTACGGGAGCTGCTGGAGCCCCTGGGCCTCACCTGCACCTTCATCGACGACTACTTCTCCTACCACGTCCTCTCTGGGGATGTCCACTGTGGCACCAACGTCCGGCGTAAGCCCTTCACCTTCAAATGGTGGCACATGGTGCCCTGAAGTACCTGAGGTTGGGCTTCTGTAACCGGAGGATGAAGGTGCCTTTGGTGCATCAGAAGATGCATCAAAAGAAAGGGTTTTGCCAATAAAGCTGCATGAACAATGATGGACGCAGCTCTTCCCCATCTCCCGTCCTTTTTTTTCCTCGCCTGTTGGGTTGAAAACGTTGTTTGGAACCTCTTCTTTCTTTTTTTAAGCACCTGGGTTTGTTTTGGGAATGGTGGTTGCACGGGACGGGGACAACTGCGGTGGGTGGAGGATGGACACGGGGCATCTTCAGGAGGTTGGGGGTCTGGGGGTCCTGCTGCTAAAGGCTCTTATGGCCCTTTATCCCAGGACTGTAGCTAATAATCCTCTTTAAAAATCCCATTTATCAGCCAAAAAAACACCTCCCCTTGGGGTGATGCTCTCTTTGCCCACGCACGGTGTGGAGGTAGAGCCCCATCTTCCTGTGGATCATTTTACACCTTCCCCAACAAGAAATATTCCTTCTCCCTGGTGGGGCTGCCCCGGCTGCTCTCTCTCTGTCTCTCTCTCTGTCTCTCCTTCTTTTCACTGCAAACGGAGCGTGGCATTTCCCTGTCCAACCTGGCACCCCTGCCCTCACCCAGCAGGAACTGAAACCAGTCCCCTGCCCCGGGCACCGCTTACCCCCGAGCAACCCCGGGAGCTTTTATGAGGCTGAAAACCACTTTATTTTTTCCTTTTTTTTGCGGGCAAGTACTTTTTTGAGGTGTAAAATTATAGCTATTCCTCCAGTACAAACCGCCGTGATGCTGTGCCTGCATCAAGGGGGAGAATCAAGGGGGATGCTCCCCAAAAGGGTCACGTATCCCTCTTGGCACCCTGTTGTGGTTTTTTTTTTAACCAAAAAGAGGATTTCTAACCCCAGGAACCCCCTTTCCCTGTGGTTATGGCTCAGCTGAGTTTCCCCAGCCTGCCTGAGAGATATTAAATTCCAGCGGCGCGTGATCCCGCAGGGAGTTGGTGGGGGGACAGCTGCATCCCAAAGGGCTCTCCCACGCCGAGACGAGGATTTAATTAAAACAAAGACAATTAAAACCGTGGCGGGGCCTACTGTCCCCCACTGCAGGTGACGTACTGACCCCCCCTGGAGCCATGCAGCACCCAGGGGGATGGGGCAAGCACCCAGGGGGATGAGGCAAGCACCCAGTTAGCAAAAATAAGAAAAACCTCCCGAAATAAGAATAAAAAGGGCAATTTTTCTAGCTGGGCAAATAAAACCCTTCAGGAGGAGAAATGAAACCCCTGTGAGCCCGGCGCTGGCCTGTCCCCAGCTCGGCTCCAGTGTCACGCTGAATATTTCATGGCGTGGGTTTAAATGGGGGGGGCTGATCCCATCAACATCTCTTTGTGCTTAGAGGAGGTAAAAAAAAAATACAAAATTACACCCCCGAGCTTCTTAAAAAGAAAAATAAAAACTCTTGTGGGTGTCTTGGGGTGCTTTTTCTCCCCCCCCCACCCCCCCCAATCATGATTCATGCTCCGTGGCTGGGCAGTGAGCACACCCAGCCCGCGGGCTGAGCGCCCGGAGGTGGGATTAAACTGGGCTTTGTTTAATCCCCTCCCAGTAGCCAGGCTTTATAAATCCCCCAGTGGCAACCGGCAGAGCACCCAAGGGTGCCCCGGGGGCCCGCCGGCATGGCCCAGCAACGCCGCCTCCAGCTCTCCACCCAGCGTCCCACCAGCACCGTCTGCGTCCTGGGCACCGAGCTCTCCCTGGACATCCACGGGTAAGCAAGCAAATCTGCTTTTTTAAAAATATTATTTTTGGCTTTTATCTCCTTAATCGAGCGGCTAAAAATAGCTCCAGGTGGGGTGGGAGGGTGATGCTGCTGCATGGGGTGGTTTTCCCAAGGGATACAGAGCCCTGGGAGGAAGAGGATGCTCCGAATTGTGATGCAGGAACGGGGTGGTGATGCCTCCGATGGGGGATTTTGCATTTTTTTGGGTGCAAAAAGCCCCCCTTCCTGGGGCCTTTAATGGATGCTCAGGGCTGAGGTTTCCATCCCGGCCGGGGGCTGCTGCTTCCTCCTGCAAAATGGAAATATTTCTTTGTTTGGGTGGAACGCGGGGAGTGAAACCACTGGGGTGTCACCTCCCGGCACCGGCTGTTCCAGCTGCTCCGCTGGCCCCGGCCCAAGTTCAAGTGCTTTTCAGCAGCGGGTTTTGCTTTTTCCTTCCTTAAAACCCAGCTCAAGCAGCCTCTTGGGGATTTGATTTTCCTTAATGCCTCCGAACCTGCTGCGCTGTCGCTGCCGGCAGCATCCCATCCTCTCCTGCTGGTGCTGGGGTGGGTTTTTCTCCTCCACCCTGGGGATGGAGCTGGGTTTTCCTCCCTGGAGGATCAGGATTTGTGCTCCTTGGCCCATCGCCCGTGGCCTCTTGCACCCAAGACAGGGCTGTGCGAGCTGCAGCCTGTCCCACCATCGCTTGCCTTCGCTCTTACGGGGGATATAACCGGTCAGGGGTGAAATTCAAATATTTGGGCAGCCTCGTGCCAAATTTGTGGATTTCTAACTCCCCAAACCCTCCCGGAAACAACTCCGGGATTTTGCTGTGATGGAATATTGCAGGATTTATTGCAATTGTGTTTTAGCAGGGTTCGCTGCGTTTTGCTGGGGGTTTTGCAGGACTCGTTGTGTTGCAGGGTTCGTTGCGATTGAATATTGCAAAAATTCAGCATTTATTGAGATAAGTGCTGTGGGGTTTGCTGCAATTCCCTATTGCAAGATGCCGCGTTTGACATAGAATCATGAATGGTTTGAGTTGGAAGGGACCTTAAAGCCCCCCCAGTGCCACCCCCTGCCCTGGGCAGGGACACCTCCCACCACACCAGGTCCCTCCAAGCCCCCTCCAACCTGCCCTTGAACCCCTCCAGGGATGGGGCAGCCACAGCTTCTCTGGGCAACCTGGGCCAGGCTCTCACCACCCTCATTTATTCCCAATATCTCAGCTCCATCTCCCCTCTTTCAGTGTCAAACCCTTCCCCCTCCTCCTAGGGCTCCCCTCCCTGATCCAGAGTCCCTCCCCATCTCTCCTGGAGCCCCTTGAGGGACTGGAAGGGGCTCCAAGGTCTCCCTGGAGCCTTCTCTTCTCCAGGCTGAACCCCCCCAACTCTCTCAGCCCCCCCTCCCAGCAGAGGGGCTCCAGCCTTGGCATCATTTTCCTGGCCCTCCTTTGGACCCCTTCCAACAGCTCCATGTCCTTCCTGTGTTGAACCCTCCTCTGGACCCCTTCCAACAAGTCCATGTCCTTCCTGTGTTGAGGACTCCAGAGCTGGACACGGTGCTCCAGGTGGGGTCTCACCAGAGCAGGAGTAGAGGGGTAGAGTCACCACCCTCAACCTGCTGGCCACATCACTTGATGTGCTCGAGCATCACAACCTGTTGTGTGTATTGCCAGGTTTGTCACAATGAACACTGTGGGGTTTCTTGCCGCTGCCTTTCGCAGGATTCGTTGCCTCTGGCAGGATTTGTTGTAATCACCTTTTGCAGGATTTGTTGCGATTGCCTTTTGCGGGCTCTGTTATAATCGCATTTTGCGGGATTGGTTGTGCATCACAGCACCACAGAATGATACGGGGTTGGAAGAGACCTCTGGAGATCACCCAGTCCAACCCCCGGCCACAGCAGGGCCACCCAGAGCAGGTCCCACAGGAACGTGTCCAGGGGGGGTTGGAATGTCTCCAGAGAAGGAGACGCCACCACCTCTCTGGGCAGCCTCTGCCAGGGCTCTGCCACCCTCACAGCAAACAAGTTCCTCCTCATGGTGAGGTGGAACTTCTTCTATTCAAGTTTGTGCCCATTTCCTCTTGTCCTGTCCCTGGGCACCACTGGAAAAAGCCTGGCCCCATCCTCCTGACACCCACCCTGGAAGGATTTAGAGGTGTTGATCAGATCCCCCCTCAGCCTTCTCTTCTCCAGACTGAACACACCCAAGTCCCTCAGCCTTTCCTCAGCACAGAGATGCTCCAGGCCCCTCAGTATCTCTGTAGCCTCTGCTGTCCCCTCTCCAGCAGTTCCCTGTCCTTCTGGAACTGGGCAGCCCAGAACTGGTCCCAGTGCTCCAGCTGGGGCCTCCCCAGGGCAGAGCAGAGGGGCAGGATGACCTCCCTCCACCTGCTGCTCACCCTCTTCCTCATGCCCCCCAGGATGCCATTGGCTTCTTGGCCACCAGGGCCCATTGCTGGCTCCTGGGCATCCTGTTGGCCACCAGGACTCCCAGATCTTTCTCCTCAGAGCTTTTCTCCATGAGGTCACCCCCAACCTGTGCTGGTTTGGGGGGGTTATTCCCCCCCAGGTGCAGCACCCTGCACTTGCCCTTGATGAACCTCATCAGGTTCCTCCTTGCCCACCAGCCATCAAAGAGCTGGTGGTGGTTGCCTTTTGCTGGATTTGCTGGATATGGCAGGATTTACCCCTTGTTGCATCTTGCAGGGTTTGCTGAATATCGAAGAGCTTGTTGCAGTTTTGTTTTGTGAGATGTGTTGGGTATCACAGGGCTTGGTTTGGTCCCAATTTGGGGGATTAATGGCATTTTGCGGGACTTGTCACAACTGCAAATTGCAGGGTTTATTGCCTATTGAAGGACTCGATGGAGCTGCCTTTTGCAGGATTTGTTGTGTATTGCAGGATTTATTATAATTTTGTATTTCAGGACTGGTTGCAATTGCATTTTTGGGGGTTCCTTGCCTTTTACACCACTTTCCCCAACTGCCTGTTGTGGGATTCCTTGCCCATTGCAGGATTCCTTGCCCGTTGCAGGGTTTCCATCCCCTGCAGGTGGCCACACGCTATTTTATTCCACCGTTGCCCCCACCTGGGGCTCTCACCAGGTATTTTTCTCCCCCCCCTCCACCAGATCTGCACCCAAAGACGCCGTCGCCTTCCACGTGCAGGGGACGCCGGGCGTGAAGCTCTATGTGGTCCACGAGACGCAGAGCGTCAAGTTGCCCTCCAGCGTAGGCCGCTGGCCCCTGGCTGCTGGCACCGAGGTGCTGCTGGCCATGGATGCTCTCAGCAAGGACGTGGGCGACGAGAAGGTGGGTGCTGGGTGCCACCCAGGGCAGGATCTGGCCCTTCTTTGCACCCTGGTGACCTCCTTCTCCTTCTTGCAGGTCAGGATTTCTTATTTCGGGGAGGCCGGCGGGGTGCCCGTGGCCAGAGCCATGCTGTACCTCACCTGTGTGGGTAAGTAGGGGGGGGGACACCCCCAAATAGTGGTGCTGGTGGGGATGTGTCCCCCCCCTCAGCATCCCTCTCCCCACAGAGGTCTCTCTGGACGCCGACACCAGCCGCAGCGGGGCGGTGAGCAGGACGCTGCTGGATAAGGTATAAAGGGCAGGGTGGGAAGCCCCTTGGGACCATCATGGGATGATGGGGGGGGGATGGCTGGTAGCCCCCAGCGCTGTTTCACTCCCCTAGACGACATGGACGTGGGGTCCTGATGGACACGGGGCCATCCTCCTGGTGAACTGCGACCGTGACGACCCCAAAGCCGAGCTGCCGGATAACCGCGACACCGCTGTCCGCTCCTACGCCGGTACCACCACATCCCATGCAAGAAACCTCCATTTTCCTAAGGTTTTCCCCCTAAATTTTCCTTTCTTACACTCTTTTCCCCCCACCCCAGACCTGAAGGACATGTCCCAGATGGTTCTGCGCACCCGAGGACCTCGCACCATCTTCGCCGGCCACCGCCTCGTCCTCCACGTGGACTTTGGCAACGCCGATAAAGTGGGGGTCTTCTACGGCGGCAGTGAGTGCCCAACGTGGGGGTTTGGGAAGGGGGGAGAAGGGACAGACACCCCCAAATTATGGGGGTTCAAGCCAAATGCTTGCAGCAGCCCCAACATCTCTCCTGCAACATCCAACCTACATCCCAGGGCGGGGTTTTCTCTAACGCACCAGGGGGTGATTTTGCTCCCCGTGTCCATGGGATCAAATATGCTCTTTTGCAAGGTTTTAGGCAAAAAATGGGGCAGAAAAGGGGTCGGTTGTTTAAGGGGGGGGTCACACAGTGCTTGCTCCTGCAGACAGCGTCGCGCTGGAGGAGTACAAACAGGTGCTGGGGGGGAAAAAGCTCGCCTACGCCATCAAACCCAGCCGGCACCAGGAGGAGAGCATCTTCTACGTGGAGGGACTGGCCTTCCCCGACGTCGGCTTTTCAGGGCTGGTGACATTCCACGTCACGCTGCTGGAGAGCCCTGAGAAGGTACCAGCCATTGTGTGGGTGTGTGTGGAGGTCAGGGTGACCCAAAACTGGGAGGGTGGCAGCAGAGCCCTAATTCTGTCCCATCCCCACCTCATCCCCCCTCCAGGGTTTGCTGGAGACGCCGATTTTCACCGACTCGGTGGTTTTCCGCGTGGCTCCGTGGATCATGACCCCCAACACGGCAGCACCCCTGGAGGTCTTTGTCTGTAGGTGGGTGCTGAGGAGGAGGGGGTGGTCACATCCTGCCCGAGGCTGGATCAGCACCTCCCCCAATCCCATTTTTTCTTCCCAGTGTGGAAAATAACGAGGATTTCGTGGCGGCCGTGGGCTCCTTGGCTGAGAAAGCCAAGTGCCCTCTCACCGTCTGCCCGCTGCTGGAGAACCGCCACGACCGCTGGATCCAGGTGGGTGCAGGATGATGCCCAGCCCCATCCTCATCCTCACGGCAGCAGCTCCAGTTTGGGGTTCTCCTCCCCCATCTTCTCCATCCCTTCTCCAGGATGAGGTGGAATTTGGCTACGTGCAAGCCCCCCACAAGACCTTCCCCGTCGTCTTCGACTCGCCCCGCGACCGGGGGCTGAAGGATTTCCCCGTCAAGAGCATCCTGGTACCTGACTCCTTCCTCCTCCCTTCCCCAGCGAGGTGTAAACCTTTG
This sequence comes from Calidris pugnax, assembly GCF_001431845.1. Classification (NCBI taxonomy): domain Eukaryota; kingdom Metazoa; phylum Chordata; class Aves; order Charadriiformes; family Scolopacidae; genus Calidris; species Calidris pugnax. The sequence goes on from NW_015091233.1 coordinate 58,273, forward strand.
CAAATCCATAAAAAAACCAGAATAAATCAAGTTTTTTTCTTGCATTTTTGGGAAGATCCAGCATCAAAGATGATTTGAGAGTGCTGGGTTTTGGGTGCTTATAGCTTGCTTTTTTTTTAACCATTATTGCATTTTTTTAACTATTATCACCTTTTTTTTCTCCATCCAGGGCCCTGATTTTGGCTACGTGGCCCGACAAGCACCAGAGGGTGCTTCCAGCCTCGATTCCTTTGGTAATTTGGAGGTGAGCCCCCCCGTGACGGTGCAGGGCAAGGAGTACCCCTTGGGCCGCATCCTGATCGGCAGCAGCTTCCCCAGGTGAGAGGGGATGGAGGGAGTGGAAACCAAAACAACCCCCAAAAAAGGATTTTTGTGCCCAATTTGAGGCCGGGTGCAAGCAGAGCATCGCTTTGGGTACCCCAAAATGGAGGTTCCCCCCTTGTCCCCCCCCCAGGTTTGGTGGCAGGCGGATGGCGAAGGCCGTGAAGGATTTCCTCGTCGCCCAACAAGTGCAGGCCCCTGTGGAGCTGTTTTCTGACTGGCTCCTCGTCGGCCACGTAGACGAGTTCCTCAGCTTCGTCCCTGCGCCCGATCGGAAGGTAACGAGGCCCAGGGGGTGGAAAAAGTGGGGTGTCACCTCTGTGCCCCCCCGTCTCCCCCCTAAAAATCATCCCTTTCTCCCTCCCCAGGGTTTCCGGCTGCTCCTGGCCAGTCCCAGCGCCTGCTACCAGCTCCTCAAGGAGAAGCAAGAGGAGGGGTTCGGCGAGGCGGCGATGTTCGAGGGTAAGGGGAGGAGGAAAATTGGGGTTCAGTGGGTTATTTTTCCCCTTTTCCTGCAAAATGCAATGGGGTGGGTGAACGCACGGCCCCCCCAAATCCAGCTAACGGCTGGAAAGTGCTGCCGGCAGTGAGGATGGGGGGGGGGGCAGAAATAAGCAGTATTAATTAAAAAGCTGCAAGGATTTGATTTCCCGGGGTGGGATGGAGCTCGCTGCTGGTCACCCCTGGACTGGGGGAGCTCCTGGCTCAGACCCATCAGTCTTGTCCCAAACGTGTTGGGGGAAGAATTTCTGCCCGGTTATTTGTGCTGCAGGACTGGAAAAAGTGCCCAAACCGACCATAAATGAGATTCTGGCTAATGAAGGTCTCCGGAAATTCAATAATTACGTCCAGGTGAGGAAGGGGAGAAGGGGCTCCTTTCCAGCCCGTCCTGTCCCTCCATCTGTCCACCCATCCCTTTGTCCCTCCATCCATCCATCCACCCCCTCCTCCCTCTGCCCCCTCTGTTCATTCCTCCACCACTCTGGTCCCCCATCCTTCCATTCCTCTGTCCCTCCATCTGTCCACCCATCCCTTTGTCCCTCTGTCTACCCACCCACTCATCCCTCCCTCCATCTGTTCACATATGTCCACCCCTTTGTCCCTCCATCCATCTACCCATCCCTCTCTCTACCCATCCTTCTGCCCACTCTTCCATCCCTCCATCTATCCTTCTGTCCCTCCAACCACCCATCCACCCATTCCTCCTTCTGTCCATCCACCCATCCCTCTGTCCATATGTCCACCTATTCCTCTGTCCATCCCTCCCTTCCTCTGTCTGTCCATCCCACCATCCCTCTGTCCATACCTTCACCCATCTCTCCATCCGCCCACCTATCCCTCTGTCCATCCATCCATCCATCCATCCCTCCATCTGTCCACACCATCCCTCCCTTCCTCTGTCCATCCACCCATCTCCCTGTCCAACCCTCCATCTACCCATCTCTCTGTCCATACCTCCACCCATCTCTCCACCCATCCACCTATTCTTCTGTCCATCCATCCATCCCTCCCTCTCTCCATCCACTAATCCTTCTGGCCATTCCTCCACCCATATCTCCATCCACCCACCTATGCCTTCAACCCTCTGTCTGTCCATCCCTCCATCCATTCCTCCATCTGTCCACACTCCGTCTGTCCATCCCTCTGTCCATCCACCCATCCCTCTGTCCAACCTTCCCTCCATCTACCCATCTCTCTGTCCATACCTCCACCCATCTCTCCCATCCATCCACCTATTCTTCTGTTTGTCCGTCCATCCATCCATCCATCCCTCCCTCCCTCCATCCACCAATCCTTCTGGCCATACCTCCCTCCCTCCATCCCCTCTATCCTTCAATCCTTCTGTCTATTCCTCCACCCATCTCTCCATCCGTCCACCTATTCTTCTGTCCATCCATCCATCCATCCCTCCCTCCCTCCCCTCTATCCTTCAATCCTTCTGTCCATTCCTCCACCCATCTCTCCATCCATTTATTCTTCTGTCCATCCATCCATTCTTCTGTCCGTCCGTCCATCCGTCCATCCATCCATCCATCCCTGCCTCACTCCCTCCATCCATCCCCTCCATCCATCCCCTCCATCCTCCAGTCCTTCTGTCCATTCCTCCACCCATCTCTCCATCCACCACCCACGCCTTCAACCCTCTGTCTGTCCATCTCTCCATCCATTCCTCCATCTATTCACACTCCGTCTGTCCATCCACCCATCCCTCTGTCCAACCCTCCTTCCGTCTACCCATCCATCTCTCCATCCATCCACCTATTCTTCTGTCCATCCATCCATCTATCCCTCCGTCAACCTACCCATCCCTCTGACCATACCTCCACCCATCTCTCCCATCCATCCACCTATTCTTCTGTCCATCCATCCATCCATCCATCCATCCATCCATCCATCCATCCTCCAATCCTTCTGGCCATTCCTCCACCCATCTCTCCATCCACCCACCCATGCCTTCAACCCTCTGTCTGTCCATCCCTCCATCCGTTCCTCCATCTGTCCACACTCCGTCTGTCCATCCCTCTGTCCATCCACCCATCCCTCTGTCCAACCTTCCCTCCATCTACCCATCCATCTCTCCATCCGTCCACCTATTCTTCTGTCCATCCATCCATCCCTCTCTCCCTCCATCCACCAATCCTTCTGGCCATCCCTCCACCCACCCACCCATCCCTCCCTCCCTCCATCCCCTCTATCCTTCAATCCTTCTGTCCATTCCTCCACCCATCTCTCCATCCATCCATCACGCCTTCAACCCTCTGTCTGTCCATCTCTCCATCCATTCCTCCATCTATTCACACTCCGTCTGTCCATCCACCCATCCCTCTGTCCAACCCTCCTTCCGTCTACCCATCCATCTCTCCATCCATCCACCTATTCTTCTGTCCATCCATCCATCTATCCCTCCGTCAACCTACCCATCCCTCTGACCATACCTCCACCCATCTCTCCCATCCATCCACCTATTCTTCTGTCCATCCATCCATCCATCCATCCATCCATCCATCCATCCATCCTCCAATCCTTCTGGCCATTCCTCCACCCATCTCTCCATCCACCACCCACGCCTTCAACCCTCTGTCTGTCCATCTCTCCATCCATTCCTCCATCTATTCACACTCCGTCTGTCCATCCACCCATCCCTCTGTCCAACCCTCCGTCCGTCTACCCATCCATCTCTCCATCCATCCACCTATTCTTCTGTCCATCCATCCATCTATCCCTCCGTCAACCTACCCATCCCTCTGACCATACCTCCACCCATCTCTCCCATCCATCCACCTATTCTTCTGTCCATCCATCCATCCATCCATCCATCCATCCATCCATCCATCCTCCAATCCTTCTGGCCATTCCTCCACCCATCTCTCCATCCACCCACCCATGCCTTCAACCCTCTGTCTGTCCATCCCTGCATCCATTCCCCCCTCCCTTTGTCCCCCCATCCCTCTGTCCCTCTCTCCCTCCCTGCCACCACTGCTGACACCCTCCTCCTCCTGTCCCCCCAAGAGCTGCATCAGCTGGAACCGGGACATCCTGAAGCGGGCGCTGGGCCTGGCCGAGCAGGACATCCTGGACATCCCCCAACTCTTCCAAGGCGACGTGGCCACCGGCGCCGAAGCCTTCTTCCCCGACATGCTAACA
>NW_015091233.1:64858-75994 GCF_001431845.1 Calidris pugnax
TCCTGTCCCTCCATCTGTCCACCCATCCCTTTGTCCCTCTGTCCCATCTGTTCACGTATTCCTGTCCACCTCTTTGTCCCTCCAGCCATCCACCCATCCCTCTCTCTACCCATCCTTCTGTCCAGCCTTCCATCCCTCCATCTATCCTTCTGTCCCTCCAACCACCCATCCACCCATTCCTCCTTCTGTCCATCCACCCATCCCTCTGTCCATATGTCCACCTATTCCTCTGTCCATCCCTCCCTTCCTCTGTCTGTCCATCCCACCATCCCTCTGTCCATACCTTCACCCATCTCTCCATCCGCCCACCTATCCCTCTGTCCATCCATCCATCCATCCATCCCTCCATCTGTCCACACCATCCCTCCCTTCCTCTGTCCATCCACCCATCTCCCTGTCCAACCCTCCATCTACCCATCTCTCTGTCCATACCTCCACCCATCTCTCCACCCATCCACCTATTCTTCTGTCCATCCATCCATCCCTCCCTCTCTCCATCCACTAATCCTTCTGGCCATTCCTCCACCCATATCTCCATCCACCCACCTATGCCTTCAACCCTCTGTCTGTCCATCCATCCACCAATCCTTCTGGCCATTCCTCCACCCGTATCTCCATCCCCCACCAATGCCTTCAACCCTCTGTCTGTCCATCCCTCCATCCATTCCTCCATCTGTCCACCCATCCCTTTGTCCCTCCATCCATCCATCCCTCCCTCTCTCCATCCACTAATCCTTCTGGCCATTCCTCCACCCATATCTCCATCCACCCACCTATGCCTTCAACCCTCTGTCTGTCCATCCCTCCATCCATTCCTCCATCTGTCCACCCATCCCTTTGTCCCTCCATCCATCCATCCACCCCCTCCTCCCTCTGCCCCCTCTGTTCATTCCTCCACCACTCTGGTCCCCCATCCTTCCATTCCTCTGTCCCTCCATCTGTCCACCCATCCCTTTGTCCCTCTGTCTACCCACCCACTCATCCCTCCCTCCATCTGTTCACATATGTCCACCCCTTTGTCCCTCCATCCATCTACCCATCCCTCTCTCTACCCATCCTTCTGCCCACTCTTCCATCCCTCCATCTATCCTTCTGTCCCTCCAACCACCCATCCACCCATTCCTCCTTCTGTCCATCCACCCATCCCTCTGTCCATATGTCCACCTATTCCTCTGTCCATCCCTCCCTTCCTCTGTCTGTCCATCCCACCATCCCTCTGTCCATACCTTCACCCATCTCTCCATCCGCCCACCTATCCCTCTGTCCATCCATCCATCCATCCATCCCTCCATCTGTCCACACCATCCCTCCCTTCCTCTGTCCATCCACCCATCTCCCTGTCCAACCCTCCATCTACCCATCTCTCTGTCCATACCTCCACCCATCTCTCCACCCATCCACCTATTCTTCTGTCCATCCATCCATCCCTCCCTCTCTCCATCCACTAATCCTTCTGGCCATTCCTCCACCCATATCTCCATCCACCCACCTATGCCTTCAACCCTCTGTCTGTCCATCCCTCCATCCATTCCTCCATCTGTCCACACTCCGTCTGTCCATCCCTCTGTCCATCCACCCATCCCTCTGTCCAACCTTCCCTCCATCTACCCATCTCTCTGTCCATACCTCCACCCATCTCTCCCATCCATCCACCTATTCTTCTGTTTGTCCGTCCATCCATCCATCCATCCCTCCCTCCCTCCATCCACCAATCCTTCTGGCCATACCTCCCTCCCTCCATCCCCTCTATCCTTCAATCCTTCTGTCTATTCCTCCACCCATCTCTCCATCCGTCCACCTATTCTTCTGTCCATCCATCCATCCATCCCTCCCTAAGCTGCAAGGATTTGATTTCCCGGGGTGGGATGGAGCTCGCTGCTGGTCACCCCTGGACTGGGGGAGCTCCTGGCTCAGACCCATCAGTCTTGTCCCAAACGTGTTGGGGGAAGAATTTCTGCCCGGTTATTTGTGCTGCAGGACTGGAAAAAGTGCCCAAACCGACCATAAATGAGATTCTGGCTAATGAAGGTCTCCGGAAATTCAATAATTACGTCCAGGTGAGGAAGGGGAGAAGGGGCTCCTTTCCAGCCCGTCCTGTCCCTCCATCTGTCCACCCATCCCTTTGTCCCTCCATCCATCCATCCACCCCCTCCTCCCTCTGCCCCCTCTGTTCATTCCTCCACCACTCTGGTCCCCCATCCTTCCATTCCTCTGTCCCTCCATCTGTCCACCCATCCCTTTGTCCCTCTGTCTACCCACCCACTCATCCCTCCCTCCATCTGTTCACATATGTCCACCCCTTTGTCCCTCCATCCATCTACCCATCCCTCTCTCTACCCATCCTTCTGCCCACTCTTCCATCCCTCCATCTATCCTTCTGTCCCTCCAACCACCCATCCACCCATTCCTCCTTCTGTCCACCCTCCTTCTGTCCATCCATCCATCCATTCCTCCATCTGTCCATCCCTATGTCCGTCCACCCATCCCTATGTCCAACCCTCCTTCCGTCTACCCATCTCTCTGTCCATACCTCCACCCATCTCTCCCATCCATCCACCTATTCTTCTGTCCATCCATCCATCCACCAATCCTTCTGGCCATCCCTCCACCCATCCCTCCTTCCCTCCATCCATCCCCTCTATCCTTCAATCCTTCTGTCTATTCCTCCACCCATCTCTCCATCCGTCCACCTATTCTTCTGTCCATCCATCCCTCCCTCCCTCCTTCCATTGACCTCCTTCCGTCTACCCATCCATCTCTCCATCCATCCACCTATTCTTCTGTCCATCCATCCATCCCTCCCTCTCTCCATCCACTAATCCTTCTGGCCATTCCTCCACCCATATCTCCATCCACCCACCTATGCCTTCAACCCTCTGTCTGTCCATCCCTCCATCCATTCCTCCATCTGTCCACACTCCGTCTGTCCATCCCTCTGTCCATCCACCCATCCCTCTGTCCAACCTTCCCTCCATCTACCCATCTCTCTGTCCATACCTCCACCCATCTCTCCCATCCATCCACCTATTCTTCTGTTTGTCCGTCCATCCATCCATCCATCCCTCCCTCCCTCCATCCACCAATCCTTCTGGCCATACCTCCCTCCCTCCATCCCCTCTATCCTTCAATCCTTCTGTCTATTCCTCCACCCATCTCTCCATCCGTCCACCTATTCTTCTGTCCATCCATCCATCCATCCCTCCCTCCCTCCCCTCTATCCTTCAATCCTTCTGTCCATTCCTCCACCCATCTCTCCATCCATTTATTCTTCTGTCCATCCATCCATTCTTCTGTCCGTCCGTCCATCCGTCCATCCATCCATCCATCCCTGCCTCACTCCCTCCATCCATCCCCTCCATCCATCCCCTCCATCCTCCAGTCCTTCTGTCCATTCCTCCACCCATCTCTCCATCCACCACCCACGCCTTCAACCCTCTGTCTGTCCATCTCTCCATCCATTCCTCCATCTATTCACACTCCGTCTGTCCATCCACCCATCCCTCTGTCCAACCCTCCTTCCGTCTACCCATCCATCTCTCCATCCATCCACCTATTCTTCTGTCCATCCATCCATCTATCCCTCCGTCAACCTACCCATCCCTCTGACCATACCTCCACCCATCTCTCCCATCCATCCACCTATTCTTCTGTCCATCCATCCATCCATCCATCCATCCATCCATCCATCCATCCTCCAATCCTTCTGGCCATTCCTCCACCCATCTCTCCATCCACCCACCCATGCCTTCAACCCTCTGTCTGTCCATCCCTCCATCCGTTCCTCCATCTGTCCACACTCCGTCTGTCCATCCCTCTGTCCATCCACTACCCACCCACTCATCCCTCCCTCCATCTGTTCACATATGTCCACCCCTTTGTCCCTCCATCCATCTACCCATCCCTCTCTCTACCCATCCTTCTGCCCACTCTTCCATCCCTCCATCTATCCTTCTGTCCCTCCAACCACCCATCCACCCATTCCTCCTTCTGTCCATCCACCCATCCCTCTGTCCATATGTCCACCTATTCCTCTGTCCATCCCTCCCTTCCTCTGTCTGTCCATCCCACCATCCCTCTGTCCATACCTTCACCCATCTCTCCATCCGCCCACCTATCCCTCTGTCCATCCATCCATCCATCCATCCCTCCATCTGTCCACACCATCCCTCCCTTCCTCTGTCCATCCACCCATCTCCCTGTCCAACCCTCCATCTACCCATCTCTCTGTCCATACCTCCACCCATCTCTCCACCCATCCACCTATTCTTCTGTCCATCCATCCATCCCTCCCTCTCTCCATCCACTAATCCTTCTGGCCATTCCTCCACCCATATCTCCATCCACCCACCTATGCCTTCAACCCTCTGTCTGTCCATCCCTCCATCCATTCCTCCATCTGTCCACACTCCGTCTGTCCATCCCTCTGTCCATCCACCCATCCCTCTGTCCAACCTTCCCTCCATCTACCCATCTCTCTGTCCATACCTCCACCCATCTCTCCCATCCATCCACCTATTCTTCTGTTTGTCCGTCCATCCATCCATCCATCCCTCCCTCCCTCCATCCACCAATCCTTCTGGCCATACCTCCCTCCCTCCATCCCCTCTATCCTTCAATCCTTCTGTCTATTCCTCCACCCATCTCTCCATCCGTCCACCTATTCTTCTGTCCATCCATCCATCCATCCCTCCCTCCCTCCCCTCTATCCTTCAATCCTTCTGTCCATTCCTCCACCCATCTCTCCATCCATTTATTCTTCTGTCCATCCATCCATTCTTCTGTCCGTCCGTCCATCCGTCCATCCATCCATCCATCCCTGCCTCACTCCCTCCATCCATCCCCTCCATCCATCCCCTCCATCCTCCAGTCCTTCTGTCCATTCCTCCACCCATCTCTCCATCCACCACCCACGCCTTCAACCCTCTGTCTGTCCATCTCTCCATCCATTCCTCCATCTATTCACACTCCGTCTGTCCATCCACCCATCCCTCTGTCCAACCCTCCTTCCGTCTACCCATCCATCTCTCCATCCATCCACCTATTCTTCTGTCCATCCATCCATCTATCCCTCCGTCAACCTACCCATCCCTCTGACCATACCTCCACCCATCTCTCCCATCCATCCACCTATTCTTCTGTCCATCCATCCATCCATCCATCCATCCATCCATCCATCCATCCTCCAATCCTTCTGGCCATTCCTCCACCCATCTCTCCATCCACCCACCCATGCCTTCAACCCTCTGTCTGTCCATCCCTCCATCCGTTCCTCCATCTGTCCACACTCCGTCTGTCCATCCCTCTGTCCATCCACCCATCCCTCTGTCCAACCTTCCCTCCATCTACCCATCCATCTCTCCATCCGTCCACCTATTCTTCTGTCCATCCATCCATCCCTCTCTCCCTCCATCCACCAATCCTTCTGGCCATCCCTCCACCCACCCACCCATCCCTCCCTCCCTCCATCCCCTCTATCCTTCAATCCTTCTGTCCATTCCTCCACCCATCTCTCCATCCATCCATTCTTCTGTCCATCCATCCATTCTTCTGTCCGTCCGTCCATCCGTCCATCCATCCATCCATCCCTGCCTCACTCCCTCCATCCATCCCCTCCATCCATCCCCTCCATCCTCCAGTCCTTCTGTCCATTCCTCCACCCATCTCTCCATCCACCACCCACGCCTTCAACCCTCTGTCTGTCCATCTCTCCATCCATTCCTCCATCTATTCACACTCCGTCTGTCCATCCACCCATCCCTCTGTCCAACCCTCCTTCCGTCTACCCATCCATCTCTCCATCCATCCACCTATTCTTCTGTCCATCCATCCATCTATCCCTCCGTCAACCTACCCATCCCTCTGACCATACCTCCACCCATCTCTCCCATCCATCCACCTATTCTTCTGTCCATCCATCCATCCATCCATCCATCCATCCATCCATCCATCCTCCAATCCTTCTGGCCATTCCTCCACCCATCTCTCCATCCACCCACCCATGCCTTCAACCCTCTGTCTGTCCATCCCTCCATCCGTTCCTCCATCTGTCCACACTCCGTCTGTCCATCCCTCTGTCCATCCACCCATCCCTCTGTCCAACCTTCCCTCCATCTACCCATCCATCTCTCCATCCGTCCACCTATTCTTCTGTCCATCCATCCATCCCTCTCTCCCTCCATCCACCAATCCTTCTGGCCATCCCTCCCCCCCCCCACCCATCCCTCCCTCCCTCCATCCCCTCTATCCTTCAATCCTTCTGTCCATTCCTCCACCCATCTCTCCATCCATCCATCCATCTGTTCTTCTGTCCATCCATCCATCTATCCCTCCCTCCCTCCCTCCATTGATCCCTCCCTCCCTCCACCAATCCTTCTGGCCATTCCTCCACCCGTATCTCCATTCACCACCCATGCCTTCAACCCTCCTTCTGTCCATCCATCCATCCATTCCTCCATCTGTCCATCCCTATGTCCGTCCACCCATCCCTATGTCCAACCCTCCTTCCGTCTACCCATCTCTCTGTCCATACCTCCACCCATCTCTCCCATCCATCCACCTATTCTTCTGTCCATCCATCCATCCACCAATCCTTCTGGCCATCCCTCCACCCATCCCTCCTTCCCTCCATCCATCCCCTCTATCCTTCAATCCTTCTGTCTATTCCTCCACCCATCTCTCCATCCGTCCACCTATTCTTCTGTCCATCCATCCCTCCCTCCCTCCTTCCATTGATACCTCCCAATCCTTTTGTCCATTCCTCTACCTGTATCTCCATCCACCACCCATGCCTTCAACCCTCTGTCTGTCCATCCCTCCATCCATTCCTCCATCTGTCCACACTCCGTCTGTCCATCCCTCTGTCCATCCCCCCCATCCCTCTGTCCAACCCTCTCTCCGTCTACCCATCTCTCTGTCCATACCTCCACCCATCTCTCCATCTGTCCACCTATTCTTCTGTCCATCCATCCCTCCCTCCATCTACCAATCCTTCTGTCCATCCCTCCACCCATCCCTCCCTTCCTCCATCCATCCCCTCCATCCTCCCCCTCCATCCACCAATCCTTCTGTCCATTCCTCCACCCATCTCTCCATCCATCCATCCATCTATTCTTCCCATTATTGCATTTTTTTAACTATTATCACCTTTTTTTTCTCCATCCAGGGCCCTGATTTTGGCTACGTGGCCCGACAAGCACCAGAGGGTGCTTCCAGCCTTGATTCCTTTGGTAATTTGGAGGTGAGCCCCCCCGTGACGGTGCAGGGCAAGGAGTACCCCTTGGGCCGCATCCTGATCGGCAGCAGCTTCCCCAGGTGAGAGGGGATGGAGGGAGTGGAAACCAAAACAACCCCCAAAAAAGGATTTTTGTGCCCAATTTGAGGCCGGGTGCAAGCAGAGCATCGCTTTGGGTACCCCAAAATGGAGGTTCCCCCCTTGTCCCCCCCCCAGGTTTGGTGGCAGGCGGATGGCGAAGGCCGTGAAGGATTTCCTCGTCGCCCAACAAGTGCAGGCCCCCGTGGAGCTGTTTTCTGACTGGCTCCTCGTCGGCCACGTAGACGAGTTCCTCAGCTTCGTCCCTGCGCCCGATCGGAAGGTAACGAGTCCCAAGGGGTGGAAAAAGTGGGGTGTCACCTCTGTGCCCCCCCGTCTCCCCCCTAAAAATCATCCCTTTCTCCCTCCCCAGGGTTTTCGGCTGCTCCTGGCCAGTCCCAGCGCCTGCTACCAGCTCCTCAAGGAGAAGCAAGAGGAGGGGTTCGGCGAGGCGGCGATGTTCGAGGGTAAGGGGAGGAGGAAAATTGGGGTTCAGTGGGTTATTTTTCCCCTTTTCCTGCAAAATGCAATGGGGTGGGTGAACGCACGGCCCCCCCAAATCCAGCTAACGGCTGGAAAGTGCTGCCGGCAGTGAGGATGGGGGGGGGGGCAGAAATAAGCAGTATTAATTAAAAAGCTGCAAGGATTTGATTTCCCGGGGTGGGATGGAGCTCGCTGCTGGTCACCCCTGGACTGGGGGAGCTCCTGGCTCAGACCCATCAGTCTTGTCCCAAACGTGTTGGGGGAAGAATTTCTGCCCGGTTATTTGTGCTGCAGGACTGGAAAAAGTGCCCAAACCGACCATAAATGAGATTCTGGCTAATGAAGGTCTCCGGAAATTCAATAATTACGTCCAGGTGAGGAAGGGGAGAAGGGGCTCCTTTCCAGCCCGTCCTGTCCCTCCATCTGTCCACCCATCCCTTTGTCCCTCCATCCATCCATCCACCCCCTCCTCCCTCTGCCCCCTCTGTTCATTCCTCCACCACTCTGGTCCCCCATCCTTCCATTCCTCTGTCCCTCCATCTGTCCACCCATCCCTTTGTCCCTCTGTCTACCCACCCACTCATCCCTCCCTCCATCTGTTCACATATGTCCACCCCTTTGTCCCTCCATCCATCTACCCATCCCTCTCTCTACCCATCCTTCTGCCCACTCTTCCATCCCTCCATCTATCCTTCTGTCCCTCCAACCACCCATCCACCCATTCCTCCTTCTGTCCATCCACCCATCCCTCTGTCCATATGTCCACCTATTCCTCTGTCCATCCCTCCCTTCCTCTGTCTGTCCATCCCACCATCCCTCTGTCCATACCTTCACCCATCTCTCCATCCGCCCACCTATCCCTCTGTCCATCCATCCATCCATCCATCCCTCCATCTGTCCACACCATCCCTCCCTTCCTCTGTCCATCCACCCATCTCCCTGTCCAACCCTCCATCTACCCATCTCTCTGTCCATACCTCCACCCATCTCTCCACCCATCCACCTATTCTTCTGTCCATCCATCCATCCCTCCCTCTCTCCATCCACTAATCCTTCTGGCCATTCCTCCACCCATATCTCCATCCACCCACCCATGCCTTCAACCCTCTGTCTGTCCATCCCTCCATCCATTCCTCCATCTGTCCACACTCCGTCTGTCCATCCCTCTGTCCATCCCCCCCATCCCTCTGTCCAACCCTCTCTCCGTCTACCCATCTCTCTGTCCATACCTCCACCCATCTCTCCATCCATTTATTCTTCTGTCCATCCATCCATTCTTCTGTCCGTCCGTCCATCCGTCCATCCATCCATCCATCCCTGCCTCACTCCCTCCATCCATCCCCTCCATCCATCCCCTCCATCCTCCAGTCCTTCTGTCCATTCCTCCACCCATCTCTCCATCCACCACCCACGCCTTCAACCCTCTGTCTGTCCATCTCTCCATCCATTCCTCCATCTATTCACACTCCGTCTGTCCATCCACCCATCCCTCTGTCCAACCCTCCTTCCGTCTACCCATCCATCTCTCCATCCATCCACCTATTCTTCTGTCCATCCATCCATCTATCCCTCCGTCAACCTACCCATCCCTCTGACCATACCTCCACCCATCTCTCCCATCCATCCACCTATTCTTCTGTCCATCCATCCATCCATCCATCCATCCATCCATCCATCCATCCTCCAATCCTTCTGGCCATTCCTCCACCCATCTCTCCATCCACCCACCCATGCCTTCAACCCTCTGTCTGTCCATCCCTCCATCCGTTCCTCCATCTGTCCACACTCCGTCTGTCCATCCCTCTGTCCATCCACCCATCCCTCTGTCCAACCTTCCCTCCATCTACCCATCCATCTCTCCATCCGTCCACCTATTCTTCTGTCCATCCATCCATCCCTCTCTCCCTCCATCCACCAATCCTTCTGGCCATCCCTCCACCCACCCACCCATCCCTCCCTCCCTCCATCCCCTCTATCCTTCAATCCTTCTGTCCATTCCTGTGCACGTGTGTGTGCCTAGAGACAGGTGTGGGTGCAAAAATCTGGGTGTGTGCACAAAAATGCACACGTGTGCACAAAAATGCACACACTTGCACAAAAAACACCTGCATGCACGCAGTGAAATCCACGTGCACAAAACCATGCACACACACGTGAAAATGCTCATGTATGTAAAAAAGCACACGCATGCACGCACAGAAATGCACACGTGTGCACAAAGCCATGCAGCCACGTGCAAAAATGCCCGTGCGTGTAAAAAAAGAACACACATGCATGGACAAAAATCCACGTGCATGCAAGGAAACCATGCACATGTGTGCAAAAATGCCTGTGCGTGCACAAAACCACACACAAGCATGCACCAGAATGCACACACATGCACAAAAAGCACACACAAGCGTGCACCCCTCCCTTTGTCCCCCCATCCCTCTCTCCCTCCCTGCCACCACTGCTGACACCCTCCTCCTCCTGTCCCCCCAAGAGCTGCATCAGCTGGAACCGGGACATCCTGAAGCGGGCGCTGGGCCTGGCCGAGCAGGACATCCTGGACATCCCCCAACTCTTCCAAGGCGACGTGGCCACCGGCGCCGAAGCCTTCTTCCCCGACATGGTAACACCATCCTCCTCCTCCTTCCCTCACCCGTTCGGGTGACAATTTGGGGTGGGATTTGGGTTCTCACCACCATCCCCGTGGCCGCAGGTGAACATGCTGGTGCTGGGCAGGCACCTGGGCATCCCCAAGCCCTTTGGACCAGTGCGTGTAAAAAAAGAACACACATGCATGGACAAAAATCCACGTGCATGCAAGGAAACCATGCACATGTGTGCAAAAATGCCTGTGCGTGCACAAAACCACACACAAGCATGCACCAGAATGCACACACATGCACAAAAAGCACACACAAGCGTGCACCAAAATGCACACGCGTGCACAAAGCCGTGCATGCAGGTGCACACACACAAGCACATGCACAAAGCCACGCATGCATGCACAAAAATGCACGTTTATGGACAAAAAGCACACAGCCATGCACAAAACCCCACACACGTGCACAAAACCACGCATGCCCGTGCAACAGTGCACACGTATGCACCACATGTGTGCACATGCCTGCACAAAAAGCCACATGCATGTGCAAAAATGCACGTGCACGGAGGAAAAGGGCAGATATGCACGCACACCCATGTAAAAATGCACATGCACATGCATGCACAAGTCCACGTGCATGCACAAGTCCATGCATCCGTGCACAGAAGTCCACGTGCACGCACAAGTCCATGCATAGAAATGCACCACGTGCACCAACAGCACACACCTGCACGCCCCAAAACCCACCCACGTG
>NW_015091233.1:84852-86776 GCF_001431845.1 Calidris pugnax
GGTGGCGGCGGCCCTCGCCCTGCATTTAAAATTAAAAAAAAAAGGGCTGCAGCTTTCTCCTGGCTGCAAGGTTTGAAGTTTTTTTTTTTTTTAAGTGGAAAAATGGGGATTTTTGTCACTCTGTGGTGGCGTTGGCACATGGGCTCTCCCCGCACGGTGATTCATGTGGGAATGGTTGAAGGGAGAAGGGGGAAAAAAAGCCCTGCGTGGGGTGGGACAGTCCTGTCCTGCTGTGGGATGAGTGTGAAAAAATACACGTGGGCATGGTGCAAAACACGCGTGTGCAAAGGCATGTGGGTGGGCAGGGGGGCACGGGCACAAAAATGGGGGTGAGGGCACAAAAACGGGGGTGAGGGCACAAAAACGGGGGTGCGGGCACAAAACCCACACACACATGGGAAAATGCACACGTGTGTGTGTGCACAAAAACACACACGTGCACAAAAAAGATGTGTGCATGCACAAAAGTGCACGTGTGTGTGCCTAGAGACAGGTGTGGGTGCAAAAATCTGGGTGTGTGCACAAAAATGCACACGTGTGCACAAAAATGCACACACTTGCACAAAAAACACCTGCATGCACGCAGTGAAATCCACGTGCACAAAACCATGCACACACACGTGAAAATGCTCATGTATGTAAAAAAGCACATGCATGCACGCACAGAAATGCACACGTGTGCACAAAGCCATGCAGCCACGTGCAAAAATGCCCCAGCGTGTAAAAAAAGGACACACACGACGCACAAAAATCCACGTGCATGCAAGGAAACCATGCACATGCGTGCAAAAATGCCTGTGCATGCACAAGAAGCACACACAAGCATGCACCAGAATGCACACACATGCACAAAAAGCACACACAAGCGTGCACCAAAATGCACACGCGTGCACAAAGCCGTGCATGCAGGTGCACACACACAAGCACATGCACAAAGCCACGCATGCATGCACAAAAATGCACGTTTATGGACAAAAAGCACACAGCCATGCACAAAACCCCACACATGTGCACAAACCCACGCATGCCCGTGCAACAATGCACACGTATGCACCACACGTGTGCACATGCCTGCACAAAAAGCCACATGCATGTGCAAAAATGCACGTGCACGGAGGAAAAGGGCAGATATGCACGCACACCCATGTAAAAATGCACATGCACATGCATGCACAAGTCCACGTGCATGCACAAGTCCATGCATCCGTGCACAGAAGTCCACGTGCACGCACAAGTCCATGCATAGAAATGCACCACGTGCACCAACAGCACACACCTGCACGCCCCAAAACACACCCACGTGCACAAATCCTCGCACGCCCGTGCAAAAAGCACGCCCGTGCCTGCACAAATGCACGTGTTAAAACCCACCCTGCCTGAAAAATAGCAAAATATTAAATATAAGAATTTTTTTGGGGGGGAAAGGGAGTATTTTGGGACGGAGGAGGGTGCCCTCCCATGGCTGCACGTTTGGTTTTGGGGATGCAGGGAGGAAAAAGCACCCCCCGCGTGTGTCTCTTTGGTGAAAATGAGTTTGATTTAAAATAGAATTTAAAAAAAAAAAAAAAAAAAGGAATTTTAAAATGAAAAAAAATTTAAAAATAATTAAAAAATTAAGAATTTTAAAATGGGGGTGGATAAAGGGAGCGGAGCAAGGGGGGGTACACAATGACGTCGTTTATTTAAACATTTACTCCAAGAAATATAAAAACCCACCCCCCTGCAGACCAATCCCAGCTCTAACCCAGGACCCTCTCAGCTAAAGGACCAGTTTGGTTTTTTTTCCCCGAGATCCTCGTGCTTTTGGATTATTTTATCCCTTCAGCTTCCTCCTCAAAATATTTTGCTGGATGAACCAAAACGATGCTTTTTTCTTTTTTTTTTTTTTTTTTTTTTTTTTTTTGGGGGGGGGGGGGGAAAAAGG
>NW_015091233.1:86846-87304 GCF_001431845.1 Calidris pugnax
AAAAAAAAAAAAAGCGGAATATTCGACTTTTCCGCCCAGCTGCTCTCCCTCTCTCCTGGATGGTTGATCTCTAACAGCTTCCCCCAAAATCCCCCAAAATCCCCCAAAATTAATCCCGACCCCAAAGGAAATTGAAAAAAAACCCAAAAAACCAACAACCCCCCCTTTTTTTTTTCTCCCAGACGGGACAAACGCCACCTCCCTCCCTCCAACCCCGAGCATCCAGAGCGGACTTTTTAAAAAAAAACCAAAAAAACCCCCAAAATAATTAATAATTCAAAAGAAAGCCTAAAAAATAATAATAATAATAAAAAAAAAATTTAAAAAAACCAAAATAAAATCACCCTTGGGTTGCGTGGAGGCAGAGCCGGGCTCTGCTCGAAAAGGCACCTCGTTTCTCCAGCACAGTGCACAGCGGCGTAGGAGGGACTTTGGGCTGACACCAGGCAGAAAGAATT
>NW_015091234.1:0-690 GCF_001431845.1 Calidris pugnax
CCTTTCCAGTACTGGGCACCCCCTTTTCAGTTCTGGCCACCCCATTTCAGTGCTGGGCACCCTATTTTTGGAGCTGGGTACCCCTTTTTGTTGCTGGGTGCCCCCTTTTTGGTGCTGGGCACCCCGTTTCAGCACAGGGCACCCCCTTTTAGGTGCTGGACATCCCATTTCAGCACTGGGCACCCCCTTTTAGGTGCTGGGCACCCTCCCTTTGGTGCTGGGCACCCCATTTCAATGCTGGGAACCCTCTTTTCGGTTCTGGGCACCCCCTCTTAGGGGCTGGGCACCCCATTTCAATGCTGGGCACCCCCTTTTTTAGGTGCTGGGCACCCCATTTCAGCACTGGGCACTCCATTTCATCACGGGGCACCCCCTTTTCAGTGCTGGGAACCCCCTTTTTGGTTCTGGCCACCCCATTTCAGTGCTGGGCACCCTATTTTTGGAGCTGGGTACCCCTTTTTGTTGCTGGGTCCCCCCTTTTTGGAACTGGGCACTCCCATTTCAGCACTGGGCACCCCCTTTTAGGTGCTGGGCACCCTCCCTTTGGTGCTGGGCACCCCATTTCAATGCTGGGAACCCTCTTTTCGGTTCTGGGCACCCCCTCTTAGGGGCTGGGCACCCCATTTCAATGCTGGGCACCCCCTTTTTTAGGTGCTGGGCACCCCATTTCAGCACTGGGCACTCCCTTTC
>NW_015091234.1:873-1338 GCF_001431845.1 Calidris pugnax
AGAGCTGATACAAGCCCACCCCCTGGCAACCAGGGCCACCATCACCACCTTCTGGGGGGGTTCACCCACCGATACCCCCACTTTTGGTGTTGGTTACCCCCTTTTTGGTGCTGAATACCCCATTTTTGGTGTTGGGCCCCCCTTTTGGGGGGCTGCATACCCCTCTTTTTGATGCTGAGCCCCCCCTTTATGGAGCTGCCCTTCCCCTTTTTCAAGCTTCTGGGGGGGTTCACCCACTGATGCCCCCACTTTTGGTGCTGGGTCCCCCCCATTTTGGTGTTGGACCCCCCCATTTTGGTGCTGGGAACCCCCTTTCTGGTGCTGGCTAGCCCCTTTTCAGAGCTGGCTACCCCACACAGCCGGTACAAGCCCACCACCTGGCAACCAGAGCTACCACCTTCTGGGGGGGGGTGCACCCACCGATACCCCCACTTTTGGGGCTGGGCCCCCCCCCTTTGGAGGTGA
>NW_015091234.1:6122-8631 GCF_001431845.1 Calidris pugnax
ACCCCCACCTGCTGGGGGGGGGTGCACCCACCAATACCCCCACTTTTGGTGCTGGACCCCCCCCATTTTTAGTGCTGGACTCCCCTTTTTGGTGCTGGGAACCCTCTTTCTGCTGCTGGAAACCCCCTTTTCGGAGCTGGCTACCCCACAGAGCTGGTACAAGCCCACCACCTGGCAACCAGGGCCACCATCACCAACCCCAGAGCCGGTCCAACCCCACCCCCTGCCAAAGGGGGGCCAGGTCCCCACCATCACCCCTTTAAATGTCACTGTGTCCCCCCCCAACCCCGGTGTCACCTTCAGCCCTCGTTTCTCGATCTCAGCCAGGCATTTCTGGATGATGAGGGGGACCTTGGTGGGCGCCTTCTCCCTCTCCACCAGTTTGCCCAGTTCCACCCCGAAAACGCGGGGTTCCCGTTGACTGGGGTCCTCCCAACGCTCCACCAACGTCAGCTTGGAGTAGAGGACGCCGCGCGGCGTCAACCGCACCGCCAGCCGCTGGGCCCGACAACCTGCCAAGAAAATCACCAAATTGGGTCAACCCTCCCCCAAAAAAACCCACAACACAATCCCCCCAGACCCCTTTTTCGGTACCTCGGAACTACCACCTTCTGGGGGGGGGTGCACCCACCGATACCCCCACTTTTGGGGCTGGGCCCCCCCTTTTTGGAGCTGAGAACCCCCTTTCTGGTGCTGGCTACCCCCTTTTCAGAGCTGGCCACCCCACAGAGCCGGTACAAGCCCACCACGTGGCAACCAGGGCCACCATCACCACCTTCTGGGGGGGGTTCACCCACCAACACCCCCACTTTTGGTGTTGGACCCCCCCATTTTGGTGCTGGACCCCCGCATTTTGGTGCTGGGAACCCCATTTCTGGTGCTGGCTACCCCCTTTTCGGAGCTGGCTACCCCACACAGCTGGTACAAGCCCACCACCTGGCAACCAGGGCCACCATCACCACCTTCTGGGGGGGTTCATCCACCAACACCCCCACCTTTGGTGCTGAGTACCCCCTTTTTGGTGCTGGGCCCCCCCATTTTGGTGCTGAGAACCCCCTTTCTGGTGCTGGCTACCCACTTTTTGGAGCTGGCTACCCCACACAGCTGGTACAAGCCCACCACCTGGCAACCAGGGCCACCATCACCACCTTCTGGGGGGGTTTCACCCACCAATAGTCCCACTTTTGGTGCTGGGCCCCCCCTTTTTGGTGCTGGGCCCCCCCTTTTTGGTGCTGGGTCCCCCCATTTTGGTGCTGGGAACCCTCTTTCTGGTGCTGGCTACCCCCTTTTCAGAGCTGGCTACCCCACAGAGCTGGTACAAGCCCATCACGTGGCAACCAGGGCCACCATCACTGGAGTGCACCCAACAATACCCCCACTTTTGGTGCTGGACCCCCCCATTTTGGTGCTGGGCCCCCCCATTTTGGTGCTGGGTCCCCCCATTTTGGTGCTGGGAACCCCCTTTCTGGTGCTGGAAACCCCCTTTTCGGAGCTGGCTACCCCACGGAGCTGATACAAGCCCACCACCTGGCAACCAGGGCCACCATCACCACCTTCTGGGGGGGTGCACCCACCAATACCCCCACTTTTGGTGTTGGGCCCCCCCTTTTTGGTGCTGAGAACCCTCTGTCTGGTGCTGGCTACCCCCTTTTCAGAGCTGGCTACTCCACACAGCCAGTACAAGCCCACCACCTGGCAACCAGGGCCACCATCACCAGCTTCTGGGGGGGTTCACCCACTGATGCCCCCACTTTTGGTGCTGGGTCCCCCCCATTTTGGTGTTGGACCCCCCCATTTTGGTGCTGGGAACCCCCTTTCTGGTGCTGGCTAGCCCCTTTTCAGAGCTGGCTACCCCACACAGCCGGTACAAGCCCACCACCTGGCAACCAGAGCTACCACCTTCTGGGGGGGGGTGCACCCACCGATACCCCCACTTTTGGGGCTGGGCCCCCCCTTTTTGGAGCTGAGAACCCCCTTTCTGGTGCTGGCTACCCCCTTTTCAGAGCTGGCCACCCCACAGAGCCGGTACAAGCCCACCACGTGGCAACCAGGGCCACCATCACCACCTTCTGGGGGGGGTTCACCCACCAACACCCCCACTTTTGGTGTTGGACCCCCCCATTTTGGTGCTGGACCCCCGCATTTTGGTGCTGGGAACCCCATTTCTGGTGCTGGCTACCCCCTTTTCGGAGCTGGCTACCCCACACAGCTGGTACAAGCCCACCACCTGGCAACCAGGGCCACCATCACCACCTTCTGGGGGGGTTCATCCACCAACACCCCCACCTTTGGTGCTGAGTACCCCCTTTTTGGTGCTGGGCCCCCCCATTTTGGTGCTGAGAACCCCCTTTCTGGTGCTGGCTACCCACTTTTTGGAGCTGGCTACCCCACACAGCTGGTACAAGCCCACCACCTGGCAACCAGGGCCACCATCACCACCTTCTGGGGGGGTTTGCACCCACCAATACCCCCCCTTTTGGTGCTGGACCCCCCCCCTTTTTCTTGGTTG
>NW_015091234.1:8823-10006 GCF_001431845.1 Calidris pugnax
GGTCAGGTCCCCACTGTCACCCCTTTAACCGTCCCCCCCACCCCGGTGTCACCTTCAGCCCTCGTTTCTCGATCTCAGCCAGGCATTTCTGGATGATGAGGGGGACCTTGGTGGGCGCCTTCTCCCTCTCCACCAGTTTGCCCAGTTCCACCCCGAAAACGCGGGGTTCCCGTTGACTGGGGTCCTCCCAACGCTCCACCAACGTCAGCTTGGAGTAGAGGACGCCGCGCGGCGTCAACCGCACCGCCAGCCGCTGGGCCCGACAACCTGCCAAGAAAATCACCAAATTGGGTCAACCCTCCCCCAAAAAAACCCACAACACAATCCCCCCAGACCCCTTTTTCGGTACCTCGGAAAATATGGGGCAGAACCACGGTGCCGTGGCAGCAGAGACGGTTACGGCAAGAGGTGGGATCCCAGGAGAAAACCAGCACCTTGAGGTGCCGGGCGCTTTCCAGCTCCAGGTTAAAGGTGTGATTTAAACCCAAAAAAGTCTTTTTTAAGGGCAATAAAGCCGTCCGGGCCCGGTTGGCCGCGTCCACCTGTAAAAGGCAAAAAACCTCCCGGTTTTCAGCCCGGGGGGGCTTCAGGTCCCCCAGGCCGTGAAGGTGGACGGTGACCAAACCCGAAATGTGTTGCCCTCCCCCCGGGGCCGACGGCGTCGGCGCCTCCTCGTAGTTATAGGGCCGAAAAAGCTCCACGTCCAACCCGTTTTCCTCCTCTTCCTCCCCTCGGTCACGAGCCCCGTTTTTAGCCAGAAGCTCCGGGGAGTCGCCGTCGCTCAAGTAGCCCCCTTTAGAAGCCCCTTTGGCTCGTGGTAGCCCCGGGCCAGAAGCCACGCTGGTGTCCAGGTGGTAGCGGCTGATGACGTTGCTGGATTCCTGGGGGGTCTCGGAGGATGAGGTGCCCCCCTCCTGCCCCCGAGGGCGAGGAGAGCGAAGGCTCAGCTTCCTCCGCAGCTCCGGCAGCTTCTTCATCTTCATGGAGAGGCGGCGGACGGTCCCCGGGGACTTGACTTTGCTGAGGGAACGGCCCTTTTTGGGGCTGGCGGGGGGCGAGGGGGGGCTGGGAGCCAGCCCCGAGGTGACGCAGGGGATGGGCATCTTCCCTGTGGGGGGAGGGAAAGGGGTGAGGGGGTGATGGTGGAAACTGGGGGGAACTGAGGGGAACTGGGAAGGGTGGG
>NW_015091234.1:10941-13860 GCF_001431845.1 Calidris pugnax
CTGGGGGGTCTGGGGGCACTGGGGACAGGGATCATGGGGTCCAGGGGACACTGGGGACAGGGACTGGGGGTTCTGGGGGACACTGGGGACAGGGACCATCGGATCTGGGGACCCACAGGGTCCAGGAAACCTCACGAGGGACAGAGAAAGGACAAAAGCCACCGGGTGCTGGGGACAGAGACAGGCCCCTGGGGTCCAGGGGACACCCCTGGGAGGGGGGTGACAGGGTGACAAGGGCTGCGGGGGACCTGGGGGGGGGGCCACCACTGACCCACAGCCTCACCACAAGCCTGGCTCCTGCCAGTTCCTGCCTCCTCTCCTCGTCCAGCCGTGGGCAACGCCGCCGGGGCCGTGCCACCGCGGGGTCCAGAACCTTCCGGTGTCCCCAAACCGCTCCGGGGGGGCTCGTCCTTCCCCATCTTTGGGGGTGACTCCCCAGCGCCGTCACCGTTGCCTCCGCCCCCCGTTTTCCTGGAGCTGCCTGGAACTTGGGGGTCCTCATCTTCAGGGATGGGGTTGTACCAGATTTCACCTTCGCTGCCGGCAGCGCCGGGGGCCGTTTGGGTTCCACCACCTGGTTCCTCCCATCCAGGTCCCTTCAGAGAATCCCAGGATGGTTTGGGGTGGGAAGGGACCTTCTGGAGATCGTCTCCTCCAACCCCCACCCAGAGCAGGGGCACCCAGAGCAGGTCCCATCCAGGTGGGGTTGGAATATCTCCAGAGAAGGAGACCACCCCACCTCTCTGGGCAGCCTCTCCCAGGGCTCTGCCACCCTCAAAATGGAGAAGTTCCTCCTCGTGTTGAGATGGACCTTCTCCTGTCCCAGTTTGTGCCCATTCCCTCTTGTCCTGTCACTGGGCACCACTGGAAAAAGCCTGGCCCCGTCCTCCTGACACCCCCCAGCCAGGAGATCCCCCCTCAGCCTTCTCTTCTCCAGACTCCAAAGCCCCAAGTCCCTCAGCCCTTCCTCCTCACAGAGATGCTCTCCTCCCCTCATCATCTTCGTAGCCCTTGGCTGGACCCTCTCCACCAGTTCCCTGTCCTTCTGCAACTGGGGAGCCCACAACTGGTCCCAGTGCTCCAGATGGGGCCTCCCCAGGGCAGAGCAGAACCTCAAGGTTCTCCACGCTCTTCCTGATGCCCCCCAGGAGAACATCAACCTTCTTGGCCACAAAGACACGTTGGTGGCTCATGGTCCCCCCGTTGTCCCCCACGACTCCCAGGTCTGTGTCCTCAGAGCTGCTCCCCAGCAGGTCACCCTCCAACCTCTACTGGTTTGTGGGGTGACTCCTCCCCAGGGGCAGCACCCTATGAAGTTCTCCCCAACTTCTACTGGTTTGTGGGGTGTTTCCTCCCCAGGGGCAGCACACTATGAAGTTCCTTGGTGGGACTTCATCAGGTTCCTCTCCACCCAACTCTCCAGGTCTCGCTGGATGGTGGCACCTCCTTCTGGTGTGTCACCCACACCTCCCACTTGGGTGTCACCACCCAAGGTGCTGAGGGGACATCCCATCCCTTCACCCGGGCAATTGATGAAGATATTGAAAGGGACTGGCCCCACCACTCACCCCCGAGAGCACCCAGTGCCGGCTGCTCCGCTCCAAACTCTGCAAATAGGCACCGGGACCAGGGTTCCTACCGGTACCGGGGCTCCTACCGGCACCCCCCAGTTCCCCGGAACCGTTCACGGCTTCGGCTTCCTCCGCCGGTTCCAAATCGTCCTCCCCCTGGGGGGGGTCAACGCCGGCGGCGGGGGCCAGTTCGCTGGGATCCGGGGAGGATTTGGGAGGTCTCTCCTCGCGGCCCCCGCAGGAGAAACGGCCCCGGTGGTGTTTGCGGGGTGTCACCGGTACCGGTTCCGCTGGCGTCGCTTCGGGCTCCACCGGAGAATCGGGGCTCGACGGAGGATGTTCTGCAGGAAAAGAGACTGCTTGAGCCAATGGGGACCCCCAACGGGACATGGGGACCCCCCCTCTTCTGTGTCCCACCCCCCCAGCATCCCACCGGGCTACCCTGTCCCAGATGGGCCCCCCCAGTTCCTGGTGCTGGTGGGTTTTTGGTTGTTTTCCGGCCACAGGATGTGGGGGGGCCCGGTAAGGAGGTGGCGGGGGCACAGCCAGACCCCCCCCTCTCTCTGCGGGAAAAGAGACAGCTTGAGCCAACGGGGACCCCCACCGGGACATGGGGACCCCCCCTCTTCTGTGTCCCACCCCCCCAGCATCCCACCGGGCTACCCTGTCCCAGATGGGCCCCCCCAGTTCCTGGTGCTGGTGGGTTTTTGGTTGTTTTCCGGCCACAGGATGTGGGGGGGCCCGGTAAGGAGGTGGCGGGGGCACAGCCAGACCCCCCCCTCTGAACCCCAATTGGGAGGGGGCTGCACCCCAAGGGGACGGGGGTGGCTCTGCCCGTGTCCCCTGGCTCCCTGCTGCAAGGGAGGGTTCTGCCCCCCCCCTCCCCTCAGCTCCTACACGGGGGGGGTTCCCCACAATAGGGCACCCCAATCCCCCTGCAGGGTGCCCCCCCCGCTATGGCACCCCATGGGCCCCCAGGACCTCCCCCAACAGGAGCTGAGTGCCCCCCCTCCATGTGCCATCGTCCCCAGGAGCTGCTCCAGGGGTCTGGGACCCCCATACGGCTGATCTTCGGGGGGCCAGCCCTGGAAGGGGTCGGTGACCCCCATGTGGCATCTCCTGCCCCCTCTCCCCAGCCCTACAAGGGGTCTGAGACCCCCCCTGTGGCTTGACACCCCCCCAAAAGATGTGGGCTGGGGGCAGGAGGGACCTGGGATGAGGATGATGGGATGCCCCGATTCCTGTAGGGCACAGAGGGGTGACGGAGGTCCCTTTTTGGGGGGGCAGAAGGGACCCCAAGGTACTGAGGGGGACCCCTCCCTCAGGGGAGGTCCTTATGGTGGGGGAC
>NW_015091234.1:14254-25028 GCF_001431845.1 Calidris pugnax
CCTTGGGGTGCTGGGGGGTCCCTTCCTGGGGTTGGAGGTTCCCTTCTCGGGGGTGTCCCTTCCTTGAGGGGTGCAGAAGGGACCCTGGGGTTCTGGGGGTTCCCTTCTTGGGGGTGTCCCTTCCTTGAGGGGTGCAGGAGGGACCCTGGGGTTCTGGGGGTTCCCTTCTTGGGGGTGTCCCTTCCTCGGGGGGTGCAGAAGGGACTCTGGGGGGGGACATCCTTCCCGGGGGGGGTGTCCGTACCTCTTTCCTTGCCGTCCGCCTTCTTCCCGCGGGGGCGGTCGCGGCCCCTCAGGCGGGAGAAGGTTCTTCGCAGCAGCGGCTCCGCCATCGCTTCCCCTCACACGGCTGGGAACCGCCCCCCCTGCCCTCACCCCGGCCTCTTGGCTCCCTCCGGGTCCCCTTCAGCCCTTCCCGCTCCCCTCAGGCCCTCCTGTGTCCCCCTGCCCCGTCCCCTCAGCGCGGCGGGGCCACCATCCCGCGGCGGCTCGGTCCCCTCAGCCCCTCGGGGTCCCCTCAGCCCTTCCCGGTCCCCTCAGCCCCTCAGGGTCTCCTCAAGCCTTTCGGGGTCCCCTCAGCTTTTCCCAGTCCCCTCAGCTCCTGGGGGTCCCCTCAGCCCTTCCCGGTCCCCTCAGCCCCTCAGGGTCTCCTCAAGCCTTTCGGGGTCCCCTCAGCTTTTCCCAGTCCCCTCAGCTCCTGGGGGTCCCCTCAGCCCTTCCCGGTCCCCTCAGACCCTTGGGGTCCCCTCAGCCTTTCCAGTCCCCTCAAGCCTTTTGGGGTCCCCTCAGCCCTTCCCGGTCCTCTCAACCTTTTGGGGTCCCCTCAGCCTTTCGGGGTCCCCTCAAGCTTTTCGGGGTCCCCTTAGCCCCTCTCGGTCCCCTCAGCTTTTCCCGGTCCCCTCAGCCCTTCCCGGTCCCCTCAGCCCCTCGGGGTCCCCTCAGCCCTTCCCGGTCCCCTCAACCTTTCGGAGTCTCCTCAAGCCTTTCGGGGTCCCCTTAGTCCTTTCCGGTCCCCTCAGCCTTTCGGGGGCCCCTCAAGCCTTTCCCGGTCCCCTCAACCTTTCGGGGTCCCCTCAGCCCCTCTCGGTCCCCTCAGCCCCTGGGGGTCCCCTCAGCCCTTCTCTGTCCCCTCAGCCCCTCGGGGTCCCCTCAGCTGTTCCCGGTCCCCTCAGCCCTTCCCGGTCCCCTCAGGCCGACTCGATCCTCTCAGCTTTTCCCGGTCCCCTCAGCCCTTCCCGATCCCCTCAGCTTTTCCCGGTCCCCTCAGCCCTTCCCGGTTCCCTCAGCCCGTCCCGGTCCCCTCAGCCCTTCCCGGTTCTCTCAGCCTTTCGGGGTCGCCTCAGCCTCTTCGCGGTCCCTTCAGCCCTTCCCGGTCGCCCCGCACCCCCGTCCCCTCAGCGCGGCGGGGCCTGGAGCGGCGGGGCCGCCATCCCGCGGCGCGAATTCCTGGGATGCCGCCGGCAGCGCTGCCGGGAGCTGTAGTCCGGAACCCACCCCCGCCTTCCCCTTCTCCAACCGGGGACACCCCCCCAAAACCGGGGACGCCCTCCCCGGACCGGGAGACCCCCCCCGCTTCAGAGCGGGGAGAGCCCCCCTCCTGGATCCCTCCCGGGCCCGCGGCCATAGGGTGAGGGGTGTGGGGAGAGATTTGAGGGGGTAATTGGGGGTGTGGGGAGGGACTTAAGGGGATCTGTGAGGTATTTGGGGATCATGGGGGGCATTTGGGGGTCTGAGGGGGAAAGAAAAAATCCTATATATTTAGGGTTAAGGTCTCATTGGGGTCTGGATTATTTTAGGGGTGTCTTAAATCCTATATATTTAGGGTTAAGGTCTCATTGGGGTCTGGATTATTTTAGGGGTGTCTTAAATCCTATATATTTAGGGTTAAGGTCTCATTGGGGTCTGGATTATTTTAGGGGTGTCTTAAATCCTATATATTTAGGGTTAAGGTCTCATTGGGGTCTGGATTATTTTAGGGGTGTCTTAAATCCTATATATTTAGGGTTAAGGTCTCATTGGGGTCTGGATTATTTTAGGGGTGTCTTAAATCCTATATATTTAGGGTTAAGGTCTCATTGGGGTCTGGATTATTTTAGGGGTGTCTTAAATCCTATATATTTAGGGTTAAGGTCTCATTGGGGTCTGGATTATTTTAGGGGTGTCTTAAATCCTATATATTTAGGGTTAAGGTCTCATTGGGGTCTGGATTATTTTAGGGGTGTCTTAAATCCTATATATTTAGGGTTAAGGTCTCATTGGGGTCTGGATTATTTTAGGGGTGTCTTAAATCCTATATATTTAGGGTTAAGGTCTCATTGGGGTCTGGATTATTTTAGGGGTGTCTTAAATCCTATATATTTAGGGTTAAGGCCTCATTGGGGTCTGGATTATTTTAGGGGTGCATTAAATCCTATATATTTTAGGGTTAGGGCTGAGTTTGGGCCTCATTGGGGTCTGGATTATTTTAGGGTTCTCTTAAATCCTATATATTTAGGGTTAAGGCCTCATTGGGGTCTGGATTATTTTAGGGGTGCATTAAATCCTATATATTTTAGGGTTAGGGCTGAGTTTGGGCCTCATTGGGGTCTGGATTATTTTAGGGTTCTCTTAAATCCTAGATATTTAGGGTTTGGGTCTTACTGGGGTTGGGATTATTTTAGGGGTGTTTTAAACCCTATATATTTAGATTTAGGGCTGGGTTTGGGTCTTACTGGGGTCGGGATTATTTTAGGGGTGTCTTAAATCCTAAATATTTAGGGTTAAGGCCTCGTTGGGGTCTGGATTATTTTCGGTGTGTCTTAAACCCTAGATATTTAGATTTGGGGCTGGGTTTGGGTCTTACTGGGGTCTGGATTATTTTAGGGGTGTCTTAAATCCTATATATTTAGGGTTAAGGTCTCATTGGGGTCTGGATTATTTTAGGGGTGTTTTAAACCCTGTATATTTAGATTTAGGGCTGGGTTTGGGTCTTACTGGGGTCTGGATTATTTTAGGGTTCTCTTAAACCCTATATATTTAGGGTTAAGGCCTCGTTGGGGTCTGGATTATTTTAGGGGTGTCTAAAATCCTATATATTTAGGGTTAAGGTCTCATTGGGGTCTGGATTATTTTAGGGGTGTCTTAAATCCTATATATTTAGGGTTAAGGTCTCATTGGGGTCTGGATTATTTTAGGGGTGTCTTAAATCCTATATATTTTAGGATTAGGGCTGAGTTTGGGCCTCGTTGGGGTGTGGACTAGTTCAGGGTTATATTAAATTATATATATATAGGGTTAAGGCCTCGTTGGGGGTTGGGATTATTTTAGGGTTCTCTTAAATCCTAGATATTTAGAGTTAGGGCCTCACTGGGGTCTGGATTATTTTAGGGGTGTTTTAAATCTTATATATTTAAATTTAGGGCTGGGTCAGGGCCTCATTGGAGTCTGGACCAGTTTAGGGTTCTCTTAAATCCTATATATATAGGGATAAAGCTGGATTAGGACCTCATTGGGGTCTGGATTATTTTAGGGGCGTGTTAAATGCTATATATTTTAGGGTTAGGGCTGAGTTTGGGCCTCATTGGGGTCTGGATTATTTTAGGGTTCTCTTAAATCCTATATATTTAGGGTTAAGGCCTCATTGGGGTCTGGATTATTTTAGGGGTGCATTAAATCCTATATATTTTAGGGTTAGGGCTGAGTTTGGGCCTCATTGGGGTCTGGATTATTTTAGGGTTCTCTTAAATCCTATATATTTAGGGTTAAGGCCTCATTGGGGTCTGGACCTGCTTAAAGTTGTCTTAAATCCTATATATTTAGGGTTAGGGCAGGGTCAGGGCTTCACTGGGCTCTGGATTATTTTAGGGTTCTCTTAAATCCTACATATTTAGAGTTTGGGCTGGGTTTGGGCCTTATTGGGCTCACTTTAGGGTCAGGTTTAGGGTTAGAGTCAGGTTTTGGCTGGATATTTTTTTAGTATTGGTCTCTATTAGGAATGGAGTCGGACATAATTATAGAAATATTATAATTAAGAGCATAAATTTAGAGTATAAATTTATATTCTATATATACCAGAGTATAAATTTAGGGTTAAAAAGACAGAATTGGGGTAAATCTGAGGGCGAGGGCTCAGCAACACCCACCTGGGGGAAATGGGGTGAGCCCCAAACTCTTGTAGGCATCAGGAGGGGGTTTGTGGGGTTCAGAGGAGGCTTCCAGGACCCCCAGGAGATGGTCACCTCCCCACCAAGGCCACCTGTCCCCCCCCACATTGTCCCCCCTGCCCCGGTGTCCCCAAATGCCACTCACCCTCTCCTTGGCCCCCTCCACCTCCAGGAGCTCCGTGCCCAGGGCCGAGCAGAAGTGCCGGGCGTTTTCCCAAGAACTGGCCGTTTTGGAGTAAAAATAGCAGGAATTCCCAAAATAACTCCAGCCTTTGGGACAAGGGGAACAGACTGGGGACGGGGGAGGGGGGAAACACACAAAAAAAAAGGGGTGGGGGGTGGGTTAAATATGATTTATTTAGGGTTAGGACTGGTTTGGGGGTTTTAGACTGGGTCAGGATTGGGTTAAATCCCATATATTTAGGGTTAGGACTGGTTTTGGGGTCCCCTTGGGGTCAGGATTGGGTTAAATCCCATATATTTAGGGCTAGGACTGGTTTAGACTGGGTCAGGGTTGGGTTAAATCCCATATATTTAGGGTTAAGACTGGTTTTGGGGTCCCCTTGGGGTCAGGATTGGGTTAAATCCTCTATATTTAGGGTTAGGACTGGTTTGGGGGTTTTAGACTGGGTCAGGATTGGGTTAAATTTTCTATATTTAGGGTTAGGACTGGGTTTAGGGTTTGGACTGGGTCAAAATTAGGTTAAATCCTGTATATTTAGGGTTAGGACCAGTTTGGGGTCCTGTTGGGGTTTGGGCTGGGCCAGGATTGGGTTAAATCCTCTCTATTTAGGGCTAGGACTGGTTTAGACTGGGTCAAGATTGGGTTAAATCTTGTATATTTAGGGTTAGGACTGGTTTAGACTGGGTCAGGATTGGGTTAAATCCTCTGTATTTAGGGTTAGGACTGGTTTGGGGGTTTTAGACTGGGTCAGGGTTGGGTTAAATTTTCTATATTTAGGGTTAGGACTGGATTTAGGGTTTGGACTGGGTCAAAATTAGGTTAAATCCTGTATATTTAGGGTTAGGACCAGTTTGGGGTCCTGTTGGTGTTTGGGCTGGGTCAGGATTGGGTTAAATCCCATATATTTAGGGTTAGGACTGGTTTAGGCTGGGTCAGGATTGGGTTAAATTCTGTATATTTAGGGTTAGGACTGGTTTTGGGAGTCCCCTTGGGGTGAGGATTGGGTTAAATCCTGTATATTTAGGGTTAGGACTGGTTTAGACTGGGTCAGGGTTAGGTTAAATCCCATATATTTAGGGTTAGGACTGGATTAGACTGGGTCAGGATTGGGTTAAATCCCATATATTTAGGGTTAGAACTGGTTTTGGGAGTCCCCTTGGGGTCAGGATTGGGTTAAATCCCATATATTTAGGGTTAGGACTGGATTTGGGGTCCCCCTGGGGTTTGGACTGGATCAAATCCTCTCTATTTAGGGCTAGGACTGGTTTAGACTGGGTCAGGATTGGGTTAAATTCTGTATATTTAGGGTTAGGACTGGTTTTGGGGGTCATCTTGGGGTCAGGATTGGGTTAAATCCTGTATATTTAGGGCTAGGACTGGTTTAGACTGGGTCAGGATTGGGTTAAATCCTCTCTATTTAGGGCTAGGACTGGTTTAGACTGGGTCAGGATTGGATTAAATCCTGTATATTTAGGGCTAGGACTGGTTTAGACTGGGTCAGGATTGGGTTAAATATTGTATATTTAGGGTTAGGACTGGATTCGGGGTCCCCTTGGGGTCAGGATTGAGTTAAATCCTCTCTATTTAGGGCTAGGACTGGTTTAGACTGGGTCAGGATTGGGTTAAATCCTCTGTATTTTGGGTTAGGACAGTTTGGGGTCCTGTTGGGGTTTGGGCTGGGCCAGGATTGGGTTAAATCCTCTATCTTTAGGGTTAGGACAGGTTTAGACTGGGTCAGGATTGGGTTAAATCCCATATATTTAGGGTTAGGACTGGTTTGGGGGTCCCCTTGGGGTCAGGGTTGGGTTAAATCCTGTATATTTAGGGTTAGGACTAGTTTAGACTGGGTCAGGTTTTTGTTAAATTCCATATATTTAGGGTTAGGACTGGTTTTGGGGGTCCCCTTGGGGTCAGGATTGGGTTAAATCCTCTCTATTTAGGGTTAGGACTAGTTTAGACTGGGTCAGGATTGGGTTAAATCCTCTCTATTTAGGGTTAGGACTAGTTTAGACTGGGTCAGGATTGGGTTAAATCCTCTCTATTTAGGGTTAGGACTAGTTTAGACTGGGTCAGGATTGGGTTAAATCCTCTCTATTTAGGGTTAGGACTAGTTTAGACTGGGTCAGGATTGGGTTAAATCCTCTCTATTTAGGGTTAGGACTAGTTTAGACTGGGTCAGGATTGGGTTAAATCCTCTATATTTAGGGTTAGGACTGGATTTGGCATCCCCTTGGGGTCAGGATTGGGTTAAATCCTCTATATTTAGGGTTAGGACTGGTTTTGGGGGTCCCCTTGGTGTCAGGATTGGGTTAAATCCTGTATATTTAGGGTTAGGACTGGTTTGGGGGTTTTAGACTGGGTCAGGATTGGGTTAAATCCTGTATATTTAGGGCTAGGACTGGTTTAGACTGGGTCAGGATTGGGTTAAATCCCATATATTTAGGGTTAAGACTGGTTTTGGGGTCCCCTTGGGGTCAGGATTGGGTTAAATCCCATATATTTAGGGCTAGGACTGGTTTAGACTGGGTCAGGATTGGGTTAAATCCTGTATATTTAGGGTTAGGGCTGGTTTGGAGTTGGGATTGGGCCACAATTGGGTTAAATCGTGTATATTTAGGGCTAGGACTGGTTTAGACTGGGTCAAGATTGGGTTAAATCTTGTATATTTAGGGTTAGGACTGGTTTAGACTGGGTCAAGATTGGGTTAAATCTTGTATATTTAGGGTTAGGACTGGTTTAGACTGGGTCAAGATTGGGTTAAATCTTGTATATTTAGGGTTAGGACTGGTTTAGACTGGGTCAAGATTGGGTTAAATCTTGTATATTTAGGGTTAGGACTGGTTTAGACTGGGTCAAGATTGGGTTAAATCTTGTATATTTAGGGTTAGGACTGGTTTAGACTGGGTCAGGATTGGGTTAAATCCTCTCTATTTAGGGCTAGGACTGGTTTAGACTGGGTCAAGATTGGGTTAAATCTTGTATATTTAGGGTTAGGACTGGTTTAGACTGGGTCAGGATTGGGTTAAATCCTCTATATTTAGGGTTAGGACTTGTTTTAGGGGTCCCCTTGGGGTCAGGATTGGGTTAAATCCCATATATTTAGGGTTAGGACTGGTTTAGACTGGGCCAGGTTTGGGTTAAATCTTCTATATTTAGGGTTAGGACCAGTTTGGGGTTCTGTTGGGGTTTGGGCTGGGCCAGGATTGGGTTAAATCCCATATATTTAGGGTTAGGACTGGTTTTGGGGTCCCCTTGGGGTTTGGACTGGATCAAGTCCTGTATATTTAGGGTTAAGACTGGTTTTGGGGGTCCCCTTGGGGTCAGGATTGGGTTAAATCCTCTATATTTAGGGTTAGGACTAGTTTTGGGGGGTTCCCTTTGGGATTGGGGCTGGTTTAGGATCCGATTCAATCCCTTAAATCCCCTTAAATCCCGGGGGGATTCGATCCATTTAAGCTTCGAACTGGTTTTGGGGGTCATCTTGGGGTCTGGATTGGGTTAAATCCTGTATATTTAGGGTTAGGACTGGTTTTGGGGTCCCCTTGGGGTCAGGATTGGGTTAAATCCTCTATATTTAGGGTTAGGACTAGTTTTGGGGGGTTCCCTTTGGGATTGGGGCTGGTTTAGGATCTGATTCAATCCCTTAAATCCCCTTAAATCCCGGGGGGATTCGATCCATTTAAGCTTCGCTTCGGCTTCGTTTTTTCCAACTCGGGGCTGAAATTTTTTAACCCAAACTTGTAGATATTCTAAAAAAAAAATTAAAAAGCAATTTTTTTTTCTGGGGGGGGGGACACACACACTGACCAGAGCGGGAACAGAGGGTTTCCTTGCTCCCGGGGATGACCCAGCGGCTCCATTCCCGGTCTCCGGAATAAAGCATCACCGTTTTCAGCCGGTTGTTGCCATAATTAAAATACAACTTGAAACCGGCCAAGGCCAACAACCCGCCGGCCCCGCACTCCCACCGCTGCAGACCAGTATCCTCCCGGCACCTTTCCAGTCTCACCAGGGCCAGGTTTTGGCTACTGGTGGCCGTAACGCACCGCTGGGCCCCCCAACCCCGTAGGCGACCCCCCGGCAACCATTGGCCCCAACCCCGTAGGCGACCCCCTGGCAACCATTGGAAGCGTTGGGCCACCTCCTGGGGTTGGCAGGTTGTCACCGTCAGGTCTTGTCCCCTGGTCTCCACGCACATGTCGTGGGCTTCGTTGTACAACTGGAAGGACTGGGAGGCTGTGGAGAGGGTCCCGGTGACACGGTGTGGAGGGGGGGGACAGGGGGACGCGTGGAGGAGGGGTTTTGGGGACAGGCAGAGGTTGGGGACACGTCTGAGGGTGTCATGGTGGGAAGGGAGGGGACAAGGTGGGGACACGCACCCATGTCTGGTAGCTCCTTGGACCTCTCGGCCTCCAGCGCCGCCGTCAGGGCTGCAACTGGGGGGGACACACATAAATTGGGGGGGGACACACACAAATTGGGGACACACACACACAAATTGGGGGGGACACAGGTCACCCTGTCACCACAGGGCATGGGGTGTCCCCCCCGGGGGTGTTGCTGTGCGTTGTCCTCATGGGGACACCCCAGGCATGGGGACACCCTGGACATGGGGACACCCAGGACGTGGGGACACCTCAAATACTGCCATGGGGACACCACAGACATGGGGACACCCTGGGCATGGGGACAATGGGGACACCCCGGACATGGGGACACTCCAGGCACTGCCATGGGGACACCCTGGGCATAGGGACAATGGGGACACCCCAAACACGGGGACACCCTGGACATGGGGACAATGGGGACACCCAGAACATTGCCATAGGGACACCTTGGACGTGGGGACAATGGGGACACCCCAGACATTGCCATGGGGACACCTCGGACATGGGGACAACCCCAGACACTGCTGTGGGGACACCCTGGACATGGGGACAATGGGGACACCCAGAACATTGCCATAGGGACACCTTGGACGTGGGGACAATGGGGACACCCCAGACATTGCTGTGGAGAAACCCTGGACATGGGGACACCTTGGACATGGGGACACCCTGGACACTGCTGTGGGGACCCCCTGGGCATGGGGACACTGGGGACACCCCAGACACTGCTGTGGGGACACCCCAGACATGGGGACAATGGGGACACCCAGAACATTGCCATAGGGCCACCTTGGACGTGGGGACAATGGGGACACCCCAGAATTGCCATGGGGACACCCCAGGCATGGGGACAATGGGGACACCCCTAGACACGGTGACACCCTGGACATGGGGATAATGGGGACACCCCAGAACATTGCCATGGGGACATCTTGGACATGGGGATACCCTGGGCATGAGGACAATGGGGACACCCCAAACACGGGGACACTCTGGACATGGGGACAATGGGGACACCTCAGGCATGGGGCCATGGGGACCCCTTGGACATGGGGACAATGGGGACACCCTGGGCATGAGGACAAGGGGGACACCCCAGGCATGGGGACAATGGGGACACCCCAAACATTGCCATGAGGAAACCTTGGACATGGGGACACCCTGGACATGGGGACAATGGGGACACCCCAGACACTGCCATGGGGACACCCCGGACACGGGGACAATGGGGACACCCAGAATATTGCCATGGGGACACCTTGGACATGGGGACACCCTGGACATGGGGACACCCTGGGCATGGGGACAAGGAGGACACCCCAGACACGGGGACACCCTGGACATGGGGACACTCCAGGCACTGCCATGGGGACACCCTGGACGTGGGGACAATGGGGACACCCCAAACATTGCCATGAGGAACCCTTGGACATGGGGACACCCTGGACGTGGGGACAATGGGGACACCCCAAACACTGCTGTGGGGACACCTTGGACATGGGGACACCCTGGACGTGGGGACAATGGGGACACCCCAGTCAGTGCCGTGGGGTGGGGCTGAGCGCTCAGCCCCCTCTCCCTCCCCCCGTGGAGACCCCCAACACCCCAAAAACCTTAACTCTGCCCCCCAACAGCTCCAGCATCAGATCCAGGGATGGAAGGACCCCCCCCCTGAGCCCCACGGAGCCCCCCAAGTCCTCACCGTGCCGGGAGCCCAGGGCCAGCAGGAGGACGTTGACCAGCAGCGAGACCCCCAGGGCCACCATCCCCACCAGCAGCACCTTCTTCCTGGAGGAGCTCCCCCATACTGGGAGTGCTGGGTGAGTGACCCCCGACCCCCCCTCGGGGCTAAACTGGGGGGCACTGGTTTTAAGGGGTGCCTGGTTTGCTCCCACCCTCCCCCACGGCGTCCCGGGGGGGTCGGGGACGGCGATGGCAGGGTCCAGGGGCTCGTAGAGGTTCTCCTCCGTGGGGCACAGGTCGCCGGTGGCTGGGGAGGGGACAGCGGTGACAGATCCCCCCCCCGCCACCCCCAAAGTGCCACCATGGACCCTGGGGAC
>NW_015091234.1:25184-26815 GCF_001431845.1 Calidris pugnax
TGGGGGGGTTCCCCCCCTGGTGGCACTACCCTGGGGACACCCTGTGTGGCACCCCCTCAGATGTCTCCAACCTTGGGTACCTGGGGTGGAGATGGAGGTCCCCAAGGTGCCACCACCCTCCCTGAGGACGCTGGGGAGGAGAGAGTCCCCCCCCCCACCCACTTGGAGGTCACCGGGCACAGAGATGGGGACACCCCTCTCCCTGGGGACACCCCTCAGGGACCAGGGAGGGGAAATGGGGGTCCTCAAGGAGCCACCACCTGCCCTGGGCCCCCCCCACCTCAGGCACCAGGGATGGGGGAACCCCTTGAGGTGCCACCACCCACCTGGGGACTCCCTTTGGGCACTGGGGACAAGGACAGGGGGTTCCCCCAGCCCCATGACACCCCAAAAGGGACATGGGTGGGGAACAACCCTGGGCTCACCCCCACCACCCAAGGGTGCCACCACCCGCCCTGGGGACACCCCTCAGACACCAGGGAACCCCTTGAGGTGCCACCACCCACCCCCGGGGACAGGGGGTTCCCCAGCCCCGTGACACCCCAAAAGGGACATGGGGGGGTGCATTAGGGATGGGGGGGGACAACCCTGGGCTCACCCCCACCCAGCACCCAAGGGTGCCACCACCCGCCCTGGGGACACCCCACCCCTCAGACACCAGGGAACCCCTTGAGGTGCCACCACCCACCCCTGGGCACAGGAACAGGGGGTTCCCCCAGCCCCGTGACAACCCCAAAAGGGACATGGGGGGTGTGATAGGGATTGGGGGGGACACCCCTGGGCTCACCCCCACCCCACCCACCACCCAAGGGTGCCACCACCCACCCTGGGGACACCCCTCAGACACCAGGGAACCCCTCGAGATGCCACCACCCACCCCCGGGCACAGGGACAGGGTGTTCCCCCAGCCCCGTGACACCCCAAAAGGGACATGGGGGGTGCAATAAGGATGGGGGGGACACCCCTGGACTCACCCCCAGCCCACCCAGCACCCAAGGGTGCCATCACCCACCCTGGGGACACCCCTCAGACACTAGGGAACCGCTCGAGATGCCACCACCCACCCCCAGGAACAGGGACAGGGGGTTCCCCC
Source organism: Calidris pugnax (assembly GCF_001431845.1). Lineage (NCBI taxonomy): Eukaryota > Metazoa > Chordata > Aves > Charadriiformes > Scolopacidae > Calidris > Calidris pugnax. The sequence goes on from NW_015091234.1 coordinate 26,278, forward strand.
AGCCCCGTGACACCCCAAAAGGGACATGGGGGGTGCATTAGGGACGATGGGGGACAACCCTGAGTTCACCCCCACCCCACCCAGCACCCAAGGGTGCCACCACCCACCCTGGGGACACCCCTCAGACACCAGGGAACCCCTCGAGATGCCACCACCCACCCCCGGGCACAGGGACAGGGTGTTCCCCCAGCCCCGTGACACCCCAAAAGGGACATGGGGGGTGCAATAAGGATGGGGGGGACACCCCTGGACTCACCCCCAGCCCACCCAGCACCCAAGGGTGCCATCACCCACCCTGGGGACACCCCTCAGACACTAGGGAACCGCTCGAGATGCCACCACCCACCCCCAGGAACAGGGACAGGGGGTTCCCCCAGCCCCGTGACACCCCAAAAGGGACATGGGGGGTGCATTAGGGACGATTGGGTACAACCCTGAGTTCACCCCCACCCCACCCAGCACCCAAGGGTGCCACCACCCACCCTGGGGACACCCCTCAGACACCAGGGAACCCCTCGAGATGCCACCACCCACCCCC
>NW_015091234.1:35038-36117 GCF_001431845.1 Calidris pugnax
CTCCAACCTTGGGTACCTGGGGTGGAGATGGAGGTCCCCAAGGTGCCCCCACCCCCCCTGAGGACGCTGGGGAGGAGAGAGTCCCCCCCCCCCACCCACTTGGGGGTCACCGGGCACAGAGATGGGGACACCCCTCTCCCTGGGGACACCCCTCAGGGACCAGGGAGGGGAAGTGGGGGTCCCCAAGGAGCCACCACCTGCCCTGGGCCCCCCCCACCTCAGGCACCAGGGATGGGGGAACCCCTTGAGGTGCCACCACCCACCTGGGGACTCCCTTTGGGCACTGGGGACAAGGACAGGGGGTTCCCCCAGCCCCATGACACCCCAAAAGGGACATGGGTGGGGAACAACCCTGGGCTCACCCCCACCACCCAAGGGTGCCACCACCCGCCCTGGGGACACCCCTCAGACACCAGGGAACCCCTTGAGGTGCCACCACCCACCCCCGGGGACAGGGGGTTCCCCAGCCCCGTGACACCCCAAAAGGGACATGGGGGGGTGCATTAGGGATGGGGGGGGACAACCCTGGGCTCACCCCCACCCAGCACCCAAGGGTGCCACCACCCGCCCTGGGGACACCCCACCCCTCAGACACCAGGGAACCCCTTGAGGTGCCACCACCCACCCCTGGGCACAGGAACAGGGGGTTCCCCCAGCCCCGTGACAACCCCAAAAGGGACATGGGGGGTGTGATAGGGATTGGGGGGGACACCCCTGGGCTCACCCCCACCCCACCCACCACCCAAGGGTGCCACCACCCACCCTGGGGACACCCCTCAGACACCAGGGAACCCCTCGAGATGCCACCACCCGCCCCTGGGCACAGGAACAGGGGGTTCCCCCAGCCCCGTGACACCCCAAAAGGGACATGGGGGGTGCAATAGGGATGGGGGGGGACACCCAGACTCACCCCGACCCCCCAGCACCCAAGGGTGCCACCACCCACCCTGGGGACACCCCTCAGACACTGGGGAACCCCTTGAGGTGCCACCACCCACCCCCAGGGACAGGGGGTTCCCCCAGCCCCGTGACACCCCAAAAGGGACATGGGGGGTGTGATAGGGATTGGGGGGGACACC
>NW_015091234.1:36765-40176 GCF_001431845.1 Calidris pugnax
GGGTGCCACCCCCCGCCCTGGGGACACCCCTCAGACACCAGGGAACCCCTTGAGGTGCCACCACCCACCCCCGGGGACAGGGGGTTCCCCAGCCCCGTGACACCCCAAAAGGGACATGGGGGGGTGCATTAGGGATGGGGGGGGACAACCCTGGGCTCACCCCCACCCAGCACCCAAGGGTGCCACCACCCGCCCTGGGGACACCCCACCCCTCAGACACCAGGGAACCCCTTGAGGTGCCACCACCCGCCCCCGGGCACAGGAACAGGGGGTTCCCCCAGCCCCGTGACACCCCAAAAGGGACATGGGGGGTGCAATAGGGATGGGGGGGGACACCCAGACTCACCCCGACCCCCCAGCACCCAAGGGTGCCACCACCCACCCTGGGGACACCCCTCAGACACCAGGAAACCCCTCGAGATGCCACCACCCACCCCCGGGCACAGGGACAGGGTGTTCCCCCAGCCCCGTGACACCCCAAAAGGGACATGGGGGGTGCAATAAGGATGGGGGGGACACCCCTGGACTCACCCCCAGCCCACCCAGCACCCAAGGGTGCCATCACCCACCCTGGGGACACCCCTCAGACACTAGGGAACCGCTCGAGATGCCACCACCCACCCCCAGGAACAGGGACAGGGGGTTCCCCCAGCCCCGTGACACCCCAAAAGGGACATGGGGGGTGCATTAGGGACGATGGGGGACAACCCTGAGTTCACCCCCACCCCACCCAGCACCCAAGGGTGCCACCACCCACCCTGGGGACACCCCTCAGACACCAGGGAACCCCTCACGGGGGGAGGGAGAGGGGGCTGAGCGCTCAGCCCCACCCCACGGCACTGACTGGGGTGTCCCCATTGTCCCCACGTCCAGGGTGTCCCCATGTCCAAGGTGTCCCCACAGCAGTGTTTGGGGTGTCCCCATTGTCCCCATGTCCAAGGTGTCCCCATGCCAATGTTCTGGGTCCCCATTGTCCCCATGTCCAGGGTGTCCCCATTGTCCCCACACCTGGGGTGTCCCCATGTCCAGGGTGTCCCCGTGTCTGGGGTGTCCTCCTTGTCCCCATGCCCAGGGTGTCCCCATGTCCAGGGTGTCCCCATGGCAGTGCCTGGGGTGTCCCCATGTCCAGGGTGTCCCCATGTCCAAGGTTTCCTCATGGCAATGTTTGGGGTGTCCCCATTGTCCCCATGCCTGGGGTGTCCCCCTTGTCCTCATGCCCAGGGTGTCCCCATTGTCCCCCTGTCCGGGGTGTCCCCATTGTCCCCATGTCCAGGGTGCCCCCATGGCAGTTCTGGGGTGTCCCCATTGTCTCCATGCCCAGGCTGTCCCCATGTCTGGGGTGTCCCCATGGCAATGTCCTTGGTGTCCCCATTGTCCCCATGTCCAGGGTGTCCCCATGGCAGTTCTGGGATGTCCCCGTTGTCCCCATGTCCAGGGTGTCCCCATGGCAGCTCTGGGGTGTCCCCATTGTCCCCATGTCTGGGTTGTCCCCATGGCAATGTTTGGGGTGTCCCCATTGTCCCCACATCTGTGGTGTCCCCATGGCAATGTTTGGGATGTCCCCATTGTCCCCAGGGTGTCCCCATGTCCAGGGTGTCCCCATGTCAGTGTCCAGGGTGTCCCCATTGTCCCCATGTCCAAGGTGTCCCCATGGCAATGTCCTGGGTGTCCCCATTGTCCCCATGTCCAGGCTGTCCCCATGTCCAGGGTGTCGCCATGGCAGTTCTGGGGTGTCCCCATTGTCCCCGAGGCTGGCTGTCCCCAGGGCCGTTGTCCCCAAGCTGGGTGTCCCCAGAGGAGGTGTCCCAGGGTGGTTGTCCCCAAGCTGGTTGTCCCCAAGGGGGGCGTCCCCAGAGGAGGTGTCCCCAAGGGGTGTGTCCCCAAAGGAGGTGTCCCCAAGCTGACTGTCCCCAGAGGAGGTGTCCCAGGGTGGTTGTCCCCAAGCTGGTTGTCCCCAAGGGGGGCGTCCCCAGAGGAGGTGTCCCCATGGCTGGTGTCCCCAAGGTGGGGGTGTCCCAAAGGAGGTGTCCCTGAGCTGGTTGTCCCCAAGGTGACTGTCCCCGAGGGAGGTGTCCCCGCAGCTGGTGTCCCCAAGGGGGGATGTCCCCAAAGGAGGTGTCCCCAAGCTGACTGTCCCCAGAGGAGGTGTCCCAGGGTGGTTGTCCCCAAGCTGACTGTCCCCATCTGGGTGTCCCCATGGCTGGTGTCCCCAAGGTGACTGTCCCCAAGGGGGGGTGTCCCCAAAGGAGGTGTCCCCAAGCTGACTGTCCCCATCTGGGTGTCCCTGAGGGGGGGTATCCCCATGGCTGGTGTCCCCAAGGGGGAGTGTCCCCAAAGGAGGTGTCCCTGAGCTGGTTGTCCCCAAGGTGACTGTCCCCAAGGGGGGTGTCCCCACGGCTGGTGTCCCCAGGGGAAGTGTCCCCAAGGTGACTGTCCCCAAGGGGGGGTGTCCTCATGGCTGGTGACCCCAGGGGAGGTGTCCTCATGGCTGGTGTCCCCAAGCTGGTTGTCCCCAAGGTGACTGTCCCCAAGGGAGGTGTCCCCATGGCTGGTGTCCCCATGGCTGGTGTCCCCAAGGGGGGTGTCCCCGAGGGAGGTGTCCCCGCAGCTGGTGTCCCCAAGGGGGGGTGTCCCCAAAGGAGGTGTCCCTGAGCTGGTTGTCCCCAAGGTGACTGTCCCCAAGAGGGGTTGTCCCCATGGCTGGTGTCCCCATGGCTGGTGTCCCCAAGGGAGGTGTCTCCATGGCTGGTGTCCCCAAGGTGGGTGTCCCCAGAGGAGGTGTCCCAGGGTGGTTGTCCCCAAGCTGACTGTCCCCATCTGGGTGTCCCCATGGCTGGTGTCCCCAAGGTGACTGTCCCCAAGGGGGGGTGTCCCCAAAGGAGGTGTCCCCAAGCTGACTGTCCCCATCTGGGTGTCCCTGAGGGGGGGTATCCCCATGGCTGGTGTCCCCACGGGGGAGTGTCCCCAAAGGAGGTGTCCCTGAGCTGGTTGTCCCCAAGGTGACTGTCCCCAAGGGGGGTGTCCCCACGGCTGGTGTCCCCAGGGGAAGTGTCCCCAAGGTGACTGTCCCCAAGGGGGGGTGTCCTCATGGCTGGTGACCCCAGGGGAGGTGTCCTCATGGCTGGTGTCCCCAAGCTGGTTGTCCCCAAGGTGACTGTCCCCAAGGGGGGGTGTCCTCATGGCTGGTGACCCCAGGGGAGGTGTCCTCATGGCTGGTGTCCCCAAGCTGGTTGTCCCCAAGGTGACTGTCCCCAAGGGGGGGTGTCCTCATGGCTGGTGACCCCAGGGGAGGTGTCCTCATGGCTGGTGTCCCCAAGCTGGTTGTCCCCAAGGTGACTGTCCCCAAGGGGGGGTGACCCCAGAGGAGGTGTCCCGGGGTGGTTGTCCCCATGGCTGGTGTCCCCAAGGGAG
>NW_015091235.1:0-8639 GCF_001431845.1 Calidris pugnax
TGGCCACCCCACCTTGACCCCTGGTGTCCCCGTGTCCCCCCAGGACATCAACACGGGGTGGCAGCACCTGGAGCAGGCGGAGAAGGGCTACGAGGAGTGGCTCCTCACCGAGATCCGGCGGCTGGAGCGCCTGGACCACCTGGCCGAGAAGTTCCGCCAGAAGGCCTCCATCCACGAGGCCTGGACTGAAGGTTTGGAGGGGGTCGGGGGGGTCAAGGGGGACAATTTTGGGGGGCACAGGAGGGTGAGGGGCACCAAACCCTTGGGGAGAACCTGGGCCTCTTTAGGACCCTTTTAGGACCTTCTCAAGGCCTTTGTGGGACCTTCTCAAGGCCTTTGTAGGACCCTTTTTGGACCTTCTCAGGACCCTTTTTGGACCTTCTCAGGACCCTTTTTGGACCTTCTCAAGGCCTTTGTAGGACCTTCTCAAGGCCTTTTTAGGACCCTTTTAGGACCTTCTCAAGGCCTCTTTAGGACCTTCTCAAGGCCTCTTTAGGACCTTCTCAAGGCCTTTGTAGGACCTTCTCAAGGCCTTTGTAGGACCTTCTCAAGGCCTTTTTAAGACCCTTTTAGGACCTTCTCAAGGCCTTTGTAGGACCTTCTCAAGGCCTTTGTAGGACCTTCTCAAGGCCTTTGTAGGACCTTCTCAAGGCCTCTTTAGGACCCTTTTAGGACCTTTTTAGGACCCTTTTAGGACCTTCTCAAGGCCTTTGTAGGACCTTCTCAAGGCCTTTGTAGGACCTTCTCAAGGCCTTTGTAGGACCCTTTTAGGACCTTCTCAAGGCCTTTGTAGGACCTTCTCAAGGCCTTTGTAGGACCTTCTCAAGGCCTTTGTAGGACCCTTTTAGGACCTTCTCAAGGCCTTTGTAGGACCTTCTCAAGGCCTTTGTAGGACCTTCTCAAGGCCTTTGTAGGACCTTCTCAAGGCCTTTGTAGGACCCTTTTAGGACCTTTTCAAGGCCTTTGTAGGACCCTTTTAGGACCTTCTCAAGGCCTTTGTAGGACCTTCTCAAGGCCTTTGTAGGACCCTTTTAGGACCTTCTCAAGGCCTTTGTAGGACCTTCTCAAGGCCTTTGTAGGACCTTCTCAAGGCCTTTGTAGGACCTTCTCAAGGCCTTTTTAGGACCCTTTTAGGACCTTCTCAAGGCCTTTGTAGGACCTTCTCAAGGCCTTTGTAGGACCTTCTCAAGGCCTTTGTAGGACCTTCTCAAGGCCTTTTTAGGACCCTTTTAGGACCTTTTCAGGGCCTCTTTAGGACCTTCTCAAGGCCTCTTTAGGACCTTCTCAAGGCCTTTGTAGGACCTTCTCAAGGCCTTTGTAGGACCTTCTCAAGGCCTTTTTAGGACCCTTTTAGGACCTTCTCAAGGCCTTTGTAGGACCTTCTCAAGGCCTTTGTAGGACCTTCTCAAGGCCTTTTTAGGACCCTTTTTGGACCTTCTCAAGGCCTTTGTAGGACCTTCTCAAGGCCTTTTTAGGACCCTTTTAGGACCTTTTCAAGGCCTTTGTAGGACCTTCTCAAGGCCTTTTTAGGACCCTTTTAGGACCTTTTCAAGGCCTTTGTAGGACCTTCTCAAGGCCTTTTTAGGACCCTTTTAGGACCTTTTCGGACCTTTTCAAGGCCTTTTTAGGACCTTTTAAAAACTCTTCAAAAACTCTTTTAGAGCCCTTTAAAACCCCCTTTTTTGGACCCTTTTAGAGCTTTTTTAGGACCCTTTAAAAACTCTTTAAAATCCCCTTTAAAATCCTTTAAAAAACTTCTTTTTGGACCCTTTTAGTCCCCTTTAGTTTTGGGGTGGAAATCTGGGGTTTGGGGTGGAAACCTCTTGGTTTGGGTGGAAAAATGGGGTTTTGGGTGGAAACCTCTTCGTTTGGGTTGGAAAACCCTTAGTTTTAGGGTGGAAACCTCTTGGTTTGGGTTGAAAAATTGGGGTTTGGGGTGGAAACCTCTTAGTTTGGGTTGGAAAACCCTTAGTTTTAGGGTGGAAACCTCTTGATTTGGGTTGAAAAATTGGGGTTTGGGGTGGAAACCTCTTGGTTTGGGTTGGAAAACTGAGGTTTTGGTGGAAAACCCTTAGTTTTGGGTTGGAAACCTCTTGGTTTGGGTTGGAAACCTCTTGGTTTGGGTTGGAGAACTGGGGTTTTGGTGGAAAACTCTTAGTTTTGGGGTAGAAACTTCTTGGTTTGGGGTGGAAAACTGGGGTTTGAGGTAGAAACCCTTAGTTTTGGAGTGGAAACCTCTTGGTTTGGGGTGGAAAACTGGATTTTGGGGTGGAAACCTCTTGGTTTGGGTTGGAAAAATGGGGTTTGGGGTGGAAACCTCTTGGTTTGGGGTGGAAAACCCTTAGTTTTGGGGTGGAAACCTCTTGGTTTGGGGTGGAAAACTGGGGTTTTGGGTGGAAACCTCTTGGTTTGGGTTGGAAAACTGGTTTTTGGGGTGGAAAACCCTTAGTTTTGGGGTAGAAACTTCTTGGTTTGGGTTGGAAAAGTGGGGTTTGAGGTGGAAACCCTTAGTTTTGGGGTGGAAACCTCTTGGTTTGGGTTGGAAAACTGGATTTTGGGTTGGAAAACCCTTCGTTTTGGGGTGGAAACCCCTTGGTTTGGGTTGGAAAACTGGATTTTGGGTTGGAAAACCCTTCGTTTTGGGGTGGAAACCCCTTGGTTTGGGTTGGAAACCTCTTGGTTTGGATTGGAAAACTGGGGTTTGGGGTGGAAAACCCTTAGTTTTGGAGTGGAAACCTCTTGGTTTGGGTTGGAAAACTGGATTTTGGGTGGAAACCTCTTGGTTTGGGTTGGAAAACCCTTAGTTTTAGGGTGGAAACGTCTTGGTTTGGGTTGGAAACATCTTGGTTTGGGTTGAAACCCCTTAGTTTTGGGGTGGAAACCTCTTGGTTTGGGTTGGAAAAGTGGGGTTTGGGGTGGAAACCTCTTGGTTTGGGTTGGAAAAGTGGGGTTTTGGTGGAAACCCCTTCATTTTGGGGTGGAAACCTCTTGGTTTGGGGTGGAAAACTGGATTTTGGGGTGGAAAACTGGATTTTGGGGTGGAAACCTCTTGGTTTGGGTTGGAAAAATGGGGTTTGGGGTGGAAACCTCTTGGTTTGGGTTGGAAAACTGGGGTATTGGGTGGAAACCTCTTGGTTTGGGTTGGAAAACTGGGGTATTGGGTGGAAACCTCTTGGTTTGGGTTGGAAAACTGGATTTTGGGGTGGAAAACTGGATTTTGGGTTGGAAAACCCTTCGTTTTGGGTTGGAAAACTGGGTTTTGGCTGCGTTTTCCACCCGGGGATGACCATGAGGGGCCTGGGGTTCCCCTCAGTGACACTCTATGAGGTTTCCCCACCCTGTCCTTTGGTGACAACCCCCCCTCACCTTGTCCCCCCCTCACCTTGTCCACCCCACAACCTTGTCCCCAGGCAAGGAGTCCCTTCTGAAGCAGAAGGACTACGAGTCGGCCACCCTCTCGGACGTCAAAGCCCTCCTGAGGAAACATGAGGCCTTCGAGAGCGATTTGGCGGCCCACCAGGACCGGGTGGAGCAGATCGCCGCCATCGCCCAGGAGCTCAAGTAGGAAGGACACCCCCTTTTCCCTCCCCCCCACCCAAAAAACCCCAAAACTTACTCATTTTGGGGGGATTCTCCCTTAATTTCCCTCCTTCCAACCCCGTGGTTTCTCCTCCCGGACAAGGCCTCACAAAGGCCTCATTGTTCTCCTCAGCCCTTCCGCCCCCCCCCCCTTCTCCATAATTAGAACGGGGTTAATTGTGAGAGCTTTGGGGTTTTTGTTGGTTCTTTTTGTTGGTTTTGTTATTTTTTATTGTTTTGGGTTTTTTTTTTTACTCATTCCCCACCCCCTTCCCTCAAAATCAGATCAACTCCAGGCCCGAAGGAGCCAAAAAGGACCATGAATGGAGCCAGGGAACGGGGCCACGAGGGGCCGGGGGGTGGTTAATTGGCCAAATTGGGTTTTTAACGAGCCCTCGAGGGGTTGGGGGAGGGTTTCCTGTCCCCCTGACCCCAAAACCTCCTTTTTTCACCCCATTTTTTGCTTTCAGTGAGCTGGATTACTACGACTCGCCCAGCGTCAACGCCCGGTGCCAGAAGATCTGCGACCAGTGGGACGTTCTTGGGTCCCTCACCCACAGCAGGAGAGAAGCTCTGGAGGTGGGTGGGACCCCAAAAAGGGGGTCCAGGGCCACCTCAAAGGGGTCCAGGGCCACCTCGAAGTGGGACAGGGCCACCTCAGGGGGACCAGGGCCACCTCCAACCAGTGGGACCTCCTGGGGTCCCAGGAGAGAAGCCCTGGAGATTGGTGGGATCCCAAAAAGGAGGTCCAGGGCCACCTCAAAGTGGGACAGGGCCACCTCGAAGTGGGACGGGGCCACCTCAAAGAGGTCCAGGGCCACCTCGGGTGGACCAGGGCCACCTCAGGGGGGTTCTTGGCCTCCTAACTCCCCCGTGTCTTCCCCGGCAGAAAACGGAGAAGCAGCTGGAGACCATCGACGAGCTGCACCTGGAGTACGCCAAGAGGGCGGCCCCCTTCAACAACTGGATGGAGAGCGCCATGGAGGACCTGCAGGACATGTTCATCGTCCACACCATCGAGGAGATCGAGGTAGAGGAAGGGAGGGGGGGGAAGGCTCCGTGGCCTTCAGCTTCTCTTGGGGTTCTACAAGACCCAGGAACCTTCTCGTGGGGGTCTGGAAGACCCAGGGAGCTTCTCTTGGGGTTCTACAAGAGCTGGGGACCTTCTTGTGGGGGTTTGGAAGACCCAGGAACCTTCTTGTGGGGTTCTGCAAGACCTGGGGACCTTCTTGTGGGGTTCTACAAGACCCAGGAGGTTCTCATGGGGGTTTGGAAGACTCAGGGAGCTTCTCTTGGGGTTCTACAAGAGCTGGGGACCTTCTTGTGGGGGTTTGGAAGACCCAGGGACCTTCTTGTGGGGGTCTGGAAGACCCAGGGAGCTTCTCTTGGGGTTCTACAAGACCCAGGGAGCTTCTTTTGGGGTTCTACAAGAGCTGGGGACCTTCTCTTGAGGGTCTGGAAGACCCAGGGAGCTCCTCATGTGGTCCTGCAAGACCTGGGGACCTTCTCATGAGGGTCTGGAAGACCCAGGGAGCTTCTTGTGGGGTTCTAGAAGACCCAGGGAGCTCCTCATGGGGGTCTGGAAGACCTGGGGACCTTCTCATGGGGGTTTGGAAGACCCAGGAACCTTCTTGTGGGGGTCTGGAAGACCCAGGGAGCTTGTCTTGGGGTTCTACAAGAGCTGGGGACCTTCTTGTGGGGGTCTGGAAGACCCAGGGAGCTCCTCATGGGGGTCTGGAAGACCTGGGGACCTTCTCATGGGGGTTTGGAAGACCCAGGAACCTTCTTGTGGGGTTCTGCAAGACCTGGGGACCTTCTTGTGGGGTTCTACAGGGAGCTTCTCATGGGGGTCTGGAAGACCCAGGGACCTTCTCTTGAGGGTCCAGAAGACTCATGGAGCTTCTCGGGGGGGTCTACAAGACCCTGGGACCTTCTCTTGGGGGTCTACAAGACCCGGGAAGATTCTCTTGGGGTTCTACAAGACCTGGAGAGCTTCTCGAAGACCCAGGGAGCTTCTCTTGGGGTTCTTCAAGAGCTGGGGACCTTCTCGTGGGGGTTTGGAAGACCCAGGGACCTTCTCTTGGGGTTCTCCAAGACCTGGGGACCTTCTCATGGGGGTCTGGAAGACCCAGGGAGCTTCTCTTGGGGTTCTTCAAGAGCTGGGGACCTTCTCGTGGGGGTTTGGAAGACCCAGGGACCTTCTCTTGGGGTTCTCCAAGACCTGGGGACCTTCTCATGGGGGTCTGGAAGACCCAGGGAGCTCCTCATGTGGTTCTGCAAGACCTGGGGAGCTTCTCTTGGGGTTCTTCAAGAGCTGGGGACCTTCTCGTGGGGGTTTGGAAGACCCAGGGACCTTCTCTTGGGGTTCTCCAAGACCTGGGGACCTTCTCATGGGGGTCTGGAAGACCCAGGGAGCTCCTCATGTGGTTCTGCAAGACCTGGGGAGCTTCTCTTGGGGTTCTTCAAGACCCAGGAGGTTCTCATGGGGGTCAGGATGAGCTCAGAGCAGGTCCAGGCTCTGACCTGTCCCCCCCCGTGTCTTCTCCCCCCCCAGGGCCTCATCGCCGCTCACGACCAGTTCAAGTCCACCCTCCCTGACGCCGACAAGGAGCGGGAGGCCATCTTGGGCATCCAACGGGAGGCCCAACGCATCGCCGACGTCAACGGCATCAAACTGGCGGGGAACAACCCCTACACCTCCGTCACCCCCAACATCATCAACTCCAAGTGGGAACGGGTGAGTGTGTCCCACCAGCTCCCCCAAAGGGGTCATCCATGGGGCTGGAGCTCCTGGAGCCAGATGTTCCACAAGCTCTTGGAAGTAGATGCTCCATAACTTCCTGGAGCCAGATGCTCCACGAGCTTCTGGAGCCAGATGCTCCATGACCTTCTGGAGCCAGATGCTCCACAAGCTCTTGGTAGTAGATGCTCCATGAGCTTCTGGAGCCAGATGCTCCATAATCTCCTGGAGCCAGATGTTCCACAAGCTCTTGGAAGTAGATGCTCCATAACCTCCTGGAGCCAGATGTTCCTTGAGCTTCTGGAGCCAGATGCTCCACAAGCTCTTGGAAGTAGATGCTCCACAAGCTCTTGGAAGTAGATGCTCCATGAGTTTCTGGAGCCAGATGTTCCATGAGTTTCTGGAGCCAGATGTTCCATGAGCTCCTGGAACCAGATGCTCCACAACCTTCTGGAGCCAGATGCTCCATGAGCTCCTGGAGCCAGATGTTCCTCAAGCTCTTGGAAGTAGATGTTCCATGAGCTCCTGGAGCCAGATGTTCCACAAGCTCTTGGAAGTAGATGCTCCATAACTTCCTGGAGCCAGATGTTCCTTGAGCTTCTGGAACCAGGTGCTCCACAACCTTCTGGAGCCAGATGTTCTATAACCTTCTGGAGCCAGATGCTCCATGAGTTTCTGGAGCCAGATGTTCCTCAAGCTCTTGGAAGTAGATGTTCCATGAGTTTCTGGAGCCAGATGTTCTGTGAGCTCTTGGAAGTAGATGCTCCACAAGCTTCTGGAGCCAGATGTTCCACAAGCTCTTGGAAGTAGATGCTCCGTAACCTCCTGGAGCCAGATGTTCCTTGAGCTTCTGGAACCAGATGCTCCACAAGCTCCTGGAAGTAGATGCTCCATGAGCTTCTGGAGCCAGATGTTCCACAAGCTCCTGGAAGTAGATGCTCCATGAGCTCCTGGAGCCAGATGTTCCTCAAGTTCTTGGAAGTAGATGCTCCATGAGCTCCTGGAGCCAGATGTTCCTCAAGTTCTTGGAAGTAGATGCTCCATGAGCTCCTGGAGCCAGATGTTCCACAAGCTCCTGGAGAACCATGACTTTCTGGAGCCACCATTCCCTGGTGGCCCCAACCATCATCATCATCTTCATCTTTTCTTGGCCCCCCCAGCTCTGATGTCACCGTGTCCCCCCCCTCCCACCATCTTCTTTCTCCTGGCAGGTCCAACAGCTGGTGCCCAAGAGGGACCACGCTCTCCTGGACGAGCAGAGCAAACAACAGTCCAACGAGCGGCTCCGGAGACAATTCGCCGGCCAAGCCAACATGGTGGGACCTTGGATCCAGACCAAGATGGAGGTGAGGCTTCCAGTATCTCAACTGGGAGGACTGGTGAGGACCAAAAAGGTGGGATTTAAACCCAACCCGTCCTGCAGGAGATTGGACGTATCTCCATCGAGATGAACGGGACCTTGGAGGACCAGTTGGACCATCTCAAGCAGTACGAGCAGAGCATCGTGGACTACAAACCCAACTTGGACCTTCTGGAGCAGCAGCACCAGCTCATCCAGGAGGCCCTCATCTTCGACAACAAACACACCAACTACACCATGGAGGTGGGTCACCTTCGTCCAACCCCACCACGGGGTCCACCCAGGTCTCCTGGGGGGTCTTCCGGGCATCGGGGTTGGGTGTTCTTCATCCATCCAGGCTCAAGGTTCTACCCTTGAGGTCCTCCAGGCATCAGGATGGGTGCTCTTCACCCATCCAGGCTCAAGGTTCCAACCTTGAGGAGCTCCAAGCATCAGGGTGGGTGCCCTTGGCCCACCCAACCTCCATGTCCCACCCTTGAGGTCCTCCCGGCATCAGGGTGGGTGCTCTTCACCCACCCAACCTCCAGGTCCCACCCTCATGGAGCTCCTCTGGACATCTGGGTGGGTTCCTTTGGCCCACCCAAGGTGCAGGTCCCACCCTTGAGGTCCTCCAGACATCAGGATGGGTGCTCTTCACCCACCCAACCTCCAGGTCCCACCCTTGAGGTCCTCCAGGCATCAGGTTGGGTGCTCTTCACCCATCCAGCCTCAAGGTTCCAACCTTGAGGAGCTCCAAGCATTGAGGTGGGTGCCCTTGGCCCACCCAACCTCCAGGTCCCACCCTTGAGGTCCTCCAGGCATCAGGTTGGGTGCTCTTCACCCACCCAACCTCCAGGTGCCACCCTCATGGAGCTCCTCTGGACACCTGGGTGGGTTCCTTTGGCCCACCCAAGGTGCAGGTCCCACCCTTGAGGTCCTCCAGGCATCAGAGTGGGTGCTCTTCACCCACCCAAGCTCCAC
>NW_015091235.1:10866-13810 GCF_001431845.1 Calidris pugnax
TTGGGGTTCTTCAAGAGCTGGGGACCTTCTTGTGGGGGTTTGGAAGACCCAGGGAGCTCCTCATGTGGTTCTGCAAGACCTGGGGAGCTTCTCTTGGGGTTCTTCAAGAGTATGGGGGTCTGGAAGACCGTGCTCTTCCGATCTGAGGTTCTACAAGACCCAGGGAGCTTCTCTTGAGGTTCTACAAGACCAAGGAGGTTCTCATGAAGGTCAGGATGAGCTCAGAGCAGGTCCAGGCTCTGACCTGTCCCCCCCCGTGTCTTCTCCCCCCCCAGGGCCTCATCGCCGCTCACGACCAGTTCAAGTCCACCCTCCCTGACGCCGACAAGGAGCGGGAGGCCATCTTGGGCATCCAACGGGAGGCCCAACGCATCGCCGACGTCAACGGCATCAAACTGGCGGGGAACAACCCCTACACCTCCGTCACCCCCAACATCATCAACTCCAAGTGGGAACGGGTGAGTGTGTCCCACCAGCCCCCCCAAAGGGGTCATCCATGGGGCTGGAGCTCCTGGAGCCAGATGTTCCACAAGCTCTTGGAAGTAGATGCTCCATAACTTCCTGGAGCCAGATGCTCCACGAGCTTCTGGAGCCAGATGCTCCATGACCTTCTGGAGCCAGATGCTCCACAAGCTCTTGGTAGTAGATGCTCCATGAGCTTCTGGAGCCAGATGCTCCATAATCTCCTGGAGCCAGATGTTCCACAAGCTCTTGGAAGTAGATGCTCCATAACCTCCTGGAGCCAGATGTTCCTTGAGCTTCTGGAGCCAGATGCTCCACAAGCTCTTGGAAGTAGATGCTCCACAAGCTCTTGGAAGTAGATGCTCCATGAGTTTCTGGAGCCAGATGTTCCATGAGTTTCTGGAGCCAGATGTTCCATGAGCTCCTGGAACCAGATGCTCCACAACCTTCTGGAGCCAGATGCTCCATGAGCTCCTGGAGCCAGATGTTCCTCAAGCTCTTGGAAGTAGATGTTCCATGAGCTCCTGGAGCCAGATGTTCCACAAGCTCTTGGAAGTAGATGCTCCATAACTTCCTGGAGCCAGATGTTCCTTGAGCTTCTGGAACCAGGTGCTCCACAACCTTCTGGAGCCAGATGTTCTATAACCTTCTGGAGCCAGATGCTCCATGAGTTTCTGGAGCCAGATGTTCCTCAAGCTCTTGGAAGTAGATGTTCCATGAGTTTCTGGAGCCAGATGTTCTGTGAGCTCTTGGAAGTAGATGCTCCACAAGCTTCTGGAGCCAGATGTTCTATAACCTTCTGGAGCCAGATGCTCCATGAGTTTCTGGAGCCAGATGTTCTGTGAGCTCTTGGAAGTAGATGCTCCATGAGCTCCTGGAGCCAGATGTTCCTCAAGTTCTTGGAAGTAGATGCTCCATGAGCTTCTGGAGCCAGATGTTCCACGAGCTCCTGGAAGTAGATGCTCCATGACCTCCTGGAGCCAGATGTTCCTTGAGCTCTTGGAAGTAGATGCTCCATAACCTCCTGGAGCCAGATGTTCCTTGAGCTTCTGGAACCAGATGCTCCACAAGCTCCTGGAAGTAGATGCTCCATGACCTCCTGGAGCCAGATGTTCCTTGAGCTTCTGGAACCAGATGCTCCGCAAGCTCCTGGAATGAGATGCTCCATGAGCTTCTGGAGCCAGATGTTCCACGAGCTCCTGGAAGTAGATGCTCCATGAGCTCCTGGAGCCAGATGTTCCACAAGCTCCTGGAGAACCATGACTTTCTGGAGCCACCATTCCCTGGTGGCCCCAACCATCATCATCATCTTCATCTTTTCTTGGCCCCCCCAGCTCTGATGTCACCGTGTCCCCCCCCTCCCACCATCTTCTTTCTCCTGGCAGGTCCAACAGCTGGTGCCCAAGAGGGACCACGCTCTCCTGGACGAGCAGAGCAAACAACAGTCCAACGAGCGGCTCCGGAGACAATTCGCCGGCCAAGCCAACATGGTGGGACCTTGGATCCAGACCAAGATGGAGGTGAGGCTTCCAGTATCTCAACTGGGAGGACTGGTGAGGACCAAAAAGGTGGGATTTAAACCCAACCCGTCCTGCAGGAGATTGGACGTATCTCCATCGAGATGAACGGGACCTTGGAGGACCAGTTGGACCATCTCAAGCAGTACGAGCAGAGCATCGTGGACTACAAACCCAACTTGGACCTTCTGGAGCAGCAGCACCAGCTCATCCAGGAGGCCCTCATCTTCGACAACAAACACACCAACTACACCATGGAGGTGGGTCCTCTTCGTCCAACCCCACCACGGGGTCCACCCAGGTCTCCTGGGGGGTCTTCCGGGCATCGGGGTTGGGTGTTCTTCATCCATCCAGGCTCAAGGTTCTACCCTTGAGGTCCTCCAGGCATCAGGATGGGTGCTCTTCACCCATCCAGGCTCAAGGTTCCAACCTTGAGGAGCTCCAAGCATCAGGGTGGGTGCCCTTGGCCCACCCAACCTCCATGTCCCACCCTTGAGGTCCTCCCGGCATCAGGGTGGGTGCTCTTCACCCACCCAACCTCCAGGTCCCACCCTCATGGAGCTCCTCTGGACATCTGGGTGGGTTCCTTTGGCCCACCCAAGGTCCAGATACCACCCTTGAGGTCCTCCAGGCATCAGGTTGGGTGCTCTTCACCCACCCAAGCTCCAGGTCCCACCCTTGAGGTCCTCCAGGCATCAGGTTGGGTGCTCTTCACCCATCCAGCCTCAAGGTTCCAACCTTGAGGAGCTCCAAGCATCGGGGTGGGTGCCCTTGGCCCACCCAACCTCCAGGTCCCACCCTTGAGGTCCTCCAGGCATCAGGTTGGGTGCTCTTCACCCACCCAACCTCCAGGTGCCACCCTCATGGAGCTCCTCTGGACACCTGGGTGGGTTCCTTTGGCCCACCCAAGGTGCAGGTCCCACCCTTGAGGTCCTCCAGGCATCAGAGTGGGTGCCCTTCACCCA
>NW_015091235.1:31002-35393 GCF_001431845.1 Calidris pugnax
TTGGGGTTCTTCAAGAGCTGGGGACCTTCTTGTGGGGGTTTGGAAGACCCAGGGAGCTCCTCATGTGGTTCTGCAAGACCTGGGGAGCTTCTCTTGGGGTTCTTCAAGAGTATGGGGGTCTGGAAGACCCAGGAACCTTCTCTTGAGGTTCTACAAGACCCAGGGAGCTTCTCTTGAGGTTCTACAAGACCAAGGAGGTTCTCATGAAGGTCAGGATGAGCTCAGAGCAGGTCCAGGCTCTGACCTGTCCCCCCCCGTGTCTTCTCCCCCCCCAGGGCCTCATCGCCGCTCACGACCAGTTCAAGTCCACCCTCCCTGACGCCGACAAGGAGCGGGAGGCCATCTTGGGCATCCAACGGGAGGCCCAACGCATCGCCGACGTCAACGGCATCAAACTGGCGGGGAACAACCCCTACACCTCCGTCACCCCCAACATCATCAACTCCAAGTGGGAACGGGTGAGTGTGTCCCACCAGCCCCCCCAAAGGGGTCATCCATGGGGCTGGAGCTCCTGGAGCCAGATGTTCCACAAGCTCTTGGAAGTAGATGCTCCATAACTTCCTGGAGCCAGATGCTCCACGAGCTTCTGGAGCCAGATGCTCCATGACCTTCTGGAGCCAGATGCTCCACAAGCTCTTGGTAGTAGATGCTCCATGAGCTTCTGGAGCCAGATGCTCCATAATCTCCTGGAGCCAGATGTTCCACAAGCTCTTGGAAGTAGATGCTCCATAACCTCCTGGAGCCAGATGTTCCTTGAGCTTCTGGAGCCAGATGCTCCACAAGCTCTTGGAAGTAGATGCTCCACAAGCTCTTGGAAGTAGATGCTCCATGAGTTTCTGGAGCCAGATGTTCCATGAGTTTCTGGAGCCAGATGTTCCATGAGCTCCTGGAACCAGATGCTCCACAACCTTCTGGAGCCAGATGCTCCATGAGCTCCTGGAGCCAGATGTTCCTCAAGCTCTTGGAAGTAGATGTTCCATGAGCTCCTGGAGCCAGATGTTCCACAAGCTCTTGGAAGTAGATGCTCCATAACTTCCTGGAGCCAGATGTTCCTTGAGCTTCTGGAACCAGGTGCTCCACAACCTTCTGGAGCCAGATGTTCTATAACCTTCTGGAGCCAGATGCTCCATGAGTTTCTGGAGCCAGATGTTCCTCAAGCTCTTGGAAGTAGATGTTCCATGAGTTTCTGGAGCCAGATGTTCTGTGAGCTCTTGGAAGTAGATGCTCCACAAGCTTCTGGAGCCAGATGTTCCACAAGCTCTTGGAAGTAGATGCTCCGTAACCTCCTGGAGCCAGATGTTCCTTGAGCTTCTGGAACCAGATGCTCCACAAGCTCCTGGAAGTAGATGCTCCATGAGCTTCTGGAGCCAGATGTTCCACAAGCTCCTGGAAGTAGATGCTCCATGAGCTCCTGGAGCCAGATGTTCCTCAAGTTCTTGGAAGTAGATGCTCCATGAGCTCCTGGAGCCAGATGTTCCTCAAGTTCTTGGAAGTAGATGCTCCATGAGCTCCTGGAGCCAGATGTTCCACAAGCTCCTGGAGAACCATGACTTTCTGGAGCCACCATTCCCTGGTGGCCCCAACCATCATCATCATCTTCATCTTTTCTTGGCCCCCCCAGCTCTGATGTCACCGTGTCCCCCCCCTCCCACCATCTTCTTTCTCCTGGCAGGTCCAGCAGCTGGTGCCCAAGAGGGACCACGCTCTCCTGGACGAGCAGAGCAAACAACAGTCCAACGAGCGGCTCCGGAGACAATTCGCCGGCCAAGCCAACATGGTGGGACCTTGGATCCAGACCAAGATGGAGGTGAGGCTTCCAGTATCTCAACTGGGAGGACTGGTGAGGACCAAAAAGGTGGGATTTAAACCCAACCCGTCCTGCAGGAGATCGGACGTATCTCCATCGAGATGAACGGGACCTTGGAGGACCAGTTGGACCATCTCAAGCAGTACGAGCAGAGCATCGTGGACTACAAACCCAACTTGGACCTTCTGGAGCAGCAGCACCAGCTCATCCAGGAGGCCCTCATCTTCGACAACAAACACACCAACTACACCATGGAGGTGGGTCACCTTCGTCCAACCCCACCACGGGGTCCACCCGGTCTCCTGGAAGGTCTTCCGGGCATCGGGGTTGGGTGTTCTTCATCCATCCAGGCTCAAGGTTCTACCCTTGAGGTCCTCCAAGCATCAAGGATGGGTGCTCTTCACCCATCCAGCCTCAAGGTTCCAACCTTGAGGTCCTCCAAGCATCAAGGATGGGTGCTCTTCACCCACCCAACCTCATGGAGCTCCTCTGGACATCTGGGTGGGTTCCTTTGGCCCACCCAAGGTCCAGATACCACCCTTGAGGTCCTCCAGGCATCAGGTTGGGTGCTCTTCACCCACCCAAGCTCCAGGTCCCACCCTTGAGGTCCTCCAGGCATCAGGTTGGGTGCTCTTCACCCATCCAGCCTCAAGGTTCCAACCTTGAGGAGCTCCAAGCATTGAGGTGGGTGCCCTTGGCCCACCCAAGGTCCAGGTGCCACCCTTGAGGTCCTCCAGTCATCAGGATGGGTGCTCTTCACCCATCCAGGCTCAAGGTTCCAACCTTGAGGAGCTCCAAGCATCAGGGTGGGTGCCCTTGGCCCACCCAACCTCCATGTCCCACCCTTGAGGTCCTCCCGGCATCAGGGTGGGTGCTCTTCACCCACCCAACCTCCAGGTCCCACCCTCATGGAGCTCCTCTGGACATCTGGGTGGGTTCCTTTGGCCCACCCAAGGTGCAGGTCCCACCCTTGAGGTCCTCCAGACATCAGGATGGGTGCTCTTCACCCACCCAACCTCCAGGTCCCACCCTTGAGGTCCTCCAGGCATCAGGTTGGGTGCTCTTCACCCATCCAGCCTCAAGGTTCCAACCTTGAGGAGCTCCAAGCATTGAGGTGGGTGCCCTTGGCCCACCCAACCTCCAGGTCCCACCCTTGAGGTCCTCCAGGCATCAGGTTGGGTGCTCTTCACCCACCCAACCTCCAGGTGCCACCCTCATGGAGCTCCTCTGGACACCTGGGTGGGTTCCTTTGGCCCACCCAAGGTGCAGGTCCCACCCTTGAGGTCCTCCAGGCATCAGAGTGGGTGCTCTTCACCCACCCAAGCTCCACATCCCACCCTTGAGGTCCTCCAGGCATCAGGTTGGGTGCTCTTCACCCATCCAGCCTCAAGGTTCCAACCTTGAGGAGCTCCAAGCATTGGGGTGGGTGCCCTTGGCCCACCCAACCTCCATGTCCCACCCTTGAGGTCTTCTCCAGGCGTTGGGGTGGGTGCTCTTCACCCATCCAGGTGTTGGGGTGGGTGCCCTTGGCCCACCCAACCTCCAGGTCCCACCCTTGAGGTCCTCCAGGCATCAGGGTTGGTGCTCTTCACCCACCCAACCTCCATGTCCCACCCTTGAGGTCCTCCAGGCATCGGGTTGGGTGCTCTTCACCCACCCAACCTCCAGGTGCCACCCTCATGGAGCTCCTCTGGACATCTGGGTGGGTTCCTTTGGCCCACCCAACCTCCAGGTCCCTTCTCCAGACATCAAGATGGGTGCTCTTCACCCACCCAACCCCAGGTCCCACCCTTGAGGTCCTCCAAGCATCAAGGATGGGTGCTCTTCACCCACCCAACCTCATGGAGCTCCTCTGGACATCTGGGTGGGTTCCTTTGGGCCACCCAAGGTCCACGTCCCACCCTTGAGGTCCTCCAGACTTCAGGATGGGTGCCCATCACCCACCCAACCTCCAGGTCCCACCCTTGAGGTCCTCCAGACGTTGAGATGGGTGCCCATCACCCACCCAACCTCCAGGTCCCACCCTTGAGGTCCTCCAGACGTTGAGATGGGTGCCCATCACCCACCCAACCTTGAGCTCCAAGCATTGAGGTGGGTGCCCTTGGCCCACCCAAGGTCCAGATCCCACCCTTGAGGTCCTCCAGACGTTGAGATGGGTGCCCATCACCCACCCAACCTCCAGATCCCACCCTCACGGTGCTCCCCTCCCCATCAAGGACCACCCATGAGCTTTGATGTCCTCCAAAAAGCTCCTCCATCTTCTCCTCTCCAGGAGACCCTCGGGTTGGGAGGTCAAGGGTTGGTTTTTGGGGGGTCCTCTTGGGGTTCCTCCACCCATGGAGGTGCCCCCCCCCAAATTTGTGTCCTCCTTCTCCCCCCCCTCCAGCACCTGCGGGTGGGGTGGGAGCAGCTCCTCACCACCATCGCCCGCACCATCAACGAGGTGGAGAACCAGATCTTGACGCGCGACGCCAAAGGCATCAGCCAAGAGCAGATGCAGGAGTTTCGGGCCTCCTTCAACCACTTCGACAAGGTAATTTTGGGGGGGGACACCCCAAAAAACCTCGCCCCCCCCCACCCGTGA
>NW_015091235.1:35433-42083 GCF_001431845.1 Calidris pugnax
CGGGGCTGATGGGGTGTCTCTGTGTCCCCCCAAAACCTCCAGGACCACGGGGGGGCGCTGGGCCCCGAGGAGTTCAAGGCCTGTCTCATCAGCCTGGGCTACGACGTGGAGAACGACCGGCAGGTACCGCGGGCGCTCCCTCATCTTCCTCTTCCTCCTCTTCCTCCCTCCTCTTCCTCCTTCATCTTCCTCCTTCCTCCTTCATCTTCCTCCTTCCTCCCTCGTCTTCATCTTCCTCCCTCGTCTTCGTCTTCCTCCTCCTCCTCATCTCTTTGTCTTCCTCCTTCGTCTTCCTTCGTCTTCCTCCTTTGTCTTCCTTCTCCTCATCCCTTCCTCTTCCTCCTTCGTCTTCCTCTTCCTCCTTCCTCCTCCTCATCCCTTCGTCTTCCTCCTCCTCCCTCGTCTTCCTCTTCCTCCTCCCTCGTCTTCCTCCCCTTCCTTCGTCTTCCTCCTCCCCATCCCTTCGTCTTCCTCCCTCGTCTTCCTCCCCTTCCTTCGTCTTCCTCCTCCCCATCCCTTCGTCTTCCTCCCTCGTCTTCCTCCCCCTCCCTCGTCTTCCTCCTCCCCATCTCTTTGTCTTCCTCCTCCCCATCCCCTCGTCTCTTCCTCCCCTCGTCTCTTCCTCCCTCCTCTTCCTCCCCCGTCTTCCTCCCCTTTCTTTGTCTTCCTCCTTCGTCTTCCTCTTCCTCCCTCGTCTTCCTCCCCTTCCTTCGTCTTCCTCCTCCCCATCCCTTCATCTTCCTCCTTCCTCCCCTTCCTTCGTCTTCCTCCTTCGTCTTCCTCCTTCGTCTTCCTCCTTCGTCTTCCTCCTTCGTCTTCCTCCTTCGTCTTCCTCCTTCGTCTTCCTCCTTCGTCTTCCTCCTTCGTCTTCCTCCTTCGTCTTCCTCCTTCGTCTTCCTCCTCCTCCCTCGTCTTCCTCCCCCTCCCTTCATCTTCCTCCCCTCTCGTCTCTTCCTCCCTTGTCTTCCTCCTTCCTTCCCTCCCTTCGTCTTCCTCCCTCATCTTCGTCTTCCTCCCTCGTCTTCCTCTTCCTCCTCCCTCATCTTCCTCCCCTTCCTTTGTCTTCTTCGTCTTCCTTTGCCCCTCCCTTCATCTTCCTCCCCTCTCGTCTCTTCCTCCCTTGTCTTCCTCCTTCCTTCCCTCCCTTCGTCTTCCTCCCTCATCTTCGTCTTCCTCCCTCGTCTTCCTCTTCCTCCTCCCTCATCTTCCTCCCCTTCCTTTGTCTTCTTCGTCTTCCTTTGTCTTCCTCCTCCCCATCTCTTTGTCGTCTTCCTCCCTCCTCTTCCTCCCTCATCTTCCTCCCCTTCCTTTGTCTTCTTCGTCTTCCTTTGTCTTCCTCCTCCCCATCTCTTTGTCGTCTTCCTCCCTCCTCTTCCTCCCTCATCTTCCTCCCCTTCCTTTGTCTTCTTCGTCTTCCTTTGTCTTCCTCCTCCCCATCTCTTTGTCGTCTTCCTCCCTCCTCTTCCTCCCTCATCTTCCTCCCCTTCCTTTGTCTTCTTCGTCTTCCTTTGTCTTCCTCCTCCCCATCTCTTTGTCGTCTTCCTCCCTCCTCTTCCTCCCTCATCTTCCTCCTTCCTCCGCCTCCTTCATCCTCCTCCTCCCCCTCCCTCGTCTTCCTCCCTCGTCTTCCTCCCTCGTCTTCCTCCCTCGTCTTCCTCCCTCGTCTTCCTCCCTCGTCTTCCTCCCTCGTCTTCCTCCCTCGTCTTCCTCCCTCGTCTTCCTCCCTCGTCTTCCTCCCTCGTCTTCCTCCCTCGTCTTCCTCCCTCGTCTTCCTCCCTCGTCTTCCTCCCTCGTCTTCCTCCCTCGTCTTCCTCCCTCGTCTTCCTCCCTCGTCTTCCTCCCTCGTCTTCCTCCCTCGTCTTCCTCCCTCGTCTTCCTCCCTCGTCTTCCTCCCTCGTCTTCCTCCCTCGTCTTCCTCCCTCGTCTTCCTCCCTCGTCTTCCTCCCTCGTCTTCCTCCCTCGTCTTCCTCCCTCGTCTTCCTCCCTCGTCTTCCTCCCTCGTCTTCCTCCCTCGTCTTCCTCCTCCCCCTCCCTTCGTCCTCCTTCCTTCCTCCCCCTCCCTCATCTTCTTCCTCCCCATCCCCTTATCTTCCTCCTCCTGGCCATCATCTTCCTCCCTCTCCTTCATCGTCTTCCTCCCCATCCCTTCATCTTCCTCCCCGCTGGATCCTCCCCATCCCCTCATCTTCCTCCTCTCTGGTCATCTCCTTCCTTCTCCTTCTTCATCATCTTCCTCCCTCTCCTCCTTCATCGTCTTCCTCCCCATCCCTCCTCTTCCTCCCCATCCCTCCTCTTCCTCCCCATCCCTCCTCTTCCTCCCCACCTCTCCTCTTCCTCCCCATCCCTCATCTTCCTCCCCATCCCTCATCTTCCTCCCCACCTCCTCATCTTCCTCCCCCCCTCTCGCTGCCGAAACGCCGCCTTTAACCGGATTTCTCTCTTCCCTCCTTCCTCCCTCCTCTTCCTCTCCCTCCTCTTCCTCCCCGCACGCGCTCTCCCACCTTCTCCTTCCTCTTCCTCCTTCCTCTTCCTCCTCCTCCTCCTCCTCTTCCTCCCTCGGGAGCAGAAGCGCGGGGGCGGCGCCGACTCCGAGGAATTCCGGGCTCTGCTTCTCTCCGCGGGATCGGGGCTGGTAACGCCTTTTCTCCCACGTTTACACTTTTTTTTTCCCCTTTTTCTACTTTTTTTTCCTCTTTTCCCCTTTTTTCTACTTTTTTTTCCCCCTTTTTTTATTTTTTTCCCCCTTTTTCTACTCTTTTTCTGTTTTTTCCCCATCGACGGGGGGAGCTGAGGGGGGACCGGGGGGACGGAGCCGCCGCGTCCCAGGATTCGGGGAGAACGGGGAATTGGGAGAGAATCTTGGGGAAAATTGGAGGTTTTTTGGGGGAGAATTGAGAATTGGGAGAATTTTGGGGAAGAATTTTGGGGGAGAATTGAGAATTGGGAGAATTTTAGGGGAGAATTTTGGGGGATAATTGAGAATTGGGAGGATTTTGGGGGAGAATCGAGAATTGGGGGAGAATTGAGAATTGGGAGAATTTTGGGGAAGAATTTTGGGGGGAGAATCAAGAATTGGGAGAATTTTGGGGAAGAATCCTTGGGAGAATCAAGAATTGGGAGAGAATCTCTGGGGAGAATTGAGAGATTTTGGGAAAAATTTTGGGGGAGAATCAAGAATTGGGAGAAATTTGGGGGAGAATTGAGAATTGGGAGAATTTTGGGGGAGAATCGAGAATTGGGAGAGAATCTTTGGGGAGAACTGAGAATTGGGAGAGTTTTGGGGAAGAATTTTGGGGGAGAATCGAGAATTGGGAGAGAATCTTTGGGGAGAATCGAGAATTGGGAGAGAATCTTTGGGGAGAATTGAGAATTGGGAGAATTTTGGGGGAGAATTGAGAATTGGGAGAATTTTGGGGGAGAATCGAGAATTGGGAGAATCTTGGGGGAGGATTGAGAATTGGGAGAATTTTGGGGGAGAATCGAGAATTGGGAGAATTTTGGGGAAGAATTTTGGGGGAGAATTGAGAATTGGGAGAATTTTGGGGGAGAATCGAGAATTGGGAGAATCTCTGGGGACAATTGAGAATTGGGAGAATTTTGGGGGAGAATCAAGGTGTTGGAAAATTTTTGGGGGAGATTTTTTGGGGCAGAATCGAGACGTTGGGAGATCTTGGGGGAGAATCGAGAGGGGAGAATTTTGGGGGAGAATTTTTGGGGAGAATCAAGACATTGGGTGGAAAATTTTTGGGAAGAATCAAGACATTGGGAGAGTTTTGAGGGAGAATTTTTTGGGGAGAATCGAGACATTGGGTGGAAAATTTTTGGGAAGAATTTTTGGGGAGAATCGAGACGTTGGGTGAATTTTGAGGGAGACTTTTTTGGGGGAGAATTTTTGGGGAGAATCAAGACGTCGGGAGATTTTGGGGGAGAATTTTTGGGGAGAATCAAGACGT
The DNA here is from genome assembly GCF_001431845.1 of Calidris pugnax. NCBI lineage: Eukaryota > Metazoa > Chordata > Aves > Charadriiformes > Scolopacidae > Calidris > Calidris pugnax. The sequence goes on from NW_015091235.1 coordinate 39,387, forward strand.
TGGGAGAATTTGGGGGAGAATTTTTGGGGAGAATCGAGATGGGAGAATTTTGGGGGAAAATCAAGGTGTTGGAAAATTTTTGGGGGAGATTTTTTGGGGCAGAATCGAGACGTTGGGAGATCTTGGGGGAGAATCGAGAGGGGAGAATTTTGGGGGAGAATTTTTGGGGAGAATCAAGACATTGGGTGGAAAATTTTTGGGAAGAATCAAGACATTGGGAGAGTTTTGAGGGAGAATTTTTTGGGGAGAATCGAGACATTGGGTGGAAAATTTTTGGGAAGAATTTTTGGGGAGAATCGAGACGTTGGGTGAATTTTGAGGGAGACTTTTTTGGGGGAGAATTTTTGGGGAGAATCAAGACGTCGGGAGATTTTGGGGGAGAATTTTTGGGGAGAATCAAGACGTTGGGAGAATTTGGGGGAGAATTTTTGGGGAGAATCGAGATGGGAGAATTTTGGGGGAAAATCAAGATGTTGGGAGATTTTGGGGGAGAATTTTTGGGAGAACCAAGACATTGGGAGGAAAATTTTTGGGAAGAATCAAGACATTGGAAAATTTTTTGGGGAGAATTTTTGGGGAAAATCGAGATGGGTGAATTTTGGGGGAGAATTTTTGGGGAGAATCGAGACGTCAGGTGAATTTTGGGGGAGAATTTTTGGGGGGAATCAAGACATTGGATAATTTCTTGGGGAGAATTTTTTTGGGGAGAATCGAGATGGGAGAATTTTGGGGGAGAATTTTTTGGGAGAACCAAGATGTTCGGAGATTTTGGGGGAGAATTTTTGGGGAGAATCGAGATGGGAGAATTTTGGGGGAAAATCAAGATGTTGGGTGAATTTTGGGGGAGAATTTTTGGGAGAACCAAGATGTTGGGTGGAGGATCTTGGGGGAGAATCGAGATGTCGGAAAACTTTTTGGGGAGAATTTTTGGGAAGAATTGAGACGTCGGGAGAATTTTGGGTGAGAATTTTTGGGGAGAATTTTTGGGGAGAATCGAGACAGGAGATTTTTGGGGGAAAATCGAGATGTTGGGTGAATTTTGGGGGAGAATTTTTGGGGAGAATCAAGACATTGGAAAATTTCTTGGGGAGAATTTTTGGGGAGAATCAAGACGTTGGGAGGAAAATTTTTGGGGAGAATTGAGACATTGGGAGATTTTGGGGGAGAATTTTTTGGGGAGAATCGAGACGTTGGGAGAATTTTTGGGGGAGAATCGAGACGTTGGAAAACTTTTTGGGGAGAATCAAGACAGGAGAATTTTGGGGGGAAAATTGAGATGTTGGGAGATTTTGGAGGAAAATTTTGGGGGAGAATTGAGATGTTGGAAAATTTCTTGGGGAGAATTTTTGGGGAGAATCGAGACAGGAGAATTTTGGGGGAAAATCAAGATGTTGGGAGATTTTGGGGAAGAATTTTTGGGAAAAATCGAGACGTTGGGAGAATTTTGGGGGAGAATTTTTGGGGAGAATCGAGACAGGAGAATTTTGGGGGAAAATCAAGATGTTGGGAGATTTTGGGGAAGAATTTTTGGGAAAAATCGAGACGTTGGGAGAATTTTGGGGGAGAATTTTTGGGGAGAATCGAGACAGGAGAATTTTGGGGGAAAATCAAGATGTTGGGAGATTTTGGGGAAGAATTTTTGGGAAAAATCGAGACGTTGGGAGAATTTTGGGGGAGAATTGAGATTTTGGGGGAGAATTTTTGGGGGAAAATCGAGACGTTGGGAGATTTTGGAGGAGAATTTTTGAGGAGAACCAAGATGTTGGGTGGAGGATCTTGGGGGAGAATCGAGATGTCGGAAAACTTTTTGGGGAGAATTTTTGGGAAGAATTGAGACGTCGGGAGAATTTTGGGTGAGAATTTTTGGGGAGAATTTTTGGGGAGAATCGAGACAGGAGATTTTTGGGGGAAAATCGAGATGTTGGGTGAATTTTGGGGGAGAATTTTTGGGGAGAATCAAGACATTGGAAAATTTCTTGGGGAGAATTTTTGGGGAGAATCAAGACGTTGGGAGGAAAATTTTTGGGGAGAATTGAGACATTGGGAGATTTTGGGGGAGAATTTTTGGTGAGAATCGAGACATTGGGAGGAAAATTTTTGGGAAGAATTTTTGGGGAGAATCGAGACGTTGGGTGAATTTTGAGGGAGACTTTTTTGGGGGAGAATTTTTGGGAAGAATTGAGACATTGGGAGAATTTTGGAGGAGAATTTTTGGGGAGAATCAAGACGTCGGGAGATTTTGGGGGAGAATTTTTGGGGAGAATCAAGACGTCGGGAGATTTTGGGGGAGAATTTTTGGGAAAAAATCGAGAGATTGGGAGAATTTTGAGGGAAAATTTTTGGGTAGAACCGAGCCGTCGGAAGACCTCGGCCTAGCATTTAGTTGCGGAGAGGCCTTTGTTTGGGTTGGAAAATCGCTTTGTTGGGCGAATTTTTGGGGTTGGGGTGAGAATTTTTTTTGTTCTTTGATTTTTCCTCCCCAAAATTGCCTAAAATTCCCCCAAAATTCCTTCAGGGGGAGGCGGAATTCCATCGGATCATGAGCCTGGTGGATCCCAACGGCAGCGGCAGCGTCACCTTCCAGGCCTTCATCGACTTCATGTCGCGCGAAACCACCGACACCGACACGGCCGAGCAGGTCATCGCCTCCTTCCGCGTCCTGGCCGGGGACAAGGTGGGCCTTTTTGGGGGAAAAAA
>NW_015091235.1:42242-46083 GCF_001431845.1 Calidris pugnax
TTGGGGCAGGAAGGGGGTTTGGGGTCCAGAAAGTGGAATTTTGGGGCTAGAAAGTGTATTTTGAGGCAGAAAATGACCGATTTGGGTCCGGAAAGTGTATTTTTGTGTCCAGAAAGTGGAATTTTGGGTCCAGAAAGTGGAATTTGGGTCTGGGAAGTGGAATTTTGGGTCCAGAAAGGGAATTTCTGGCTCCAGAAAGTGTATTTCGAGGCGAAAAATGACCGATTTGGGTCTGGAAAGTGGATTTTGGGTGTGGGAAGTGATGAATTTGGCTCCGGAAAGTGGAATTTTGGAGCCAGACAGTGGATTTTGGGTCCAGACAGTATATTTTTGGGTCCAGAATGTGGATTTTGGCTCCAGAAAGTGTATTTCGAGGTGGAAAATGACCGATTTGGGTCCGAAAAGTGGATTTTTATGTCCGGAAAGTGGATTTTGGGTCCAGAAAGTGGATTTTGGGGCTAGAAAGTGGAATTTTGGGTCCGGAAAGTGTATTTTTGCCCCCCGGAAGTATATTTCGAGGCGGGAAATGACCGATTTGGGTCTGGAAAGTGGATTTTTGGGTCTGGGAAGTGTATTTTTGGTCCAGAAAGTGGATTTCAGGGCAGGGAGTGACCCATTTGGGTCCAGACAGTGGATTTTTGGGTCCAGTAAGTAGATTTTGGGGCAGAGAGTGACCCATTTTGGTCTAGAAAGTGGTTTTTTGGGGCCGGAAAGTGGAATTTTGGGGCCAGAAAGTGTTTTTTTGGGGCCAGACAGTGAATTTTGGGTCCAGAAAGTGGATTTTTGGTCCAGAAAGTGGATTTGGGGGCAAGAAGTGACCGATTTGGTTCCAGAAAGTGGAATTTTGGGTCCAGACAGTATATTTTTGGGTCCAGAAAGTGGATTTTTGGCTCCAGAGAGTTCATTTTGAGGCAGAAAATGACCAATTTGGGTCCAGAAAGTGGATTTTGGGGCAGGAAGTGACTGATTTGGTTCCAGAAAGTGGATTTTTGGTCCAGAAAGTGAATTCTGGGATGGGAACTGGGCACTTTTGTGTCCAGACAGTGAATTTTGGGTCCGGAAAGTGGAATTTGGGTCCGGAAAGTGGAATTTTGGGTCCAGACAGTGGATTTTGGGTCCAGACAGTATATTTTTGGATCCAGACAGTGGAATTTTGGCTCCAGAAAGTGTATTTCGAGGTGGAAAATGACCGATTTGGGCCCGAAAAGTGGATTTTTGTGTCCGGAAAGTGGATTCTGGGGTGGGAAGTGACCGATTTTGGTCCAGAAAGTGGAATTTTGGGGTGAAGAAAGTAGATTTTTGTGTCCGGAAAGTGGTTTTTGGGTCCAGGCAGTGGGATTTTGTCTCCAGAAAGTATATTTCGAGACAGAAAATAACCGATTTGGGTCCGAAAACTGTATTTTTATGTCCGGAAAGTGGATTTTGGGTCCAGAAAGTGGATTTTGGGGCTAGAAAGTGGAATTTTGGGTCCGGAAAGTGTATTTTTGCCCCTCGAAAGTGTATTTCGAGGCGGGAAATGACCGATTTGGCTCCGGAAAGTGGATTTTGGGTCCGGAAAGTGGGTTTTTGGGTCCGGAAAGTGGAATTTTGGGTCCAGTAAGTAGATTTTGGGGCAGGGAGTGACCCATTTTGGTCTAGAAAGTGGTTTTTTGGGTTCAGAAAGTGGATTTTTGGTTCCAGAAAGTGGATTTTTGGGTCCAGAAAGTGGATTTTGGGGTGGGAAGTGGACCAATTTGGGTCCCAAAAGTGGATTTTGGGTCCAGAAAGTGGATTTTTCTGTCCAGAAAGTGGATTTTGAGGTGGGAAGTGACCAGTTTTAGGTCCAGAAAGTGGATTTTTGGCTCCAGTAAGTGGGTTTTGAGGCAGAAAATGACCTATTTGGGTCCCGAAAGTGGATTTTGGGTCCAGACAGTGGTTTTTGGGTCCAGACAGTGGAATTTTGGCTCCAGAAAGTGTATTTCAAGGCAGAAAATGACCGATTTGGGTCCAAAAAGTGTATTTTTATGTCCGAAAAGTGTATTTTGGGTCCAGAAAGTGGATTTTGGGGCTAGAAAGTGGATTTTGGGGGTCGGAAGTGATGAATTTGGGTCTGGAAAGTGGATTTTGGGGCTAGAAAGTGGAATTTTGGGTCCGGAAAGTGTATTTTTGCCCCCCGGAAGTATATTTCGAGGCGGGAAATGACCGATTTGGGTCTGGAAAGTGGATTTTTGGGTCTGGGAAGTGTATTTTTTGTCCAGAAAGTGGATTTCAGGGCAGGGAGTGACCCATTTGGGTCCAGACAGTGGATTTTTGGGTCCAGTAAGTAGATTTTGGGGCAGAGAGTGACCCATTTTGGTCTAGAAAGTGGTTTTTTGGGGCCGGAAAGTGGAATTTTGGGGCCAGAAAGTGTTTTTTTGGGGCCAGACAGTGAATTTTGGGTCCAGAAAGTGGATTTTTGGTCCAGAAAGTGGATTTGGGGGCAAGAAGTGACCGATTTGGTTCCAGAAAGTGGAATTTTGGGTCCAGACAGTATATTTTTGGGTCCAGAAAGTGGATTTTTGGCTCCAGAGAGTTCATTTTGAGGCAGAAAATGACCAATTTGGGTCCAGAAAGTGGATTTTGGGGCAGGAAGTGACTGATTTGGTTCCAGAAAGTGGATTTTTGGTCCAGAAAGTGAATTCTGGGATGGGAACTGGGCACTTTTGTGTCCAGACAGTGAATTTTGGGTCCGGAAAGTGGAATTTGGGTCCGGAAAGTGGAATTTTGGGTCCAGACAGTGGATTTTGGGTCCAGACAGTATATTTTTGGATCCAGACAGTGGAATTTTGGCTCCAGAAAGTGTATTTCGAGGTGGAAAATGACCGATTTGGGCCCGAAAAGTGGATTTTTGTGTCCGGAAAGTGGATTCTGGGGTGGGAAGTGACCGATTTTGGTCCAGAAAGTGGAATTTTGGGGTGAAGAAAGTAGATTTTTGTGTCCGGAAAGTGGTTTTTGGGTCCAGGCAGTGGGATTTTGTCTCCAGAAAGTATATTTCGAGACAGAAAATAACCGATTTGGGTCCGAAAACTGTATTTTTATGTCCGGAAAGTGGATTTTGGGTCCAGAAAGTGGATTTTGGGGCTAGAAAGTGGAATTTTGGGTCCGGAAAGTGTATTTTTGCCCCCCGAAAGTGTATTTCGAGGCGGGAAATGACCGATTTGGCTCCGGAAAGTGGATTTTGGGTCCGGAAAGTGGGTTTTTGGGTCCGGAAAGTGGAATTTTGGGTCCAGTAAGTAGATTTTGGGGCAGGGAGTGACCCATTTTGGTCTAGAAAGTGGTTTTTTGGGTCCGGAAAGTGAATTTTGGGTCCAGACAGTGGATTTTGGCTCCAGAGAGTTGATTTTGGGGGCGGGAAGTGACCCATTTTGGTCTAGAAAGTGGATTTTTGGGTCTGGAAAGTGAATTTTGGCTCCAGAAAGTGTATTTCGAGGCAGAAAATAACCAATTTGTGTCCGGAAAGTGTATTTTTGGTTCCAGAAAGTGGTTTTTTGGGTCCAGAAATTGGAATTTTGGGTCCAGAAAGTGGTTTTTTGTGTCCGGAAAGTGGTTTTTGGGTCCAGACAGTGTATTTTTGGCTCCAGAAAGTATATTTCAAGGCAGAAAATAACCGATTTAGCTCCGAAAACTGTATTTTTATATCCGAAAAGCGTATTTTGTGTCCAAAAAGCGTATTTTATGTCCAAAAAGTGTATTTCTGGGTCCAAAAAGCATATTTTGTGTCCGAAAAGCCTATTTTTGGGTCCGAAAAGCGTATTTTTATGCCCGAAAAGCGTATTTCAGGTCCGAAAAGCGTATTTTTATGTCCGAAAAGCGCATTTCGCTG
>NW_015091235.1:49445-51412 GCF_001431845.1 Calidris pugnax
ATGTGGGGTGATCTATGGGGCGGGATGTCGGGCAGGATGTGGGGCACTATGGGGCAGGTTGTGGGGCACTATGGGGCGATCTATGGGGCTCAGAAGTGGACGTAGGAGAAGACAACGTCGTCCTCCACCTCCAGCGTGTGGATGGATCAGCCCACGGGACACGCTATGGGGCGGGATGTGGGGCAGGCTATGGGGCGATCTATGGGGCAGGATGTGGGGCACAATGGGGCAGGATGTGGGGTGCTATGGGGCGATCTATGGGGCTCAGAAGTGGACGTAGGAGAAGACAAACTCATCCTCCACCTCCAGCGTGTGGATGGGTCAGCCCATGGGACACGCTATGGGGCAGGATGTGGGGCAGGATGTGGGGCGATCTATGGGGCGATCTATGGGGCTCAGAAGTGGACGTAGGAGAGGACGACGTCGCCCTCCACCTCCAGGGTGTCGGCGTGGGGCCCGGGGGGCAGGCGATGGGCGAAGTGACAGAGGGGCTGCCCCTCGGCGAAGATCTTGAAGCGATGGTTCCCGCAGCGGATGGAGAGCTGGGGGGCAGGATGTGGGGCAGGATGTGGGGCAGGGGGGTCCTCGTGAGCCCTCGTGCAACACAAGGAGCCCTCGTGCAACACCAAGAGCCCTCGTGCAACACCAAGAGCCCTCGTGCAACACCAAGAGCCCTCGTGCAACACCAAGAGCCCTCGTGCAACACCAAGAGCCCTCGTGCAACACCAAGAGCCCTCGTGCAACACCAAGAGCCCTCGTGCAACACCAAGAGCCCTCGTGCAACACCAAGAGCCCTCGTGCAACACCAAGAGCCCTCGTGCAACACCAAGAGCCCTCGTGCAACACCAAGAGCCCTCGTGCAACACCAAGAGCCCTCGTGCAACACCAAGAGCCCTCGTGCAACACCAAGAGCCCTCGTGCAACACCAAGAGCCCTCGTGCAACACCAAGAGCCCTCGTGCAACACCAAGAGCCCTCGTGCAACACCAAGAGCCCTCGTGCAACACCAAGAGCCCTCGTGCAACACCAAGAGCCCTCGTGCAACACCAAGAGCCCTCGTGCAACACCAAGAGCCCTCGTGCAACACCAAGAGCCCTCGTGCAACACCAAGAGCCCTCGTGCGACACAAGGAGCCCTCGTGAGAGGAGAGACCTCGTGCCCCACACGCGGAGCCCCACACACGACGTGATGGGGTTCCTGCCCCACTGAGTTCTTGTGCGACACAAGCCCCTCGTGCAACACCAGCCCCCTCGTGCGATGCAAACCCCTCGTGCAACACCAGCCCCCTCGTGCGATGCAAACCCCTCGTGCAACACCAGCCCCCTCGTGCGATGCAAACCCCTCGTGCAACACCAGCCCCCTCGTGCGATGCAAACCCCTCGTGCAACACCAGCCCCCTCGTGCGATGCAAACCCCTCGTGCAACACCAGCCCCCTCGTGCGATGCAAACCCCTCGTGCAACACCAGCCCCCTCGTGCGATGCAAACCCCTCGTGCAACACCAGCCCCCTCGTGCGATGCAAACCCCTCGTGCAACACCAGCCCCCTCGTGCGATGCAAACCCCTCGTGCAACACCAGCCCCCTCGTGCGATGCAAACCCCTCGTGCAACACAATCCCCTTATCAATGAAACCCTCTTGTGCAACACAAGCCCCTTGTACAATGACCCCCCCTTGTGCAACACCAACCCCTTCGTGCAACACAACCCCCTCGTGCAATGCCACCCCTGTAACACAACCCCCTCGTGCAATGAACCCCCCTCGTGCAACACCAACCCCTTGTGCAATTCAAACCCCCTTGTGCAACACCAACCCCCTCGTGCAACGCCAACCCCTTGTGCAATGAACCCCCCTCGTGCAACACCAACCCCTTGTGCAATTCAAACCCCCTTGTGCAACACCAACCCCCTCGTGCAACGCCAACCCCTTGTGCAATGAACCCCCCTCGTGCAACACAACCCCCTTGTGCA
>NW_015091236.1:0-793 GCF_001431845.1 Calidris pugnax
GAGGAGAAGGACTTGGGGGTGTTCATGGAGGAGAAGCTCAACATGAGCCAGCGGTGCACGCTGGTAGCCCAGAGAGCCAACCCTGTCTTGGGCTGCATCAGGAGAAGTGTGGCCAGCAGGTCCCAGGTCTCCAGCAGGTCTCGGGAGGTGATTCTGCCCCTCTACTCTGCACCCTGAGACCCCACCTGGAGCTCTGTGTCCAGCTTTGGAGTCCTCAACACAGAAAGGACATGGACCAGCTGGAACAGGGGCAGTGGAGGGGCCACGAAGATGATCAGAAGGATGGAGGACCTCTCCCGTGAGAAGAGGAGGCTCCGGGGAGACCTTATAGCGGCCTTTCAATACCTGAAGGGTGCCTATAGAAGAGCTGGGGAGGGACTCTTTGCCAGGAGGTGTAATGATAGGAAAAGGGGAAACGGTTTTAAATTGGAAGAAAAAAGATTCAGATTAGATCTCAGGAAGAAATTTTTGACTCTGAGGGTGGTGAGACCCTGGAACAGGTTGGCCAGAGAAGCTGTGGCTGCCCCATCCCTGGAGGGGTTCAAGGCCAGGCTGGATGGGGCCTTGAGCAACCTGCTCTGGTGGGAGGTGTCCCTGCCCAGGGCAGGGGGCTTGGAACTACATGATCTTTGAGGTCCCTTCCAACCCAAACCATTCTATGATTCTATGATTCTATGAAAATGTGGTATTTCCATCCCCCTGACCCTTTTTTTCCATCCCCAGATCTCCTGGGAAGCCCCCACGGAGAAGAAAGCTGAGTGCATCCAGAAGGGGAAGAACAACCAGGTTTGGG
>NW_015091236.1:803-9676 GCF_001431845.1 Calidris pugnax
GGCACCCCGGGGGGTGTCTATTTGTCCCCCCCTACCCTGTCACCCCTATTTTGACCCCCCCCTTCCCCACCAGACCGACTGCTTCAACTACGTGAGGTTCCTGCAGAGCTACAACAGCTCCCACCTCTACGCCTGCGGCACCTACGCCTTCCAGCCCAAGTGCACCTACATCGTGAGTGTCGCCCCCCGGGGGGGTCCCCAAAACACATCATCCCCCCCTCCTCATTTTCCCCCCTCTAGCCCTAGGAATTCGATGCAGGGCAGCCCCCCCTCCAGCCTCAGGAGTATCATGTAGGGCTGTCCCTGTCCCTAAGGGTGTCATTCAGGGGTGTCCCTGTGCCCAGGAGGGTTTTTTGGGGGTGTCCCTGTCCCTAAGGGTGTCATTCAAGGGTGTCCCTGTACCCAGGAGGGTTTTATGGGGGTGTCTGTGTTCCTGGGGGTGTCATTTGGGGGTGTCCCTGTCCTTGTCACAGAAGGGTCATCTGGAAGGTGTCCCTGTCCACAGGGGTGTCAGGCAGGGGTGTCCCTGTCCCCGGGAGCATCATTTAGGGGTGTCCCTGTCCCCAGGAGGACTGTCCAGGGGTGTCCTCGTCCCTGAGAGCATCATTTAGGGGTGTCCCTGTCCCCAGGAGGGTTGTCTGAGGGGGTGTCCCTGTCCCGAGGAACATCATCTAGGGGTGTCCCTGTCCCCAGGAGGACTGTCCAGAGGTGTCCTCCTCCTTGGGAGCATCATTCAGGGTTGTCCCTGTCCCCAGGAGGGTTGTCTGGGGGGGTGTCCCTGTCCCCAGGAGGGTTTTATGGGGGTGTCTGTGTCCCTGGGGGTGTCATTTGGGGGTGTCCTTGTCCTTGTCACAGAAGGGTCATCTGGAAGGTGTCCCTGTCCACAGGGGTGTCAGGCAGGGGTGTCCCTGTCCCCGGGAGCATCATTTAGGGGTGTCCCTGTCCCCAGGAGGACTGTCCAGGGGTGTCCTCGTCCCTGAGAGCATCATTTAGGGGTGTCCCTGTCCCCAGGAGGGTTGTCTGAGGGGGTGTCCCTGTCCCGAGGAACATCATCTAGGGGTGTCCCTGTCCCCAGGAGGACTGTCCAGAGGTGTCCTCCTCCTTGGGAGCATCATTCAGGGTTGTCCCTGTCCCCAGGAGGGTTGTCTGGGGGGGTGTCCCTGTCCCCAGGAGGGTTTTATGGGGGTGTCTGTGTCCCTGGGGGTGTCATTTGGGGGTGTCCTTGTCCTTGTCACAGAAGGGTCATCTGGAAGGTGTCCCTGTCCACAGGGGTGTCAGGCAGGGGTGTCCCTGTCCCCGGGAGCATCATTTAGGGGTGTCCCTGTCCCCAGGAGGACTGTCCAGGGGTGTCCTCGTCCCTGAGAGCATCATTTAGGGGTGTCCCTGTCCCCAGGAGGGTTGTCTGAGGGGGTGTCCCTGTCCCGAGGAACATCATCTAGGGGTGTCCCTGTCCCCAGGAGGACTGTCCAGAGGTGTCCTCCTCCTTGGGAGCATCATTCAGGGTTGTCCCTGTCCCCAGGAGGGTTGTCTGGGGGGGTGTCCCTGTCCCCAGGAGGGTTTTATGGGGGTGTCTGTGTCCCTGGGGGTGTCATTTGGGGGTGTCCTTGTCCTTGTCACAGAAGGGTCATCTGGAAGGTGTCCCTGTCCACAGGGGTGTCAGGCAGGGGTGTCCCTGTCCCCGGGAGCATCATTTAGGGGTGTCCCTGTCCCCAGGAGGACTGTCCAGGGGTGTCCTCGTCCCTGAGAGCATCATTTAGGGGTGTCCCTGTCCCCAGGAGGGTTGTCTGAGGGGGTGTCCCTGTCCCGAGGAACATCATCTAGGGGTGTCCCTGTCCCCAGGAGGACTGTCCAGAGGTGTCCTCCTCCTTGGGAGCATCATTCAGGGTTGTCCCTGTCCCCAGGAGGGTTGTCTGGGGGGGTGTCCCTGTCCCCAGGAGGGTTTTATGGGGGTGTCTGTGTCCCTGGGGGTGTCATTTGGGGGTGTCCTTGTCCTTGTCACAGAAGGGTCATCTGGAAGGTGTCCCTGTCCACAGGGGTGTCAGGCAGGGGTGTCCCTGTCCCCGGGAGCATCATTTAGGGGTGTCCCTGTCCCCAGGAGGACTGTCCAGGGGTGTCCTCGTCCCTGAGAGCATCATTTAGGGGTGTCCCTGTCCCCAGGAGGGTTGTCTGAGGGGGTGTCCCTGTCCCGAGGAACATCATCTAGGGGTGTCCCTGTCCCCAGGAGGACTGTCCAGAGGTGTCCTCCTCCTTGGGAGCATCATTCAGGGTTGTCCCTGTCCCCAGGAGGGTTGTCTGGGGGGGTGTCCCTGTCCCCAGGAGGGTTTTATGGGGGTGTCTGTGTCCCTGGGGGTGTCATTTGGGGGTGTCCTTGTCCTTGTCACAGAAGGGTCATCTGGAAGGTGTCCCTGTCCACAGGGGTGTCAGGCAGGGGTGTCCCTGTCCCCGGGAGCATCATTTAGGGGTGTCCCTGTCCCCAGGAGGACTGTCCAGGGGTGTCCTCGTCCCTGAGAGCATCATTTAGGGGTGTCCCTGTCCCCAGGAGGGTTGTCTGAGGGGGTGTCCCTGTCCCGAGGAACATCATCTAGGGGTGTCCCTGTCCCCAGGAGGACTGTCCAGAGGTGTCCTCCTCCTTGGGAGCATCATTCAGGGTTGTCCCTGTCCCCAGGAGGGTTGTCTGGGGGGGTGTCCCTGTCCCCAGGAGGGTTTTATGGGGGTGTCTGTGTCCCTGGGGGTGTCATTTGGGGGTGTCCTTGTCCTTGTCACAGAAGGGTCATCTGGAAGGTGTCCCTGTCCACAGGGGTGTCAGGCAGGGGTGTCCCTGTCCCCGGGAGCATCATTTAGGGGTGTCCCTGTCCCCAGGAGGACTGTCCAGGGGTGTCCTCGTCCCTGAGAGCATCATTTAGGGGTGTCCCTGTCCCCAGGAGGGTTGTCTGAGGGGGTGTCCCTGTCCCGAGGAACATCATCTAGGGGTGTCCCTGTCCCCAGGAGGACTGTCCAGAGGTGTCCTCCTCCTTGGGAGCATCATTCAGGGTTGTCCCTGTCCCCAGGAGGGTTGTCTGGGGGGGTGTCCCTGTCCCCAGGAGGGTTTTATGGGGGTGTCTGTGTCCCTGGGGGTGTCATTTGGGGGTGTCCTTGTCCTTGTCACAGAAGGGTCATCTGGAAGGTGTCCCTGTCCACAGGGGTGTCAGGCAGGGGTGTCCCTGTCCCCGGGAGCATCATTTAGGGGTGTCCCTGTCCCCAGGAGGACTGTCCAGGGGTGTCCTCGTCCCTGAGAGCATCATTTAGGGGTGTCCCTGTCCCCAGGAGGGTTGTCTGAGGGGGTGTCCCTGTCCCGAGGAACATCATCTAGGGGTGTCCCTGTCCCCAGGAGGACTGTCCAGAGGTGTCCTCCTCCTTGGGAGCATCATTCAGGGTTGTCCCTGTCCCCAGGAGGGTTGTCTGGGGGGGTGTCCCTGTCCCCAGGAGGGTTTTATGGGGGTGTCTGTGTCCCTGGGGGTGTCATTTGGGGGTGTCCTTGTCCTTGTCACAGAAGGGTCATCTGGAAGGTGTCCCTGTCCACAGGGGTGTCAGGCAGGGGTGTCCCTGTCCCCGGGAGCATCATTTAGGGGTGTCCCTGTCCCCAGGAGGACTGTCCAGGGGTGTCCTCGTCCCTGAGAGCATCATTTAGGGGTGTCCCTGTCCCCAGGAGGGTTGTCTGAGGGGGTGTCCCTGTCCCGAGGAACATCATCTAGGGGTGTCCCTGTCCCCAGGAGGACTGTCCAGAGGTGTCCTCCTCCTTGGGAGCATCATTCAGGGTTGTCCCTGTCCCCAGGAGGGTTGTCTGGGGGGGTGTCCCTGTCCCCAGGAGGGTTTTATGGGGGTGTCTGTGTCCCTGGGGGTGTCATTTGGGGGTGTCCTTGTCCTTGTCACAGAAGGGTCATCTGGAAGGTGTCCCTGTCCACAGGGGTGTCAGGCAGGGGTGTCCCTGTCCCCGGGAGCATCATTTAGGGGTGTCCCTGTCCCCAGGAGGACTGTCCAGGGGTGTCCTCGTCCCTGAGAGCATCATTTAGGGGTGTCCCTGTCCCCAGGAGGGTTGTCTGAGGGGGTGTCCCTGTCCCGAGGAACATCATCTAGGGGTGTCCCTGTCCCCAGGAGGACTGTCCAGAGGTGTCCTCCTCCTTGGGAGCATCATTCAGGGTTGTCCCTGTCCCCAGGAGGGTTGTCTGGGGGGGTGTCCCTGTCCCCAGGAGGGTTTTATGGGGGTGTCTGTGTCCCTGGGGGTGTCATTTGGGGGTGTCCTTGTCCTTGTCACAGAAGGGTCATCTGGAAGGTGTCCCTGTCCACAGGGGTGTCAGGCAGGGGTGTCCCTGTCCCCGGGAGCATCATTTAGGGGTGTCCCTGTCCCCAGGAGGACTGTCCAGGGGTGTCCTCGTCCCTGAGAGCATCATTTAGGGGTGTCCCTGTCCCCAGGAGGGTTGTCTGAGGGGGTGTCCCTGTCCCGAGGAACATCATCTAGGGGTGTCCCTGTCCCCAGGAGGACTGTCCAGAGGTGTCCTCCTCCTTGGGAGCATCATTCAGGGTTGTCCCTGTCCCCAGGAGGGTTGTCTGGGGGGGTGTCCCTGTCCCCAGGAGGGTTTTATGGGGGTGTCTGTGTCCCTGGGGGTGTCATTTGGGGGTGTCCTTGTCCTTGTCACAGAAGGGTCATCTGGAAGGTGTCCCTGTCCACAGGGGTGTCAGGCAGGGGTGTCCCTGTCCCCGGGAGCATCATTTAGGGGTGTCCCTGTCCCCAGGAGGACTGTCCAGGGGTGTCCTCGTCCCTGAGAGCATCATTTAGGGGTGTCCCTGTCCCCAGGAGGGTTGTCTGAGGGGGTGTCCCTGTCCCGAGGAACATCATCTAGGGGTGTCCCTGTCCCCAGGAGGACTGTCCAGAGGTGTCCTCCTCCTTGGGAGCATCATTCAGGGTTGTCCCTGTCCCCAGGAGGGTTGTCTGGGGGGGTGTCCCTGTCCCCAGGAGGGTTTTATGGGGGTGTCTGTGTCCCTGGGGGTGTCATTTGGGGGTGTCCTTGTCCTTGTCACAGAAGGGTCATCTGGAAGGTGTCCCTGTCCACAGGGGTGTCAGGCAGGGGTGTCCCTGTCCCCGGGAGCATCATTTAGGGGTGTCCCTGTCCCCAGGAGGACTGTCCAGGGGTGTCCTCGTCCCTGAGAGCATCATTTAGGGGTGTCCCTGTCCCCAGGAGGGTTGTCTGAGGGGGTGTCCCTGTCCCGAGGAACATCATCTAGGGGTGTCCCTGTCCCCAGGAGGACTGTCCAGAGGTGTCCTCCTCCTTGGGAGCATCATTCAGGGTTGTCCCTGTCCCCAGGAGGGTTGTCTGGGGGGGTGTCCCTGTCCCCAGGAGGGTTTTATGGGGGTGTCTGTGTCCCTGGGGGTGTCATTTGGGGGTGTCCTTGTCCTTGTCACAGAAGGGTCATCTGGAAGGTGTCCCTGTCCACAGGGGTGTCAGGCAGGGGTGTCCCTGTCCCCGGGAGCATCATTTAGGGGTGTCCCTGTCCCCAGGAGGACTGTCCAGGGGTGTCCTCGTCCCTGAGAGCATCATTTAGGGGTGTCCCTGTCCCCAGGAGGGTTGTCTGAGGGGGTGTCCCTGTCCCGAGGAACATCATCTAGGGGTGTCCCTGTCCCCAGGAGGACTGTCCAGAGGTGTCCTCCTCCTTGGGAGCATCATTCAGGGTTGTCCCTGTCCCCAGGAGGGTTGTCTGGGGGGGTGTCCCTGTCCCCAGGAGGGTTTTATGGGGGTGTCCCTGTTCCTGGGGGTGTCATTTGGGGGTGTCCCTGTCCTTGTCACAGAAGGGTCATCTGGAAGGTGTCCCTGTCCCCAGGGGTGTCATTCAGGGGTGTCCCTGTCCCCAGGAGCATCATTTAGGGGTGTCCCTGTCCCCAGGAGGACTGTCCAGGGGTGTCCTCCTCCTTGGGAGCATCATTTAGGGGTGTCCCTGTCCCCAGGAGGGTTGTCTGAGGCTCTCCCTGTCCCCAGGAGCATCATTTAGGGGCGTCCCTGTCCCCATAATGGGTCATCCAGGGCTGTCCCTGTCCCAGAAGAGTCATCTGGAGGGTGTCCCTGTCCCCAGAAGGGTTCTCTGGGGTTGTCACTGTCCCCAGGAGGGTTGTCTGAGGCTGTCCCTGTTCCCAGGAGCATCATCCAGGGCTGTCCCTGTCCCAGAAGGGTCATCTGGAGGGTGTCCCTGTCCCCAGGAGGGTTCTCTGGGGTTGTTCCTGCTCCCAGGAGCATCAGTCAGGGCTGTCCCTGTCTCCAGGAGGGTTCTCTGGGGTTGTCAGTGTCCCTGGAGGGATTGTCATTGTCCCCAGGAGGGTTCTCTGAGGCTGTCACTGTCCCCAGAAGGGTTGTCTGAGGCTCTCCCTGTCCCCAGGAGGGTTCTCTGGGGTTGTCACTGCTCCCAGGAGCATCAGTCAGGTGTTGCTGTCCCCAGGAGTCTTCTCTGGGGCTGTTCCTGTCCCCAGGAGTGTTCTCTGGGGCTGTTCCTCTCCCCAGGAGCGTCATCCAGGGCTGTCCCTGTCGCAGAAGGGTCACCTGGAGGCTGTCCCTGTCCCCAGGAGGGTTCTCTGGGGCTGTCACTGTCCCCAGGAGGGTTGTCTGAGGCTGTCCCTGTCCCCAGGAGCATCATCCAGGGCTGTCCCTGTCCCAGAAGAGTCACCTGGAGGGTGTTCCTGTCCCCAGGAGGGTTCTCTGGGGCTGTCACTGTCCCCAGAAGGGTTCTCTGGGGCTGCCCTTGTCCCCAGGAGCGTCATCCAGGGCTGTCCCTGTCCCAGAAGGGTCACCTGGAGGGTGTCCCTGTTCCCAGGAGGGTTCTCTGGGGCTGTCACTGTCCCCAGGAGGGTTGTCTGAGGCTGTCCCTGTCCCTATAGTGAGTTATAAATTCCTGTCCCTGTCCCAGAAGGGTTCTCTGAGGTTGTCCCTGTTCCCAGGAGGGTTCTCTGGGGCTGTCACTGTCCCCAGGAGGGTTGTCTGAGGCTGTCCCTGTCCCCAGGAGCATCATCCAGGGCTGTCCCTGTCCCTATAGTGAGTTATAAAGTCCTGTCCCTGTCCCAGAAGGGTCACCTGGAGGGTGTCCCTGTCCCCAGGAGTGTTCTCTGGGGCTGTTCCTGTCCCCAGGAGGGTTGTCTGAGGCTCTCCCTGTCCCCAGAAGCGTCATCCAGGGCTGTCCCTGTCCCAGAAGGGTCACCTGGAGGGTGTCCCTGTTCCCAGGAGGGTTCTCTGAGGCTGTCAATGTCCCCAGGATGGTCGTCTGAGGCTGTCCCTGTCATCAGGAGTGTTCTCTGAGGCTGTCACTGTCCCCAGGAGGGTTGTCTGAGGCTCTCCCTGTCCCCAGGAGCATCATCCAGGGCTGTCCCTGACCCTATAGTGGGTTATAAAGGGCTGTCCCTATCCCAGAAGGGTCACCTAGAGGCTGTCCCTGTCCCCAGGAGGGTTCTCTGGGGCTGTCCCTGTCCCCAGGAGGGTTGTCTGTGGCTGTTCCTGCCCCCAGGAGCATCATCCAGGGCTGTCCCTGTCCCCAGGAGGGTTGTCTGGGGATGTCCCCGTCCCCGGGGCTGGTTTGGACATGGCGGGGACATGAACAGGGGAGGGGGTCGGGACCCCCACCCACACTCTTTCCCCTCAGGAATTGTCCGGCTTCACCCTGGACCAAGTGGCTTTCGAGGACGGGAAGGGGAAGTGTCCGTACGACCCCACCAAGGGCCACACCGGCCTCATCGTGGGTAGGTGGCACTGCCAAGACCCCCGCTGGGGTGGGAGGGAGTGTCCCTTGCAGGGTTGTCCCCCCTCCCTAAACCCTTCTTCTCCTGCAGACGGGGAGCTCTACTCGGCCACCTTCAACAACTTCTTGGGCACGGAGCCCGTCATCCTCCGCAACCTGGGCCCCCACTACTCCATGAAGACGGAATATCTCACCTCCTGGCTCAACGGTAAGAGCGGAGGGGACAGGATGGGGGACACCCCACCCACACCCTGCCACGGCGTTACCCTCCTTCTCCCCCCCTTTCCTCATCCCCCCCAAAATCTTCCGCAGAGCCCCACTTCGTGGCTTCGGCGTACGTGCAGGAGAGCGCGGCCAGCAGCACGGGGGATGATGACAAGGTTTACTTCTTCTTCAGCGAGCGGGCGGTGGAGTACGACTGCTACGCCGAGCAAGTGGTGGCCCGGGTGGCCCGTGTCTGCAAGGTAACGGGGAGAAGATGGGGCAACCCATGGATGGGGACACCATCGTGTCCTCCCCACCCCGTAGCTTCTCGCTGGTGGCCTTGTCTTGGAGAGATGGGGAGGGACTTCACGTCAAGGAGTCGATAGGATGAGGGGGAAGGGTTTTAAACCAAAAGAGGAGGGATTTAGATGACATCTAAAGGATGGATTCAAGGATTGGAGCATCTCCCTTATGAGGAGAGACTGAGAGAGCTGGGGCTCTTTAGGCTGGAGAAGAGAAGGCTGAGGGGAGACCTTCTCAATGCTGACAAGTATCTCAAGGGAGGGTTGAAGGAGAAGGGAACCAGACTCTTTTCAGTGGTTCCCAGTGAGAGGACAAGGGGCAACGGGCACAAGTTGGAACAGAAGAGGTTCCACTTGAATATGAGGAGGAACTTCTTTGGGGTGAGGGTGGCAGAGGCCTGGAACAGGCTGCCCAGGGAGGGTGTGGAGTCCCCTTCTTTGGAGATTTTCAAGACCCTCCTGGATGCTCCTGAGTAACATGCTCTGACAAGCTCTAGGCAATCCTGCTTCAGCAGGGGAGTGGGACTAGATGATCTCTATGGTCCCTTCCAACTCTAAAAATTCAGTGAAAATTCAGAGAAATTCAGTGAAATCTCAGCTGGCAATGACCCATCAACG
>NW_015091237.1:0-1255 GCF_001431845.1 Calidris pugnax
CCCCTCCTGGCCACCTGGGCCCCTTCTTGACCACCAGGGTCCCTTCTTAGCCACATAGGGTCCCCTTCTTGGCCACCTAGGGTGCCTTCCTGGCCACCTAGGGTCCCCTCTTGGCCACCTAGTGCCCTTCTTGGCCACCTGGGGTCCCCTCCTGGCCACCTGGGGTCCCCTCTTGGCCACCTGGGGTCCCTTCTTGGCCACCTAGGGTATCTTCCTGGCCACCTAGGGTCCCCTTTTTGGCCACCTGTATCCCTTCTTGGCTACCTGGGTCCCCTCCTGGCCACCTGGGCCCCTTCTTAGCCACCTGAGTCCCTTCTTGGCCACCTGGGTCCCTTCTTGACCATCTAGGGTCCTCTCCTGGCCACCTGGGGTCCCCTCTTGACCACCTGGGGTGCCTTCCTGGCCACCTGGAGCCCCCTCTTGGCCACCTGGGTCCCATCCTGGCCACCTGGGGTCCCCTTTTTGGCCACCAGGGTCCCCTTCTTGGCCACCTAGGGTGCCCTCCTGGCCACCTGGTGTCCCTTCTTGGCCACCTGGGCCCCTTCTTGGCCACCTGGGGTCCCTTCTTGGCCACCTGGGGTCCCCTCTTGGCCATCTGGGCCCCTTTTTGGCCACCTGGGTCCCTTCCGCAGACACCTGGGGTCCCATCCTGGCCACCTGGGTCCCCTCTTGGCCACCTGGGTCCCTTTTTGGCCACCTGGGCCCCTTCTTGGCCACCTAGGGTCCCCTTCTGGCCACCTGGGGTCCCCTCCTGGCCACCTAGGCCCCTTCCTGGCCACCTGGGTCCCTTCCCCACACATCTGGGGTCCCTTCTTGGCCACCTGGGTCCCCTCCTGGCCACCTGGGTCTCCTCTTGGCTACCTGGACCCCTTCTTGGCCACCTGGGGTCCCTTCTTGGCCACCTGGGGTCCCCTCCTGGCCACCTGGGCCCCTTCTTATCCACCTGGGGTCCCCTCCTGGCCACCTGGGGTCCCCTCTTGGCCATCTGGGCCCCTTTTTGGCCACCTGGGTCCCTTCCCCACACACCTGAGGTCCCATCCCCATTGTGGAGCTCTAAGCCTGAAGGATTTTGGGGAGGGGGGGTCCCCCCACTTGCCCCCCTCTGGGTGGGGGTGCCCCTCACTGACTCCCCGTGTCATGTGTGTCCCCCCCCCTCCCTCGGTGACAGTGGTGGCACCGGAGCGACAGTGGCATGTGGCACAGGAGAACGTGGTCCTGCAGCACCCCCACATGCAGCAGCGTAAGGATGGGGGTG
>NW_015091238.1:0-241 GCF_001431845.1 Calidris pugnax
TCGGGAACCAGGGCAGGGGGGATCTGGGGACCCAGGGCCAGGGGGATACGAGGACACAGGGACCCAGGGCAGGGGGGAAGCAGCAGGCCCTTGACAAGCGGAGGAAGCCCAGGGAGGGCCGGGAAACGGCGACGGCTGCAGCAGGAGGGCTGCGGTCTCCCCCCTCCCCGTCCCTGTCCCCCGGGACTGGGGCCAGGGTTATTTATAGCGCCCTGGCGGGCTGGGAGCGGGGGCCTGGCAC
>NW_015091238.1:1840-2156 GCF_001431845.1 Calidris pugnax
TCCTGGTCCTACTGGGGCACCTCGGGACAGACCTCGGCCGTGCAGGAGCTTTCTCGGCGGGACCCTCCCCACATCAGAGCCCCCCGGCCCGGACCCTGCCCGTGCCGGGGGGCCCTGGGCTTGGTCTGGCCCTACCGGGGCTCCCCGGGATGGACCGTGCCCGTGATGGGGCTCCAGGGACCGGATCCCGGCTGCCCCCCTTCCCTTCCCTCCCCCCCGGCCGCCGCAGCCACCGCCCCTCGCTCCGACCGGGCGGTTCGGTGATGCTGCGGCACCGGGCACCGGGATCCGGCCGCCCCCCGTGGGCACGGCGGGG
>NW_015091238.1:6402-14920 GCF_001431845.1 Calidris pugnax
CGCCTCGGGCCTCGGTGACAGCGGGAACCGGCGATCGCCTCCCCCCTCCTTAGGTAAGGGCAGGTTCTGACCCAGAGGGGACTTGGGGGGGGTCTCAGAGGGGTCCCCCCTTCACTGTCACCAACCTCTGTCTCTTCTCTCCCCAAGCCAAGCAGAAGCAGAAGCAGGTGAGTCCCTGCGACACAGGCTGTGCCACGGGCAGGGGGAGATGGGGAGGGGGCTACAGGCAGGGCCAAGGCGGGATGAAGCAGTTATGGGGCTGGGGGGGGGTGTCCAGGATGCTGGGGTTCTCTGGAATAGGCTCATTGACTCCTGGGGGTGGGAATACAGGGCACTGACACATCCCCATGTCCCCCCCGCCAGACACAGCACATCCCACCCTACGACGTGGTCCCCTCCATGCGGCCTGTGGTGCTGGTGGGGCCCTCGCTGAAAGGATATGAGGTACGGGGGGGGGGCTGCAGGGCACGGGGTGCACCCCCAGGGGTGGTGGCCTGCGCCCCTTGTCCCCTCCCTGCCTGCACCGAGCCAGTGGTGGGCAGATGGCGGGGCCGCGGGCTGCTGGCAGGGCGCCGGGCGGCTGCCACCTCCCTGCCGGTGCCATCTGCCACCGGCTCCCCGTGGGCTCACCAGGCTGGTGGCCCTGCCGGCAGGTCACCGACATGATGCAGAAAGCCCTCTTTGACTTCCTCAAGCACAGATTCGACGGCAGGTAAGACCCTCAAGGCCTCCCCAGGACCCCCTTCCCACGGCCCACGGGGGGTACCCGGGTCCCCACCGCTGTCCCTCTGCCCCCCAGGATCTCCATCACCCACATCACCGCTGACCTCTCCCTGGCCAAGCGCTCCATCCTCAACAACCTGGGCAAGCAGGCCATCCTGGAGCGCTCCACCACCCGCTCCAGCATTGGTGAGGGGCTGGCCCGGCCCGGGGGGGCAGGGACTCTCCCCGAGGGCAGCCTGGCCTGACTCGTTCCCCCCGTGTCCCCCTTCCCCCGCAGCTGAGGTGCAGAGCGAAATCGAGCGCATCTTCGAGCTGGCCAAGTCCCTGCAGCTGGTGGTGCTGGACGCCGACACCATCAACCACCCAGCCCAGCTGGCCAAGACCTCTCTGGCACCCATCATCGTCTACGTCAAGGTGTCCTCCCCCAAGGTGAGGGGTGACCGCGGTTCCTGGTGGGGGGGGAGGTCCTGGCTGCCCCCCGCCATGCCGTGACCCCTCCTCTCCCCTCCTCAGGTCCTGCAGCGGCTCATCAAATCCCGTGGCAAGTCCCAGGTGAAGCACCTAAACGTGCAGATGATGGCGGCCGACAAGCTGGTGCAGTGTCCCCCGGTGAGCTGGCAGGTCCCTCTGCCCCGGTGACGCTGGGGGGGGGTGTGGGGGGTGATCAGGGACCGCCCTGATCCCTCTTGCCCGTCCCCCAGGAGCTCTTTGATGTGATCCTGGATGAGAACCAGCTGGAGGACGCCTGTGAGCACCTGGCCGAGTACCTGGAGGTGTACTGGCGTGCCACCCACCACCCCCCGCACGCCCCCCACGCCGTCCCCTCACCCACCAGCCTCCCAGGCCTGCAGGTACCTCCAGACTCCCCTTCCCCACAGGCAGCCGGCACAGGGGGTGCACTGGGGGATGGTGGGGTGGTGGCAGCCCCCCCGTGCTGTCCCCACAGCCCTGTCCCTACCCCCAGAGCCAGCAGCTGCTGGGGGAGCGGGGGGAGCACTCTCCGCTGGAGCACGACAGCCTGATGCCGTCAGACGAGGCGGGGGAGACCTCCCCCCAGCCCTGGGGGGCTGCGTCCCAGCGCAGCTCCCGGCACCTGGAGGAAGAGGAGTATGCAGACCCCTACCCCGACCTCTACCAGCCCCACCGGCACCACAACAGCGGGCTGCAGGGGCCCGGCACGCCGGATCGCCAAACCGAGCGCAACCAGGACAGGAACTGGCAGCGCAGCCGGCCCTGGGCCAAGGACAGCTATTAGGGGTGGGGAGGGAGTTGGGGGGTGGGGGGCACGGCTGGGAACCGTCTCCCCACTCCCTGCTCCGCCCCAGCCCCGCGCTGGGGGTGCTCAGACAATCTCCCTTTCTCGGGGATCTCCTCCACACCGGCAGCTTCCTTGCGCCTGGCCCCCGGGCACCTCTTCAGCCATAAGCACAGGGCGAGGGGGAGGGGGGCACTGTTGGGCCAGGATGCCCCAAGACCCCCTCCCCCAGCTCCCGGGGACAGTCACATGCCTTGTCCCTGCCTCAGTTTCCCCGCCTGGCCTCTGCATCACAAGCCCTCTCATTCCCCGGCAGGGCTGCTGCCATAAACAGAAGGTGCCTCCCCCCCCTACCCCCACCCCCCCAAAAGACCTGTGGGCCAGGTAATGAGGGGGTGGGGACAGTTCTAGCAGTGCCCCCCATCCCACGCAGACCCAAGAAAGAAGGGGAAGGTGCCCACTCTCCCCCTGCCAGGGCTTGGACTGCCCCCTCCCCTGCCCCTGCATGGGACCCCCCCAGGAGGAGGGGGCTGCACCACTTGCTTCGCTTTGCACCGATTTCTCCCTGCCCTGGTCACCACTGCCAAACCCCCCCAGGATGGGGGATAAAGAGGGGTGGCTGGACCCCACACGGAGAGGGGGGCCGCTCCATGCCTGCACTCACTGCCCTGTGTCCCCCGCCCTCCTCCTCCTCCTCCTCGCGTAGCTGTCACCGCACGTCACCACACAGTCCTGTAAATACGGTGCCCACCGCCCTTCACCGGGGGCTGCTCGGTGGAGGGTCCCGGTGCTGGGCCGAGCCCCCCCTCCAAGCTGGTGGTGGGGGGGGCGACAGGTGGGAGCCACAGATTTGTTATAATTTCTTTTGTAGAAAGCACTGATTTCCCTGTAACCCGTTTCAGAAACACAAGAGTGCTCGGAGGTGCCGCTGTCTGTGTCTCTGGGCTGGGGGGACGGACAGGGGACACTGTGGCAATGTTTGGCTGGGACAATGGGGGACGGGCCCAGTGCTGGTGTCTGCTCAGCACCCCCCTGGGTCTCCCCTTGGGGGTCCTGCTGGCTCCCAGCACCTCTGGCAGCGCTGGGGGGGGTGCAAGGAGATGGCCCCCATGGGCTGGTGGCGCTGCAAGAAGGGAGAACACGAGGAGGTGGCGTCCGACAACAGCTGCGGGTTTATTCCTGCAGCCTGGAGTTTCAACTAGAAAAGGGAAAAGCGAAGGCGGCTCCTGGGACAGCCCTGCCTGAAAACCAGCCCCATCCCAGCACCGCCCTGGCCCTGGCAGCCCACGGGCAGGGACCAACCCTAAACAGCCTCCAGCAGCTCCATCAATCCCTAGGGAAGGCGGGGAGGGGGACTGGGAGATCAGGGGGGACGTTTTGGGACAGTCCTGGCCCCATGTGCTGTGGTGGGCAGTCCCGGCTGCGCAGGGGCCTGGGGGTCTGGGAAAAGAGTGGCCAGAAAAGTCCTGGCCCTGCTGGTCCCATCGTCCCCGAAGGAGTGACCGAGGGGGGGATACCAGCCCTGGGGACTCAGGCGAAGATGGTTTCCTCCCGCCGCTTCTTGGTGAGGATGGTGCCAGGCTTGTGCTGGGCATCGGGGTGGTTGGCCAGCTCGGGCGGGCAGGAGGACACCGGGCTCTCCAGGATGGCCTGCTTCAGGTCGTAGAAGACGGTGGAGTCCTCCTTGGTGAGGAAGGTGATGGCAACGCCACTCTTCCCTGCTCGGCCCGTCCGCCCGATGCGGTGGATGTAATCTGCGGGGGGGCAGGGGGGTCAGGCAGGGCCTCGTTATGGGGGCCAGGCAGCCCCTGCTGCCCCCCACAGCCCCCCAAGTCGGCCCCAACTCACCCTCGATGTTCTTGGCCATGTCATAGTTGACGACCATGGAGACGTCGTGGATGTCGATACCACGGCCGGCCACATCCGTGGCCACCAGGATGTCCTTGGCCCCGGCCTTCAGGTTGGAGAGGGCGAACTCTCGCTGCTCCTGGCCTTTGCCGCCATGCAGGGTGCAGGCGTTGTACTGTGGGACAGGGCAGGGGTCAGCGGGGGACTGGAGCCATGTCATGGGGTCCTCACATGGGGACAACCCCCCACCCGCCACAGCCAAAGCTGGGGGGCTCCGGCTCAGTCTAGACTCACCCCCATCTTCTCCAGAGACTTGGCCAACACGTCACAGCCCTTCTTCTGGTTGACGAAGATAATGATGGGTGGGTCGAAGCCCTGTTCCAGGATGGCCAACAGCTTCTTCCTGTTGGGGAGACGGAGAGTTGGGCAAGGAGAGGCTGAAGTGCCCTGCAGAAGCCCCTCTGTTCTCCAGAGTCCCCCTCCCAAAGCTCCTTCACCCTCAAATGCCCCAGACAAGCTCCAAGACCCGTCCTTCCCACTCCACCCAGCCCCAGCGGCCCCCTCCACACCTCTTCTCCGACTCTGACATGAGGAAGACCTTCTGCTCCACCCGCTCATGGGGTTTGCCAGCAGAGCCAATGTAGACCACAGCCGGACGACGGAGGTAGCTGCGGGCCAGGCGCTCCACCGCTGGTGGCATGGTGGCTGTGAACATGACAGTCTACGAGAGAATGGGGCAGTAAGAGACATCTCCCGTGGGGCAGAAACGTGGCTGCCACTCCCTTGGCCCATTCTCCAAAGCCCTAGGTGGGGGGCACCCACAACACTGTCCTGGGCCTCCTGCCTCCACCCACCTGTCTGTACTTGTGTTTCCCCGACTCAAAGTTGGCCAACATCTTCTCAGGGTCCTCAGCCTCGTCAGTGTCGGGTTTTTGGTTGGTGACGGGCATGTGCTCCAGGATCTTCTGCACGTCGGGCTCAAAGCCCATGTCAATCATCCGATCCGCCTCGTCCAGCACCACGTAGGTGCAGCGGCTCAACACCAG
Source organism: Calidris pugnax (assembly GCF_001431845.1). Taxonomy (NCBI): domain Eukaryota; kingdom Metazoa; phylum Chordata; class Aves; order Charadriiformes; family Scolopacidae; genus Calidris; species Calidris pugnax. The sequence continues at coordinate 11,275 of NW_015091238.1, forward strand.
GTACCGGTTCTCCAACACATCGATGAGACGCCCTGGTGTTGCAATGACAATCTGCAGGGGGTGGAGCAGGAGGGTTGGTGTCCACAGCCTGGGGCTAAAATGGTCCTCCCACGGCCTGGGGCTAAACCGGTCCCCCCCCAGCCCTCCCCAGGGTCTAACACTCACCTCGCAGCCCATGCGAAGGCGGAAGCCTTGGTCCTCACGGGAGATGCCTCCAATCACGGCCACTGTGCGGATGCCCAGAGGCTTCCCAAACTTGATGGTTTCCTCCTCAATCTGCTGGGCCAGCTCTCGGGTGGGGGCCAGGATGATGGCGTAGGGACCCTGGTCCGATTCCTCAATCCTGCGGCGTGGCAGGGCATGGCCATGTCACCCACAGTGCCTCCACACTCCCTGCCATCCCTAAGCGTTGCCCCGCGGCCCTGCCCCGTCCCACCTACCGATCGATCTTGGGCAGGGTGGTGATCCACACCAGCAGCGGGATGAGGAAAGCCGCCGTCTTGCCGCTGCCGGTCTCAGCCACGCCGATGATGTCGCGGTTCTGCAGGCCAATGGGGATGGCCTGGCGCTGGATGGGGGTGGGCTCCTGGCGAGGGGAGCGGCAGAGTTAGAAGCAGAACTTCTCCTCACTCCCCCCAGTCAGACACCTGACCCCAAGAACCAGCCCTCTTTTCCTTGACCCAGCTCCCCCAAGAGCTGTCGGGGTCTGCTGGCAACCTATGCCCACCTTGTAGCCACACTTGTCAATGACCTCCAGGATGTGGGGGGGCAGGGAGGAGTCTTTCCAGGAGCGGATGGGGTTGGGAATCTTGCCCCCCTTGGTGGTGATGCTGTAGTCCTCGCGGAAAATACGCCAGTCTCTGTCCGTCATCTCGTCCAGCTTCTTCTGGGACCAGTGCCGGTCATCCCAGCGCTGCTTGGCCTCCTTCTTGCGCAGCTTCCGCAGCCGAGCCCTGGGGTGGGAGTGAGGAATCATAGAATCATAGAATCATTGAGGTTGGAAGAGACCCTTGGGATCATCGAGTCCAACCATCTACCCTACTCTACAAAGTCCTCCCCTACACCATATCGACAGGGTTCACCCTGTGCCTCTGGGGAGGCTGGAATCATCCCACCACCCATCTGAGGGACGTGCTGCAGCCCAGAGCCACCCCCCCAGCTCCACATCCCGGCCAAGCAGAGCCAGCCAGGACCCATGTCACCTCTTGGCACCCTCCCAGCTCCCCCAAAGTGCACTCACTCCTCCTGCTCCTTCTCCTCCAGCGTCCGCCTCTTCTCCATCAGGTCCCCGTAGAAACGTGACTGTTCCCGTTTCTGTTGCTTCAAGTCAATCCCTGCGATGAAGCCCCGGCCCAGCAGCTGCACTTGGTGCCTCTCCTTGTACCTGGAGTGGGATGGGAGTGTCAGGGGCAGAGCTGGGGCTGCCCTGCACCCCCGTGGGTAGCCCCAGGGCCACCCCGCTACTCACAGGGGGTTGTAATCAATGGATGTGTCTTCTGACGCGTCCCACTCAAAGACAAACTTGCGGTCGTTCAGGTGCCGCGTGCGTCTCCGCTTCTTCACTCCTCCCAGGTAACGCTCCTGCAGGCACCAGAGGATCAGTGGGGAGGGAACCCAGGTCTCCTGGCCCCCCCAGCCCAGCCCCGAGCGCTACCTTGATGGCGTGGAGCTCTTTGCTCTTGTCTTTCTCCTCCCTGATCTTCTGCCTGCCCTCCTCATCTTCCGTGCCGTTGGTCTCCCGCTCCATGCGCTCCCGGCGCTCCCTGCGCTCACGCTCCTGGGGGTCTTCTGGGGAGCAGGGGAAGGATCTCAGAGCCCAGCACCTGCTCATAGGGCTGGGGGGGCTCCGGGGGGTCCTGCCCCAGCCCCTTGTAGCCAGGCAGATCGCAGTGGGGATGCCATCTTACCTAGCATCTTCCTCCCCATCTCCTGGAACTGCTTCCTCTTCTTCCTCTCCTCCTCCAGCAGCCGCTGCCGCTCCTCTACCTCCTGCTGCCGCCGTCGCAAGGCCTCGGCCTCCCGCTCCGCCTTGGACAGGAACTTGGGCTGGGACAGGAGAGGGCAAAGCTCACACCAGGCCCAGCTGCAAACCCCTCACTCCGGGGGCTGCCCCAGGAAAGGACCCCTCCCCCTCAAACATCTATCTTGTCACAGCCACCGCGGGCACGGTATGGGCGAGCTCCAATACAGGGAGAAGGTGTCTGTTCCTACCTTGGCTTCTGCCTCTTCTTCAGCCTTCTTCTTAGCCAGCAGCTCCTCCAAGGACAGGGGCTGGGCCTGTGAACACAGGGAGGGACTGTCAGCAGCCCCCAGTGGGGACGTCCCCCCAGGGAGCCATTCCCAGCCAAGCCCCCTCTGTCTCATCCCCACCTTCTCCTTCTTCAGGGCATTCTCCTCCTCCTCCTCTGCTTTCCGCGAGTCCCGCTCCTTCCGGGACTTTGAGTCCTTCCCCCTGCTCGGCGACAAGCTTTCCAGCAAAATAAAAGAGGAATCAGGCACTGAACACAGCCTTGTCCCTGACTGGGAGAATCCCACTCCTTCCCAGGACAACATTTCTTCCAGGTAACAGCCCTGGGGTGCTTAGGGGAGAGGACAGACACCCCAAAAAGAGAGAGGGCTCACCTCGATCGTTTTCTGTCCTTGTCCCGCCGGTGCCCATCCTTCTCCCGGTCTCGGTCCTTCTTGTTCCGGTCCCGGTCCCGCTCTTTGTGCCGGCGGTCCCTGTGGAGTGGGACAGTCATGGCACAGCCCTCTCCCAGCCACCTGCACCCACCCCTTCTCGGGGCCGTTATGGACACACCACAGGAGAGAGAGTTCTTCCCTAAAAAGCCAGCGCACCCCCTGTGACACCCCTCACCTCTCTGTTGACTTGGACCGGGAGCGGGACCGCGACCGGCTGCCTCGTCTCCTGTCCCGGGACCGGTGCCGCTTCCTGTCCTTGGAGGGGGAAGCCTTGCGGTCCCGGTCCCGATCCCGGTCCCTGTCGGGGGAGCGGGAACGCTTCCTCTCCTCCTTGGCAGGGGATGTGTCCCGGTCCTTCTTGTCTGCCAGTTCTCCAGCCATCTGCGGAGGAAAGGGTCAGGCAGAGCCAGGGATGCGAGGAAGACAAGAGGAGGGAGCGGGGAGGCCCAGAAGAGCCTGGGAGGCCTAGGGGACCCCAGGAGGGGCGCGGGGGGGATGCTGAGTGCCGGAGAGGGAGCAGAGAGAGCTGAGGGACACCGGGAGGGCACAGGGGGACCCGGGGAGGCAGCAGGAAGGGCCGGGGGATCCGGGGAGACGTGCAGAAGGACCCTGGAAGCCGAGGAGGACGGCGGGGGTCTGTGGAGACTCGGGGAAGGAGCGGGTAGGGCTGGGGGACCGCAGGACCGGGGATCCAGGGCCTGCCCTGGGCACTCGGTGCCGGGGCGCAGGCCGGTGACGCGGAAGCGGGATCTTGCGGCCTCTCGGGGATCCCCGGGGCCTTCCCGCGGGAGAGTCCAGCGGCCTCGGGCGCCTGGTGCCTCCCGACCCCCCCGTCCCAGCCCGCGCTCACCGCCGCCGCCCGCAGGCCCGAGCCTCAGCGCCGGCGCGTCGCCGCCATGTCCGCCGGACGCCGCGGGGCACGCCGGGAAGGCGAGGCCTCCCCCACGCCGGGACTACAACTCCC
>NW_015091238.1:14930-15637 GCF_001431845.1 Calidris pugnax
AGTGGTAGGCGGGTTTTTGGGTGCCCTGGGCAGCAGCCAGACCCCCCCACCGTGGGGACTCTGCCCCCCACATCACCCCCCCACGGGTGACAGCACAGACACACGGCAGTGTCACCATCACCCTCCCCCGCTGGCACTAGTGACACAGGAGGGACCCCAACCCAAGGTGAATCCTCCCCCCAAAACACGGGCTTCTCCCCCAAAAACAGGACGAGGCACCGCTGCACGTGGGTGGGTGTTATATTTCTGATAATAAATAAGCTTTTTAATAACACTGACCATGGAACAGAGACTCCCCCCCACCCCCACCAAGACAGTCCATAAAACAGCCCCCCCAGCACCAAGCAGCTATGAGGGATGGGGCGAGGTGCGGGGGGGGAACAGGATGAATCCATGGATAAGCCCCCCCAGGGTTGGGGGGCTGAGGAGCAGCTGTTGATCACCCTCTTTGGGCCCCCCCTCAGACCCCCCTGCCATGGGGGCTGCCTCCCAGGATGGGGAGCGGTCGGGGAAGCAGTGCGATGGGAGGGCAGCAGGCACCCCATCCTCCTTGGGGGTGGGGGGCTCTAGGGCCCTGTCCAGCCCCCCACCCCATCCTGGGGTCTCAGGGGGGGGCAGGGGCTTTGAGCAGGGAGGGGGGAGAGCATTCACGTCCCTCCCTTCCTTCACATGACAGAGCAGCTTTTTGCTTTTTCCTTCTTGAAGGC
>NW_015091238.1:15872-16491 GCF_001431845.1 Calidris pugnax
CCTTTCTTCCTCCCCCCTTGGCTCCCCCCCAACCTGCTCGTAGGAGATGGGTGCCTGCTTCTGGTGGGAGAGCTCCATCAGGGTGCTCAGGTCTGTCCGTAGGTCTGTCTTGCAGCCGATGAGCAGCACCCGCGTGTTGGGGCAATAATCCAGGATTTCTGATTTCCACTGCAGGGGGGTGGGCACAGAGTTGTCATTAGTGCCAGAGGACCCCAAACTGCTGCTTGCCCTCCCTCCCCACCTCCAGACCTTGCAGAGGGGCTCACCCCACTCCCCTCACCTTCTTGGACGCGCTGTCCAGAGTCTCGGGGCGGCTGATGTCGAAGCAGAGCAGGACGGCATCCGAGTCGCTGTAGCAGAGAGGACGCACGTTGTCGTAATAGGGAGAACCTAGGAGAAAAGGGGGGAGGGGGTCATTACACCCCCCCCAGTGGGCCCAGACTCCCAGGCTAGAGGGGCTCACAGAGCCCTGCAAGGAGGGGTTACATATATATATTTAAAACCCCCCAAAATGCCACCTGCGCCTCCCTGCAACCCATTAACATCCCCCATTGCCCCTAACGAGGCAGTGGGAAATGGATCCCATGGCGTTTATATAACAGCCCCCCCCTCCCCAAGA
>NW_015091238.1:16636-17329 GCF_001431845.1 Calidris pugnax
GGGGGGAGGCGGTGCAAGGGGGTACGGGGGGCAGTAGGGTACCCCTTGGGGTGCTGGAGTGGCCGGGGTACACCCTAAATGCCCCCCCCTCGACCCCGAAAGGCCTCGGAGGGGGTTTTGCAGCCCAGACGCTCCGTGTGTGGAATAGCAAAGAGGCTGCGCCAGCACATCGCCATAGCAACATGGGGACCGCGGGTGGCAGGGACCCCCCCTCCGACGGGGGGGGACACACAAAAACACTGCAGCACCAGGGCAGGGCTGGCTCTGCCCCCCCTCCTGACCCCTTCAGCCCTCCGGGCGAGGGGGGGCAATACCAGGACACCCCATTACACACACACACACCCCCCCTTCACAGGCAGCCCCACAGGGAGGACGCATGGGTCCCAGCACCCCATATCCCACCCGTGGGGGTCACATCAGCGCAGGGGGGGAGGGCTCCTCCGGGAAGGGGGGGGGTCAGACCTGTGCACCCCCTCAGGCTGTATCTGTGCCCTCCCTGCAGGGCCAGCGCCCGGGGACCCCCAGGAAGCCAGGCCCCCCTGTGCCCCCCGGGGATCCCTCCCCCTGAACCGAACTCCCCAGGGACACACGCACCCCCAAAGTGTGGGACCACCAGTTTCCCCCCCACACACACTGCGCCCCACTGCAGGGCTCCCTGCACTGCAACCCCCCCGCAGAACCCCCTCAAAACCC
>NW_015091238.1:18070-22555 GCF_001431845.1 Calidris pugnax
GTGCGCGGGCCCTGAAGGGGGAGACAGGGGTGGGCAAGGGGAAGCTGGGCCTTAAGGAAGGGGGGTTCTGGAGGGGCAAGACAGAGATAGGCGGGGAGAAACGGGGCCTTGGGGTGGCTCTCGAGGGGGGAGACAGGGGTGGGCAGGGGGAAATGGGTCCTGGGGGGCCCTGGCCAGGACACCGGGCTTCACCCCCACCCTTCACACCATGTCCTCAGAGCCAGACACCATGCCAGGCAAGCGTCGCCCGCAGGCGGCAGCCCCTCTGGTGGCAGAGGACAAGCTCCTGCTGCTGCAGAGCCAAGCGCTGGCTGAGGAGGAGGCAGCCAAGAGGAAGAGGGAGCTGCTCACCCAGTTCCTGCAGGTGAATGGAGGGCAAGGGAGGGTGGGTGGTGTCACACTGCCCAGCCCCTGACTCCCTCCCCACGGCTCACGGCCCCCCCAGGACAAGCTGGCTAAGGAGAAGCGCGACAGCAGCCTGAACCTCCACAAGCTCAACACGCAGTGGCGGGGGGTGCTGCGGGAGACCAAGAACAAGGAGCTGCACCAGGACGTCGAGATCCTCAGCCAGACCTTTGAGAGGGTGATGGACTGCAAGGACAGCGTCATCGAGGTAAGCATGGGGCTGGCAAGGCAGGGGTGACCCTGGGACCCACCTGTGACCCCCTTCAATCTCCCCAGTCCCTGGCTGCAGACCTGGAGGAGGCAGAGGAGCAGCACGCCCAGGCCCTGCGCAGTCACCTGCACAACGTCGACCGCCTGCTGCAGCTCCAGCGCTGCCGCCTGACGTGCCTGGAGGAGGGGTACAACGCCCAGCTGGAGGCCCTGAAGGTGGAGTTTGAGGCTGAGAGGTACAAAGAGGGAGAGGGACAGGCACCTGCTGACTGTCCTGTCCTGGTGCTGAGCCCTCTCGTGGCCCGGTCGGGACTGCTGCAGCTTCCCTCTGTCAGCAGCTCCCCTGGGTTTTCCCCAGGAGGACCATCCTTGAGCAGCACGAACAAGAAAGCTGCTTCCTGCGGGATGTGGCACTGGGTGCAGAGCAGAATTACGCTGAGAGTGACCAGGAGACCATGCTGAATTTCCAGAGCGCCTGGGATGACATCAAGAACAAGGCATGGACAGGGGGAGGAAGCAGTGAGGAGCCTTTTAGGACTTGGAAGCAGACCATACAGCAAGGTTTGGGAGGTGCTGTGTCACCCAGACCCGTTTCTGTCCCCAGAGCCTGCAAGAAAAGCAGTACAGCCGCACGCAGCTGGGTGGGAAGGTGGAGGTGCTCTGGGAGCAGTTCCAGCAGACCACGCAGAGCTACATGGAGGCCACCGAGCACCAGATGGCTTTTGAAACGCTGAAGCAGAAGGTCGAGAGGAGTTCCAGGGATATAGAGCTGCACGTGAAGAAGCTACAAAAGCTCCAGGTTGCAACAGGGCACAGGGATGGCCGATGGGAACTGAGATGCCTCTGTCCCACTGCTCACGTTTTACCTGTTCCCAGGACTTGGTCACAGCCACCAAGGGCCAGATCACAGCTCACCTGCGGGAGAGCGAGGAGCAGAACCGGCCCATGCGGGAGAGGAAGGAAAAGCTCCTCAGGCAGCTCCAGGAGCTCAGGAGTGAAATTAACCAGGCCAGGGCAAAGGCCCACGGCAGCCTGGCCAGGCTCACGGCACAGAGTGGTGCTGCCCTGAAGACACTGGTGCGGGTGGTGGAGAAGGTGAGGCCGTGGGCAGTGGCAGCACCAGGGGGTTGTCGTTGTCTCCTCCCACCCCGCCCTCACCTAAACTACCCCCACCAGGGCCAGCGCATCCTGAGGTTGGCTGAGATGTGCCGCAGGCTGGAGACGGAGGAGGAGAAGGTGCTGCCCTTCTACCCTTCCTCGCTAGCAGAGGGGGAACAGCAAGATGCCCAGCGAGTCCTTGAGGAGCCACCCACAGAGTCCCTGGCCCAGGTGAGGAGGCAGCGCCGGGGTCCCAGGCGCCACTGTGGGGTCAGGATCTGGTTGTGGGAACAGCCTGGCTGGCATGTGGGCAGGCTGGGGACCCCCTGCCCTCCTCCCCACCTCTCTCGTGTAGGCCATGCAGGACTACGTGGGGCTGGAGCGCTTCTGGCAGCGGTTCAGCAAGGCAAAGCTGGAGGAACAGGCGCTGGAGCGGGAGCAGGCGGCGCTGAGGCAGAGGAACCGGCGGCTGCGGGAGCTGCTCCAGCAGTACCTGGCGGGGATCTCCGTCAGCCAGGAGATGCTGGACCAGCCCAGCCCCCTCCTTGCTGTTGAGCACAAGAGCTGTGTCCCCAAGGACTTGCCCCATGCCAAGGTGGGGCGTGCAGCCCAACAGCCTCCTGAGAGGAGGATGGTCACCCAGATGCCATCCATAGCTCTGCAAGCACCAGCTGAGAGTCCCCCCAATGAGACCAAGACACCCTGCCTGGCACTTGGAGACACCGCGGAGACTGTGACTGCCTGGAGATGCCATTAAAGAGCTAAACTGTGCCCAAAAACGTGTGCCAGGATCTTATTTCTGGGACTCACTGAGCTTTGTCAGGGCAGGTGTGGGTCTGTTGCCTCCCCACTCAGGTCTGACGTGTCACCTCCTCGGTCCCAGCAAGGCCAGAGCGGGCAGGGAGGTCGGGGGTGCAGTGCACAGCCCCTTTGTGCTGCTCTGTCCCCCTGCATCGCCCCCAGAGTGGGACAGGGCAGACACAGAACAGCCACGGATGCCAAGGGGAAGCTTTTATTTTTTTTTGGCTTTGTTCCTCTTCTCCTCCTTCAGCTTTTTCTTGGAGAGCTTGGGGCTGCTGGCCTTGCGGTAGAGGTGGTACCCGATGAGCCCCAGCAGCGCTGGCACCAGCCCCAGGCACAGCAGTGGCACCACCTCGTTCACCACCTTCTGCCAGTAACTGGCCCGGGACAAAGCCACCAGCTCCACCTCGAACCGCAGCACCGCATCACCTGGAGGGAGGGGGGGACACAGAGCCTGAGGGGGGGCTGGGGGGGGAGCTGGCAGGGAACCCACGGGGACTGAGAGAGGGGATTCTGCCACTTTACTCTGCTCTGGTGAGACCTCACCTGGAGTATTGTGTGCAGGGCTGGAGCCCTCAATAGAAGAAGGACATGGACCTGATGGAGAGGGTCCAGAGGAGGGCCCCAAGGATGATGAGGGGGATGGAGCACCTCTGCTCCGAGGACAGGCTGAGGGAGCTGGGGTTGTTCAGCCTGAGAAGAGGAGGCTCCGGGGAGACCTAATAGCAGCCTTCCAGTACCTGAGGGGGGCTACAGGAAGGCTGGGGAGAGCCTGTTTAGAAAGGGCTGCAGTGACAGGACGAGGGGCAATGGCTTCAAGCTGGAGGGGAACAGATTTAGATTGGAGATGAGGAGGGGGTTCTTTACTGTGAGGGTGGTGGAGCACTGGAACAGGTTGCCCAGGGAGGTGGTTGAGGCCCCTTCCCTGGAGATATTCAAGGGGAGGCTCGATGGGGCAACCTGGTCTAGTTGGGGGTGTCCCTGCTGACTGCGGGGGGGTGGGACTAGATGACCTTTGGAGGTCCCTTCCGGCCTGGGCGATTCTATGACTCTATGATGACTCTGAGGGCTGGGCTCACCTGGGATGGTGGGAGGGGAGCCCCGCTTGCCATAGGCCAGCTGAGGGGGGATGACAGCTCTCCGCTTCTCCCTGCCGTGGCAAGAGACCGTCAGCGCCAGTGCCCTGTGGGGCCAGACCCGTGCCAGACCACGCTACCCGCCCCCTCACCCAGCTTACCCCACACACATGTCCAGCAGACTCTGCTCCAGGCCTGCAAGGAGAGGGGGGAGAGGAGTGAGTGGGGCCGGCTCGGCCTGCCTGACCCCGGTTAAGCCCCCCTGCCCCCCACAGGCTCCCTCAGTGCCCCCCACCCCGTCCCCCTGCTCACCAGGGATGACTTGGCGCTTGCCCAGCTCCACCTGGAGCGGGTCCCGGCTCAGCGAGGTGTCGAAGATGCGGCCATCCTCCAGGCTGCCCTGTGGGGGACACGGGCACCATCACCCCCAGAGACGTGGCGGCAGTTCTGCCCTGGGGCTGTCCCCGTGTTGTCCCAGTGTTGTCCCAGTGCCGCTCTGGTGCTGAGCCCATTGTCCCCCCCGGCCAAGGAACACCCCCGTGCTGATCCCCGCGCCAGTCCCAGTGTCACCCCCCTGCTAACCCCAGTGCCACCCTGGGGACAGCCATCCCGCTCCCAGTGCCAGGGCCATCCCGGAACAATCCTTGTGCTGGTCCCAGTGCCAACCCATGCCCATCCCAGGGCTGTCCCCACGACAGTCCCAGTGCCACCCCATGCCATCCTGGGACTGTCACCATGCTCATCCCTCTGCCCACTCCAGCGTTGACCCTATGCCAGTCCCAGTGCCACTCTGGTGTCACCCCCACCTATTGCCACCCTCACGCTTGCCCCGGTGCCATCCCACCACCACCCCGGTACCGTCCCGGTGCCATCCCTACGCCTGCCCCGGAGCCGC
>NW_015091238.1:23315-24539 GCF_001431845.1 Calidris pugnax
GGGGGGGGTGTCCCCGGGCCCGGTCACCCGCTCGGTGCCCGGAGAGGCGCGTCCGTCCGCGCTCCGGGGCCACCCAGGGACCCAGCACCGGGAGTCTGTCTATGCCCAGGGCCGCTCCCGCCGCTCCCGCCCATCTCGGGGGGGGGGAGCTCGTCCCAGAGCACCGGCAGCACCCCCCGTCCCGGCACCGCGGAGACTCGGTACCAGCAGGGGGCAGCAGAGTCTGGAGAAACCGGCACCCACCCGGGGTTTAGGACCCTTCCCTGGCACCCACCCGGGTCCGGGACCCTTCCCTGGCACCCACCGGGGGCTCAGGACCCTTCCCTGGCACCCACCCGGGTCCGGGACCCTCCCCTGGCACCCACCCGAGCTCAGCATCCCTCCTGAGCACCCACCCAGGTCCAGCATCCTTCCCCAGCACCCAGTGGGTGCGAAGCATCCCTCCTCCCCGTGCCCCACCACCCCTGGCTGTGCGGAACAGGGGGAGCTGAGCCCCCCACCAGTGAGGAGCCGGGCTGGGGAGCCCTGCGCCACGCGTGGAGCTCAACCTGCCCCAAAGCCCTTTGTGTCCCCATGGCAGGGGCCGTGGCACAGGGCTGGGGGACACGTTGGGGAGCCCTGGCATATGGAGAATCTGAGCTTGCGGGGGTCACCCCTGGCTCATTGGGGTCACACTGGCACAACGGGGGGCAGCTGGGCTCCCGTGCCCTGTGCCAGCAGCAACGGCCCCGTTGGTGGTGGTGGCGGCCCCGGTGGCTGCGGCGGTGGCCCCGTTGGTGGAGGTGCCGGCACAGGCCCCGGTGCAGCTCCCAGACGACGGCATCGGCACGCTGGCCCCACCGGCACACCCACATACCAGCCCGGTTGCCAAGAGGTGGGGAAGCAGGGCTGGCGGCTGGGGGCCGAGGCACTAATGGGATTAGGGCCACTGGGTCAGCGCCGGGCTGGCCCCCGCCAGACAAAGCCGCTGGCCCGGCCGGCGGGAACGTGCCGGTGCCAGCTCGGTGGCTCTCAAACTGCTGGGGGACCCCGGTTACCCCCGCTCCAGCTCCCCCCAAACAGGAGGAACCCAGGTTTCTGGGCAGCCAGCATCGCACCCTGGCTTGGTGGGGTCCTGGGGGCCAACAGCCCCCCAGCCACCAACTTAGAGGGGACAGGGCGATGGGGACAGCTGTGCTGGCCCCAAATGGGACTCAGCCAGTCCCCTGGCCCGTGGGGGGGGGG
>NW_015091238.1:25455-27028 GCF_001431845.1 Calidris pugnax
GAGGGGGGGGGCCGGGGCCGGTGGCCACCCGCTCACTTCTTGTTCTTGAGCTGGTTGGCGAGCCAGTCGAGGCCCTCGTAGAGCCCGTCCCCGCTGGTGGCACAGGTGGCCTGGATGTACCAGTTACGGTGGCGCAGGGAGTGCAGCCCCAGCTTGTCCGTGATCTCTGCTGCATTCATGGCGTTGGGCAGGTCCTAGGGCAGAGATGGGGGTGACAGGCTGGACCTGAGACCACGGGGGTGGGCGCCACACCGCCGCAGGGGCTGACAGCAGCCCCGATGCCACGGGGATGGGCACTATCGTTGCCACGGGGGCTGGCACCAGCCCCGATGCTGTGGGGAGAGGCGCAGGCCTGCCATGGGAATATGAGACGCCAGCCCCAATGCCATGGGGACAGGCACGGTCCAGCCAGAAAGACATGTCAAAGACCAGCCCTGACGCCACAGGGATGGGCACAGCCTCACCACAGGGGGCTGTTTAACAGCAGCCCTGACACCATGGGGATGGGCACCAGCCCCGATGCCACAGGGAAGAGCGTGGGGCTGCCACCAAGGTGTTAAACGCCAGCCCTGCTGCTACAGGGATGGGCACGGTCCAGCCAGAGGGAGCATGAAACACCTTGATGAAACACCAACCTTGATGCCACGGAGATGGGCACACCTCTAGGACAGGGGCTGGTAAGATCCCAGCCCCAATACCACGGGGATGGGCATGGTCCAGCCACAAAGACTGTTAAATATGAGCCCTGATGCCACGGGCACAGGCACGGTCTTGCCACAGGCTTTGCGAGATACCAGCCCCGAAACCCCAGGGATGGGCACGCTCCTGCCACAGACACCAGCCTCAACGCCCCAGGAACAGTCCTGGCCCCACCACAGGGGCTCCCCCCCCTCCCCAGACCCACCTGCTTGTTGGCGAATACGAGGAGGACGGCGTCCCGCAGCTCGTCCTCTGCCAGCATCCGCATGAGCTCCTCCCGTGCCTCGTTCACCCGCTCCCGGTCGTTGCTGTCCACCACGAAGATCAGCCCTGGGGACAGTGAGTGGGCGCTGCTGGCACCGCAGGGTCTGCCTGGCTCCGTGGCCACCCCAAACGAGCCCCTTCCTCCTCCTCCTCCCGTGTTTTGGAAGTAATGCCTCCAGAGAGGTCGGATCTTGTCCTGCCCGCCCACGTCCCACACGGTGAAGCTGATGTTCTTGTACTCCACCGTCTCCACGTTGAACCCTGCGGGGAGCGACAGCGGAGGGAAACTGAGGCACGGGGAGCTGCGAGCCCCCTCCCAAGGAGCCCTGAGGGGGAGGGGTCCCTCCTGCCTGGCGGCCCCCTGCCTCGCACACCTATGGTGGGGATGGTGGTGACGATCTCCCCCAGCTTCAGCTTGTAGAGGATGGTGGTCTTCCCAGCCGCGTCCAGCCCCACCATCAGGATCCGCATCTCCTTCTTCCCAATCAGGCTCTTCAGCAGGTTCCCGAAGATGTTGCCCATGGTGACGGCGGCGCTGGCTCGGTCCGCAGGCGAGGCCGGATCCTGCAGGCGCACGGGGCCGGCGCTGGGGTGGGGGGTGGCCCTGAGG
>NW_015091238.1:30780-31564 GCF_001431845.1 Calidris pugnax
CCCCCCCCCGGCCGCGCTCTGGGCACGGGGCCGGGGCGCAGCCACCCGCCGGGCTAATCCGGGCCGTGACGGACAGGCCCGGCGCCGCCGCTCCGGCCGCCCCATAAGAGGTGCCGCGGCTCCGCCGCTCCCCATTGTTAGGGCGAGGACGCAGGGAGGCCCCGCTCGGCGGGACCGGCCCATGGGGACCCTCCGCGCCGCCCCTATAAGAGGGAAGGGGCTGGAAGATGCTCCCGGGTGCTGAGCGCTGCGCACCCGCCGCGCCGAGCCGAGTCCAGCGGCGCCGTCTCCCCGGGGAGCCGCGGGGCACCGCGCACGGACCGCCGAGCACTGGCACCGGGCACCGGGCACGGATCGTCCGACGACGCGCCCCGGGAACCGGGCCGGGAGCCCCGGGCGCCGCACTCCCGACGCCGCGCCCCGGGCACCAGGCACCAGCTGCAGCCCGGTGCCGGTGCCGGCCCGCCCCGCGGTCCCTCGCGGCCGCCCTCACCGGAGCCGCCCGCCCTGCCCGCGCCCCGCGCGTCCGGAAACACGCGTGGATGTAGCGGCCGGGCCGGGGGCTCCGCGGCACCATAAATACCCCGGCGGCCGCTCGCCCGCGCACTCTGCCGGGGCCTCCCGGTGCCGGAGCCATGCGAGCCGCCGCGCTGGGGCTGGCCCTCCGGGCGCTCTGGGCTCTGGCCCTCTCCTCCCTCTCCAACACGCTGGCGGTGAACAACAGCGGACGGTGGTGGTGAGTCCGCCGGCACCGGCACCGGGGTGGAGCTGGGGGGGGGGGGGG
>NW_015091238.1:31574-36252 GCF_001431845.1 Calidris pugnax
ACGGCACACGCAGGTGTGACCAGGGGGGACGCACAGGGATGTGAGCCCCGGGTGGGAGCCGGCTGTGGGGGATGCCCACGGAGGAGGATGCTCTGGTGGTGGAGAGGAGCCGGGTCAGGCACCCCCGGGGGGTGCTGAGGTTGGGGAGCGGGATGCCGGGGACCCTCCTCGGTGCTGACCGTCCCCGCCTGTGCCGCAGGGGCATCATCAACGTGGCCTCGTCCACCAACCTGCTGACGGACTCCAAGAACGTGCAGCTGGTGCTGGACCCCAGCCTGCAGCTGCTGAGCCGCAAGCAGCGCAAGCTGATCCGCCAGAACCCTGGCATCCTGCACAGCGTCAGCTCCGGCCTCCTGACCGCCATCAAGGAGTGCAAGTGGCAGTTCCGCAACCGCCGCTGGAACTGTCCCACCTCCCAGGGCCCCAACATCTTCGGCAAAATTGTCAACCGGGGTGAGGCCACAGGGCATGGGGGTCCCCAGATCCCCTCTGCAGGAACCCCAAGCCGAGATGCTTGGCAAAGCACCCTCGGTTCCCCCTGGGGCTTCACTAGCCCACCCTCAGCCCATCGTGGCTGTGGGCTTGGGGTGCTGGTGGGTGCCCCCTCCACCCCCTGGCAGCACCCTGAGATCCCACTCCCCTCCGCAGGCTGCCGGGAGACCGCGTTCATCTTTGCTATCACCAGCGCCGGTGTAACGCACTCGGTGGCCCGGTCGTGCTCAGAGGGTTCCATTGAGTCCTGTACCTGTGACTACCGACGCCGTGGCCCTGGGGGGCCCGACTGGCACTGGGGGGGCTGCAGCGACAACATCGACTTTGGGCGCCTCTTCGGGAGGGAGTTTGTGGACTCCAGCGAGAAGGGCCGTGACCTGCGCTTCCTCATGAACCTGCACAACAACGAGGCCGGGCGCATGGTGAGGGCACAGGGGGCTACTGGCAGCCCCAGGGGGAGGATGGGGATGGGCACGGCCACAGTACCCCTCAGCCTGTCCCCGTGTGTGGGCTGAGAACCATCAGAGAATTGTTTCCCACTCGGCTTTGGGTGGGCTAAGCATGATGTGATGCCATGGGGAAGTTGGGTGTGGGAGCACGGTGGTCCTGGCGGGGTGGGGGGGTGGTCCCAGGCTGCTCACAGTGCCCCATGTTCCCCCCCTGCCCTTGCAGACGGTCTTCTCCGAGATGCGCCAGGAGTGCAAGTGCCACGGCATGTCGGGCTCCTGCACCGTCCGCACGTGCTGGATGCGCCTGCCCACCTTCCGTGCCGTGGGCGACGTCCTGAAGGACCGCTTCGACGGTGCCTCCCGCGTCATCTATGGCAACAAGGGCAGCAACCGGGCATCGCGGGTGGAGCTGCATCACCTGGAGCCTGAGAACCCTGCACACAAACCCCCCTCGCCCCACGACCTCGTCTACTTTGAGAAGTCGCCCAATTTCTGCACCTACAGCGGGAAGATGGGGACGGCAGGCACGGCCGGGCGCTTCTGCAACAGCTCCTCGCCGGGGCTGGACGGGTGCGAGCTGCTGTGCTGCGGGCGCGGGTACCGCACACGCACCCAGCGCGTCACCGAGCGCTGCAACTGCACCTTCCACTGGTGCTGCCACGTCAGCTGCCTGAACTGCACCAACACACAGGTGCTGCACGAGTGCCTGTGAGCACCTGAGGACCCCCCTGCCCAGCCCCGGAGGGGGTCTGCGCCACCCCCCATGACGGGTGCCCGGCTGGATTGAAGCACCCACACGGCTGGGCATGTGGCAGCACCTTGGGGACCCTCCCCTGTCCCATCCTGGAGCCAGCAGCCGGCCTGGATGTGCCCTGCACCTTCCCGGCTGCCCGTCGGCCACTCTGGCTCTGCGGGGTTCCCTTCTCGCTGTAAATAAAATATTTATTGTGGATGCACGGTTTGATGCTGTGCTCCCCCCGCCCCCCACCTCTGCGCTTCACTGGCCCCAGGCCCTGTTTTTTATAATTAAAATAATAATAATTAATAATAATTATTAATAATTATGCTTTGTCACAGGTTTCACTGATAGCCTTTAGAGAAGAATAAAGGATATATTTTTATCAGTCCTGCCCCGATTCGTTTCTGGGGGCTGGGGTAGGGTGGGGGTGAGCTGGGGTGGGGGAAGCCGTGTCCCCTAAAGTGTGGGGCTGGGCATCTGGCCCCTGCTGCCCTCGTCCACCCCCTCTGTCCCTCCATCCATCACCTCTCCATTTGCTTACCTCCCCATTCCTTGTCCGTCAGCCCCTCCAGCTGTCTGTCTGTCCGTCTGTCTTTCCTCTGTCCTCCCCTCCACCAGCCCCTCCCTGCAGACCCCTTTCTCTCTCCCGCCGTGCCCGTCTCCAGCCCAGCCGTCCCCGCTGCCGCTCCCAGCCGGGGCGTCCATCCCCACAGCCGGGGCGCCCATCACCATGGCACCTGGGCTGCAGCATCCCCGGCACTGGAATTTGCCGTGGCGGCGGGACTGGTGCCGCCGGGGCTGGGTGTTGGGAGCAGCCACGGGAGGTAAAAGACGGCAGACAGGGAATGAGCATCGTCCATCACTGCTCCTGGCTGGGACTGACGGCTCCCCTTGGCTCCGGGGGAGGAGGGGGGTGGGGGAGGGCACTAAGGTTACCGGAGCCCGGGGGTCCGGGACCAGCCACCAGCCCCACACGCAGCCCTGCACCCTTGCATGGGGTCTGGCTGCAGCCAGGGAAAGGTTGTGGCAGCTCCGTGGCTGGCAGGACCTCACTGGCACGGACATCCCCTTGAGATGGCATCCTGCAAGGAGGCCATCCCACCGGAACAGGTATCCTCTTGAGACGGGCATTTTTGGGATGAGCATCCCCCTGAGACAGGCATCCCACTGGGATGGGCATCCCCCTGGGGTGGATTTTCCCCTGGGATAAGCACCCCACAGGGGTGGGCATAGCCCTGGAACGGGCATCCCTGGGAAGGGCATCCCTCCAGGACAGCTATCCCACCGGGATGGGTATCCCCCGGGGCAGGCGAGGGGGGGGCTGCACTGTAACTCCACGTCGGGTACAGGACAGGGTGAAGCAACAGGCTGCAACCCCCGTCCCCACACCCAGCATGGGGTGAACCACAGGGCCAGGGTGACGTCCAGCCATGAGGAGTGGGCAGGACTCTGCCTGGGGACCCTCAGTGCCCACCTTGTAGCAGGGGTCCCCCCAGCCTGGGCTGCCCTCTGGCCAGAGCTGGGAACCTCGTGGGGCCCCTGGGGATCCACGGCATCAAAGGCTGTGGGATGACACTGCCCGAAATATCCCCCGGAGCCGATAGTGGAAAAGTTGATGCTTAGACTCAGAGGAGCAAGGGGGGGGAAAAAACCCCAGGGGCCCCCGCTGTCCATGCCAAGGTAAAAACACAGCCTGGCGTGGCAAAATAAAATAAAGAAATGTGAGAAAAAATGACTGGAAAGGAACACAGCCCGAAATAACCCTCCGAGCATCTCCCGCCTGCTGGGAGTTATCTGTCTGCTAAATTCTGCACACGCACAGGGCATGAAAATAGCCTGTTTTCCTGTGGTAGCGAGTCAGGAATATAGATAATGACATTCTTATAAGTCACCTCTGTTACTCAGCTTTTCCTGCGTGCCGGTGACTGCTGGAGACCTCGGGCAGCCGTGACCCCCAGGCAGGCAGGGGCACCCCAGGTGTGGGGCGGGCACCTGGCTGCTGGGCGCAGACCTCCCCGGCTTGGACAAATATTCCTGGGCACTGGAAATAGCTGCCGTCGCAGCGCCGGGGCCAGGGCAGGGACAGGGACAGGGCGGTCCCGCCCCACACCAGCCCGTCACCTCTGGGAAGCTGAGTAACAGCTGGAGGGTGGCAAGTGGGGCCTGCGGGGGGCTGAGTCCCCACAGCAGGGCTGGGGCACTGGGTGGGGGGCTCTGCCCAGAGGTGCGGGACAGAGGAACAGGACAGTGCCCAGGGGTGCAGGACAGAAGGACAGGATGGCACACGTAAGTGCAGGACAGAGGGATAGGCTCGTTTCCAGAGGTGCAGGACAGAAGGAGGGTGTAATTCCCAGAGGTGCAGGACAGAAGAACAGTGCGGTGCCCAGGGATGCAGGACAGAAGGACAGGGCACGCCGAGCTGCCCATGCTGGCTGGTGGCACCAGCCCACCCCTGGCACCATCCCCATTCCATCCCCATCTCATTCCCATCCCATGCCCCGTTAACCGTCAGCCCCATCCCAGCTTCCCTCGCCTCCGGTCAGCACGGGCCCACGTCCCACCAACGCCCGGCTTGTCCGGCTGCTCCCCCCCTCCTGCCCCCCGGCTGCCACATTCCTCCAGCGTGGGGCCAGTGCACCCAGCAACCGTGGCAGGGCCGGCCTCTAATCCCCGGGCATGCCAGCCCTGGGGGGACTGTCGCCGTCACCCACTCCCCGATAGGTGACCAATGCCTGAGACGAACAATTAGGGACAAAGCTGGAGCCGCCGGGGGCTAACGCCGGCCTTCACGGGTGCCTTGTGCGGCATTCGGCGAGTTTAATGAATTGTCCATCACTCCTTTCAGCGCCGCTCGCCCGGGCTGGATTAATCTGAGAAGCCGCAGTGGGGAAGGAGCCGCTAAGCCTGTATTTATTACTCTGCCATTGTAACTAATTGAGGTAATTATCTGTGACTCCAACCCTGTGCAACAATGCCACATTCACCGTACCCCCCCCCC
>NW_015091238.1:38104-40552 GCF_001431845.1 Calidris pugnax
CCCCCCCCCCCGCCACTTCCCACCGGTTCCTCCGTGTGGCCTGGGAGAACCGGCACCACGTGGGCACCGCGCCTGGGGATGCAGCCAGGGTTCGGGCAGCACCTGCGGGGACACGGTTGGCACGATGGGACACGGTTGGCACGGTTGGCACGGTGGGACACGGTTGGCACGATGGGACACAGCTGGCACGGTTGGCACGGTGGGACGCGGCTGCCCGGAGACATGGCCCGGCCAGCACCGTGTGGCCGGTACCACGTGCAGGCAGGAGCCGCCACGCTGCGGGGACACGGCCGGTGCTGCCCAGCACGCGTGGGTCATGGCGTGGCCAGCACCAGTTGCGTGCGTGGGTCCCCGGCTCTCTGGGGACACCCCTAGCACCAGCACATACGTGACCACGCCTCTCCGGTGACACGCGTGGGTCGTGGCTCTCTGGGGCCACCGGCACCCGTGTGGCCGCGGGCATCCCCGGGCCCTGGCGGGGACCAGCGCGATGCGCAGCCGGGGCGGGACTCCCGGTGCCCCCCCGGTGCCACCCCCGGTGCCCTCGGTTCCGTCGGTCACCGGCTGCGCGGCGACATCTGGCGGCTGCGGGCGGCACCGCGACCGGGGCCGGGGACACCGGTCCCTCCGGTCCCATGCGTGGGGACTCCCGTGGCTGCGACACCCCCCCCCCCCGGGTTTTGGGGGGCGGCGGGCGATGGGGCGGTGCTGGCGCCAGCACGGCCCGAATTAGAAGGTGATTTTCTCGGCGGGGAGCGGGAGGGGTTTGGGCAGGAGCTGAACCCACGGAAAAGGCCGCGCCGCCTTCCCCCGCGTCTGGGACACCCCGGGACGCACCAGGCAGCGTGCCCAGCCGTGCCGAGCCGTGCGGTGCTGAGCCACCCCCAGCCCACACGGGCTGTGCCGAGCTGCGTGGAGCTGTGCCGTGCTGCATCGAGCTGACCCAAGCAATGCTGAGCCATGCCCGGCCGTGCCAAGCTGTGCCAGGCTGTGCTGTGCCATGCCTGGCTGTGCTGAACAGCACAAGGCTGTGCCAAGCTGTGCAGAGCTGTGGCGTACTGCGTCAAGCTAACACAGGCTGTGCCAGGCTGTGCTGTGCCATGCCTGGCTGTGCTGAACAGCACAAGGCTGTGCCAAGCTGTGCAGAGCTGTGGCGTACTGCGTCAAGCTAACACAGGCTGTGCCAGGCTGTGCTGTGCCATGCCTGGCTGTGCTGAGCTGTGCCAGGCTACACCAGCTCGCACCAAGATATGCCAAGCCGTGCTGAGCCACACAGGGTCACACCATACATGCCAGGCAGCACTGAACTGTGCCAAGCTGTGCCGAGCTGTGCCACTGTGCACCAAGCTGTGCTGTGCCGTGCCAGGCAGCACCAGACCATACCTTGCCATGCCATGCCAGGCACCGGGCAGCCATGGCAGGACCACAGCCGTGCCACAGTGGGCTGAGGTCGCCCGTATGGCTTGGGTCAGGCTCAGGGACCCCCCTACCGCGCTGGGCACCTGAGGCCTCGTGCCAGGACAGGGGATGCAGGGGGTGACGTGGCCGTGGGACTGCCCCATGAGCCCCCCCTCCCCGGGACATTGGTGGCCCCGGACGCCTGTGTCCCCTGCTGCGCCAGCTGCCCCACACCGTGACCTCCCGGCCAGTGTCACCGGGATAATGACAGGGTCGCACAGGGGGGCGGGGGAGGAGCTGGTTTTAAATAACGTGCAAATTGGACACGTTATTTGTGTGGTTTCCTCTGGCTGCGGGGATCCTCCCCCCCCGCAGAGTGACTAAGAGGTGGCAGCCGGTTAGGGGGGACGGTCCCCCCCTCGGTGACTCACCCGGGGTCCCCCCCCAGCCGTGACGTGGGGCTGATGGCCAGGGGCCAACCTTGCTGTGCTCACCTACTCATTAGAGGGGACGGGGGTGGCGCTGTGACGCGCTGCGGTGCCCCCTGGGATGCCCGGGACTGACCCAAGCACGGGGGGGTGCCCCAATGCCTGGGTCCTCACTGGCCTGGGGAGGGGGTGCAAGGGAGAGTGGGGGGCCCAGGGAGGTGACAGGCCTCATGGGGAGCTGTGTGTCCCCCCCCCCCCCCACCGCAAACACAGAAGGGGCAGAGGTGGCACAACGGGATCCCGCAGCCTTTATTGGGGTCAGCCCACAGGCACCGCAGCCTCTCGCCCTGCCCCCCCGAGGGCCACACCCTGCCAAGCCCCACCCCGAGGGGCGCCACACCCCCCCAAACCCCGCCCCTCAGGCCCGAGGGGGGCTGGCAGCCCCGGAGGGGGCCCCGGTGCTCTCCAGGCTGCTGCTGCTGCTGCTGTAGGCGCAGGCGTCGTGGCAGTGCCGCCACCGGGACCCCCCCGCGCCCCCCTCCACGTCCGAGTCGGAGTCGGGGGCCGTGTGCCGCCGGATGCGGGACACAGCCTCCCGCAGCGCCTGGGCGTACAGCACCGG
>NW_015091238.1:42943-46627 GCF_001431845.1 Calidris pugnax
CGCCCCCCCGCTGCCCAGTGCTGCCCTTGGCCTCCCCCAGCCCCATCCTGACACCCCCTGTTCACCACGGTCACCATCGGGAGCGTCCCCGGATCCCCATCCTTGTCCCACCCCCAATCCCGACCTTTCAGAAAAGCCACAGGCAGAACAAACAGGGATTTAGGGGCTGGGCGAGCTCAGCAGATTCCCCCTGTCCCGCGGGGGGGCTGAACCCCCTCTCTAGGCAACCCTCCCTCGGTGCCCCCCGAGTGCCCCACGCCGAGGCCGGGTTAGTGCCAGGTCTGTGTTTATTTGCAGCTTCTCTCCACACATGAAGCAGTGGTGGGGAGCGCATCGGGATTGGGGGGCCCTGGGGTGGCACAGGGGGGGCAGCCCCAGGCCAGACGGAGCTGAGTGAGGACAATTAACAACCAAACTCAGTGACACCCCGTGTGCAGTGAGGGGGACATGGGTCTGCACAGGGAACGGCCCTGGCCCAGGGGTGGCTGAAGCTGGCCCTGCACCCCAGGGCGGGGTCTGGGGGTGCCCCCAGCACCCCACTGCCCACCCCACAGGGCCTTGCAGTGCAGGGTGTGGTGCGGGAGGAGCCAGGGGGGCTCTCCCTGCCCAGGATGGCGTGGGGCTGCCCCATGGCTGGAGGTTATTGCTGGACACTGCTGGTGAGTGGGGTCCCTGCCCCGGGCATCCTCGCCAGCCCAGGGGGTGCACAGGGTGGCAGGAGAGGAGGGTGGGGACACTGGGAGGGGATGAACACGCACCCCCCCGCCTCAGGGTCCCTGCGGGAGGACCAGAGCTTGCAGGATATCAGAGAGAGAGACGATTCCCTTGACCACGTCGCTCTCGTCCACCACCACCAGCCGGTGAACCTGAGGGGAGCACAGGGAGGGGCTGAGGCCGGTGCGGGGACCCCGACCCGCTCCTGCCCGGCACCGGCACCCCGGGGGACGGTTACCTCGGCCTCCACCAGGCGGTTGATGATGGTTTCCAGCGTCTCGTGCTTGTAACACTTGAGGACACCCTCAAAGTAGTGGGAGCGGTGCTGCAGCGCCCGCGTCACCGTCACGTCCAGGTTGTTGTAGGTCTTTTCGGCCGCCAGGTTCTGGGGCAGGGAGAGGCATTGAGGACACAGGTGGGTCCCGTGTGGCCCTCACCCCCTCGCATCCCCCTCCAGTTCAGGCTCTGCCCCCTCCCCACCTCCACAGCCCCCCCCCAGTACTCACAATAACATCGAATTTGGAGTAAATATCCACCACTCGCCCTAGGGAGGGAGCGAAAGGGCTATGAGAGGCACCCGTGGTGCTGGGTTTCCGTACAGCCAGCCCCCAGCACACCGGAGGGGATGTGGACCCTGAGTCAGTGCTCTGGGGACACCTACCACACGCCATGCCCTGTGCTGGGCCCCACCTTACCCGAATCGTCGACGACCGGCAGAGCGGACACACGGTGCTGCACAAAGATGCCCAGCGCCACGTAGATGGGGGTGCTGGTCCGCACCATGGCGATGTTGTTGTAGGTGCCGATCTGCAGTTCCTCCAGCGTCTTGGACATGAACTCGGGCTTTGGGACCTCTGCTATCTGCAGGGGACGGGGAGGGGGACAGTGCTGATGCTGGCTCAGCCTGACACGCCCCAGGCCCCGTGGTGCTGCCGGCTCTGGCCACCCTGGGGCCCGGGCCATGGTCCTAGGAGTGAAAGCAGAGAGCGCTGGGTGCGGAGCGGTCTGGGGGACCCACGGGCAGCGGTGGTGCAGGCAGGGGCAGCGGGGACAGGCTGTGGGGTCCATGCAGCGTCCCGGGGGGTCCTCCCAGCACCCACAACACGCAGTGAGGCACCAAAGCTGCGCCCGCTCCAGCGCCCCGGAGCCGGTGGTACCTGGCACAGCCTGGGCTGAGCTCGTCTCAGGGTGGCCCCTACCGCTGCCGCGGGGCAGGAACGGGACTTACAAAGAGTTTGAGGAACTTGAGAATGCGTTTGTGGGTGAGTATGTAGAGCGTGTTCCCCGAGTCAGGGTCGATAACGGGCAAGCGGTGGATCTTGTTGCGGATGAGGGAGGAGACAGCATCAAAGAGGCTGTGGGGCAGAAGGGAGAGAGGGAACTGGGGCTTGTCTTGACCCCGGCCTCGCACCCAAGGGCACCAGAGCCAGCCATGACCCTCTCCCCGCAGCACAGGGATACCTGGCATTAGGGGAGATGCAGACCAGTGGCTTGAAGGAGTCCTGTAGGTAGACCTCTGTGGGGAGAGGAAAGGCTGAGGGGATGGGCAGCGCCATGGGCAGGGAGGGTGCAGAGCTGTGGGGCTCCAGGGGCCTCAGGTAGATCTGGAAGGCTGGGAGGCAGCCGGCAGCCATCCCCCTCACCTCTCCACGTTTCGATTTTGTGCTCCTCCAGCTCATAGATCTGCACCTGGGAATAAGGAGAGAAACCAGGATCAACCATGGCCCTGCGCGGGGCCAGACAGAGCCCAGGTCCCAGGGGAACCAGCTCCGCGGAGACACCAAGTCTTTACCATGGGTGACTTGTAGTAGCGGTGCAGGATGTTGATGAAGTCGGTGATGGTCAGCATGCCTAGGGGGACGGGATGGGTGAGCGGGGTCCCACCAGCTCCCCGCTGCCCCCCAGGACCCCCCCATCCCGCTCGCTCACCCACAAAGTTTTGTTTCTTGCTGTCCCACAGCGGGGCAGCCCGCACGCCATTGGTGACCAGTGCGAAGAAAGCCTTCTTCACCTGCAGCCGGGGACACAGGGGACACCTCATGAGGGACTGGGCACCCCACGAGAGAGCAGGGACCCCCTAGTAGTCCATGTCCCTCCACCCTGACTTACAAGACCTTTACGGGGTGGGT
This sequence comes from Calidris pugnax, assembly GCF_001431845.1. NCBI lineage: Eukaryota > Metazoa > Chordata > Aves > Charadriiformes > Scolopacidae > Calidris > Calidris pugnax. The sequence goes on from NW_015091238.1 coordinate 45,787, forward strand.
GAACAGCCCTAAGACCATCCCCCAGATCCCAGTTAAGGGCTCCTGGTCCCAGTTAAGCCCTCAGAACTCCAGCCTGGTCCCTGTCCTGCAGCTCCCAGCCCCAAACCTGATGCCCAGCCCCCGCCCACCTGCAGGGAAGTGTCGAAGACGACCAGTTTGGAGCTGGTGGGGATCAGGTCGTAGCAGCGGTGGGACTTCATGAAGGCGGTGTAGGCGCCGCGGTGGCGCTCCCCTGGGGACGGGCAGCGTGAGGTGCCTGTTGACAACGGGGAGACACCCCAAACCCCGAGGCACCCCAGAGCTGGGGACACCCCACCCCAGGGCAAGAGGGCACCCCAGAGCCGGGGACACCCCACACTTTGGGACACCCCAAACCCCGAGGCACCCCAGAGTCGGGGACACCCCACCCCAGGGCGAGAGGGCACCCCAAACACTAGGACACCCCACACCTGGGGACATCCCAAACTCTGGGACACCCCACACCCTGGGACACCCCAGACACCAGGACTCCCCACCCGGGGGCCCGCAAGACCCTGGGGACACCCGAATTTACGCTGCCCCTCCCAGCCCCGGGCCGCCCCGCACCCCGGGACCCCCCCGACCCTCCCAGTATCACCTTCCGGCCCCGGGGGACCGGGCTCCGCCGGGCTCTCCGCGGCCGGACCGGGGCCGGGATCCTGTGGACGGATACGGCTCAGCTCAGCTCGGGCCGCGGCCCCGCTCCCGTGTCGCCCCCCGTCCCCTTCCCTCCCGGTTCCTCTTCCAGCCCCGCTCCCCCCTGCCCCGCCGTCACCCCCCGCCACCTCCATGGTCCCGCTCCGTTCCGCCGCCGCCGCCCCAC
>NW_015091238.1:48356-70714 GCF_001431845.1 Calidris pugnax
GGGGGGGGGGTGAATTGGGGGGGGGGGAGCATCTCGGTGGTTCCCCCCTCCTCTTCCTCACAGGACGAAGCAAAGAAAACCCTGAGTTGCCAGTTCGTCCGTTCGTCCTGCTCGGGCAAGGCCAGTGGCTCCGCAGCGGCTGCCCTCCCTGCCGGAGCCTCTGTGCCCCGGCCACTGCTGCCTGCCCGGCCACCCTGGCACCTCCCGCGGCCCCGGCGGGTCTTGGCGAGGTCTCCTAGGCGGGGGCTGTGGCCCCCAGCCCCTTTTCCCAGTTAGTTCATCCACTTTCGGCAGTTCCAGGCTCCACAATGGCAGGGGATCTTGTGCTGATCGTCCTCAAAGTCAAACTGGTAGTCGTAGGTGAGCTGGAGGAAAATGGGAGAGTCACTCATGGCACCGAGCCTGGCACTGCCACCCCCAGACCCCCACCGGTCCCCCCACGCCCCTGGCTGACCTCCTCCCCCTTGGGGATGCGCCGGCTGGAGATGATGATGATCTTGTCCTCCTTGTCAAAGGTCACGACTTCAGCCACACAGTTCGGGGCACACGAGTGGTTGATGTACCTGGGGGCAGGGGGCAGGGGTCAGCGCCAACCTGGGAGGCAGGACAGTCACTGCTCCCACTGGGGGAGGGGGTCCCACCACACCAAAGCCCTCCGTGCTCACCTGGCCGGGCCCCCCGTCAGCGTGGCGTCAATGACGTGCTCATTGTTGATGCGGAACATGTAGATGCCGCGATTCTGTCAGGGGAGAAGAGGGTGTCACCGAGCCCCCCATATCCCCACTGAGTCCCTCAATGTCCCACTAGAACACCCCCGTGGCCACCAGAGACTCACCTGCTCCTCGTAGATCTTCTCCCGACGGTTGGCCACCTCGTTGCGGATGATGGTACCGATGTACTCAATGACCATGGTGTGCTTCTCGATGTCCTTGGCCGCGTAAAGCCCCAGCCCCTGGATGCGGGACCGTGCCAGGTAGACGTTGTTCTTCCACTCCGTCTTCAGGCGCCGGTACTGGGAGGACTTGGAGTGCACGAACTGTTTGCTGTAGGGCGTGTTGGTCTCGCCTGTGAAGGTGCTCTGGTAGGCCTTGGACATGCTTGTGCTGTTCAGGGTGTGGGGCCTGATGGGGTATAGCAAGAGGGGGGGGTCAGTGTTGAGGGATCCCCAGGGGATCCCAGCTCTGCTGGTGGATCCCAGACCTGCTTACCGCTTGTAGTGGGTGAGGATCTTGGGCTCGGAGCGGGCGCAGCCGGTGGGGTTGATCATCAGCGGCAGCTCCATCAGCGGATGGCGCCCGTAGCGGAACAGGTAGTTCTGGCAGCTCTCGACGCCGGGCAGCTACCGAGGAGGGAGCAGAGGGGCCACAGGTCGAGCAGCAGCACCACGGCCACCACAGCCCAGCCAGCGTGGCCACCAGCCCCATTCCCAGTGGGGCTGACCCCCGGTGTGGAGAGGAGACCCCACCTCCCCGGGACCTACCGACTCGGCGATGCGCAGCACCGCGTGCACCGTGAGGCCAAACAGCTCCTCGCCCTTCAGGTACTCGGGGAAGAGTCGCAGCATGTCGGCTTCCTTCCTCATCATCGCCACCGGCTCGATGATGCGGTTCCAGACGGCTGCCGAGGGAAGGGAGGGTTGGAGCTGGGGACCCGCAACAGGCTGCCCGCTGGTGCAGACCCCCACTCAAGCCACCCCAGGACCTCCCATTGCCCTGTCCTCCCCATCAGCAGGACGAGGAGTGGAGGAAGGCAGCAGGGCCGGCACCTACGGCTCCCTTACCCTGTGGCGAGGAGTCAGAGAAGACCAGATCCTCCAGGCCCTGCTCGATGACTTGCACGACGAACTCAGGGCGGCCGTTGTTCTCGCAGATGGTGCAGCGGTAGCAGCAGCGGCGGTTGTTGGTCCGCAGGCTCCAGTAGATGCGCGTGGCCTCGTAGCCCACGGGGTAAAGGGCTGTGACGCTGTGGAAGTCAGCCATCTGGTGTGGCAGGAGCTGCCCGATGGCGTGGAAGACCAACCCACCCACGCGGAACATGTGGAGCCGCTCGCCACGCTGGATGATGCTGGCGATCTGCTTCACCTCGTCCCGCTCGATGTAGACGCGCCGGAAGACGGTGAAGCTGCTCAGCTCCTGCTCGCAGGGGCCCTTCAGCTTGTGCAAGGGGCAGAGCATGGTCTTGTCCTTGAAGAACATGCACTTGGCGCGGATGGCGCAGGCAAAGTGGTAGACACTGGGGCAGCGGATGCGGTTGCAGCTGTTGGTGGCCCCAGTTTTCTGGCACAGGGAGCACTTGGTGAGCAGCCCACGGTGCAGAGCCACCTCCACATTGATCAGGGCCCCACCCTGCGTCTCGTAGACCTCCGTGGACCATAGGGCACAGTTCAGGTGGACCCAGAGGTCAAGGTCAAGGTTGAGCAGGCGGGCCGGCCCGTCCGTGGCCCCATCACCTTCCTCATGACAGAAACAGCACTTGCGCAGGTCCCGCGGTACCTTTTCGGGGCGCAGAGTGGTGCCCAGCTTGTCAATGAACTCTGCAATCTCCTTGTCACCGTCCCGCTTGGCCCCTCCTTTCTGGATGGTAACGAGGAAGCGCAGCCGTTTCCACCGCACCCCCTTCCACTTCTTCAGCCGAGGCCGTGCTTCGTCCCCGTCCTCCGGTGGCCGCGAGCGCGGCTTGAAGCGGGGCGGCGAATAGGGGGCTGCAGCCCCTTCCTCCTGGGGGGCTGGCGAGGGGGCTGGTGGCAGGGGTGACGGAGGGGCTGGGGCTGTCTCATGAGCTGCCTCAGGGTCAGGGACCCTGGCAGCCTCGGTGGGACTGGATGGGGAGGGGGCAGAGGGGGACAGGGGCGGGGAGGGCTCCTGGGGCATGACGGAGAGTTGCCGCACATCCAAGTTGGACACGTTGTTGACGTAGCAGTGGTGGAGGGTCTTCTCTGGCACAGGGCTCTCCTGTGGCATGGGGAAGGGGGCACGAGTCAGAGCGTCGCAGGGATGGGGATCCCCAGTCTCCCTGTGCATCATGGTGAGGGCTCCTTGACCCTGCAGAGACCCCACAGCCTCGCAAGGACCTCCCCAACCCCTTCCCCACTGTCCTGGGAGACTCAGCCCCCCTCCACAGGGGAACCCGGCCGCTCAGGGACCCCCCTGCACCACACTGCAGTCATGGGGGACCTGCAGGTGGGGACCCCACACCTCTCGACATGGTCACAATTGGTCCCAAAGGGCCCCCTCCTGCACCCCTACATTGCCACAACCTTACAGGTGCTCTCCTACCCCTCTCTCAGGGTCACAGCCCTGGGGGGACCCCGCACCCCGCTGACCTGTCTGAGCAGCGTCAGGAGGTCCAGCTCGCCCTTGAGGCTGTACCCCGGCAGCACCGCATCAAACTGCTTCAGCCACTCGGAGCTGCTGTCTGGCACCTTCCCAGCCAGCACCACCTTCTCCTTGCCACCGAGTACCCCTGCGAGAGAGAGAGAGAGAGAGGCCATCACAGGGTGCCCTGCCTGGGGACACAGGGGAGCCCGCAGGGATGAGGCAAACACTCACCAGCCATGTCGGTCTCCACCTTCTTGGCCTCAACCACAGCTGCTCGCATGGGGCCGTCTGGGAACAGCACCTCGTAGGAGCTTGGGATCTTCATGCTCAGCAGCTCAGCCATGGCCACCATCACGCCGTTGAGGTTCTGGGCGAGAAGACGACAGGATGGGTCCAAGGTCACAGATGCCACTACATGGGGTCACTGCTGAGACCCCAGGAGTCACCTCCCCTGTCCCCTCGCTCACCTTGGCGGCCGCTGCAGACACAGTCAGCATGACTGAGACCTCGCTGCTCTTGCCCTTCTCCCATGGGGCACCCGGGCCTGCTGCCCCCACCTTCCCGGGGGGAGCCCCAAAGGGCTCCACAGCTTCGTAGGGCTTCGTGTCGGGGAACACTGGCGTAGGGAGAAGGGGGTCAGAGCTGCACAGGCCTGGCTCCACCAACAGCCAGCCATAAACCCACCCAGCCACCCCCGATCCCTGCAGAAACGTTACTGGGAATCCATCGCCTCATGTGGGAGAGAGACTGGTGTGTGGTTACGGGGACACAGCACTGATGGGAAACCCTTGGGGAGTGGCTGGGGGACCCTTGCGTACAGCCCGACACAAAGGCCACGCTCAAGGCTCTGATGCTTATGTGTAATACACCCCACAGACCCCTTCCCCTCAGCCCCCAGTCCCTAAGGACCCTTCTCCTGCCCCACACACCCCTACCAGTCCACACATCCAGGGACTCCCTCCTGCCCTGTCCATATACTGCACAGACCCCTTCCCACCTGATTTTTGTGCCCTGTGGACCTCCTCCCTTCCCTACCATACCCTTGCCTAGTCTCTACACCCTACAGAACTTCTCCTGCCAGGTCCATATGTCCCATAGACCCTCCCCCGCCCCGACCTGGGTTAACACACACTGCAGACCCCTCCTGCCCTGGTCCATATGCTCCCCCAGCACAGCTCAGCCCACCTGGGATACTGGCCCGGGGGATGATGGGGATGATGGGGGACAGCACACGCTCCTCCAGCTCCGGCTTGGCCTCGCTGAGAAGGGGAAAGCGGAGCAGCTCCTCGCCCAGCACACTCTCAGGGGATGAGGCAGGGACGATGCTGTCGGGGGAGTCGCTCTCATCATCGCTCTCCATCCTGTGGGGAAGGAAGTGTGATGGGCCATGGGGGCCAGCGTGGGCCATGGGGGGGGTCACGGCCACCAGTGGCTCACCTGACGTCCTCAGTCTGGTTGTGCGGAGGGGTGGGCAGAGCTGCCAGCAGGTCCAGGCTCTTCACCTCCACAGCCGGTGTGTCTGTATGGGGACGAGACAGCTGTCAGGGGAGGTGACAGGTGGCAGCAGGGACTCTGTACCACCCTTCATGGAATCACAGAATTGTCAGAGTTGGAAGGGACCTCCAGAGATCATTTAGTCCAACTCCCCAACCAAAGCAGGGGAGCAGAGCACATCACTCAGGATGGCATCCAGACGGGTCTTGAAGATCTCCAGAGAAGGGGACTCCACACCCTGGGCAGCCTGTCCCAGGGCTCTGCCACCCTCACCCTAAAGAAGTTCTTCCTCATATTGGAATGGAACTTCCCATGGTCCAGCTTGTGCCCGTTGCCCCTCGTCCTGTCACTGGGAACCACTGAAAACAATCTGTCTCCATCCTCCTTCAACCCACCCTTTAGGTACTTGTAAACATAGATGAAGTCTCCCCTCAGCCTTCTCTTCTCCAGGCTAAAGAGCCCCAGCTCTCTCAGCCTTTCCTCATAAGGGAGACGCTCCAATCCCTCCATCATCTTTGTTGCCCTACACTGGACTCTCCCCAGTAGTTCCCTGTCTCTCTTGAACTGGGGAGCTTGGAACTGGACGCAGGATTCCAGTTGTGGCCTCCCCAGTGCAGAGAATGACCTCCCTCCACCTCCTGGCCACACTCTTCCCTACACAGCCCAGGATTTCACTGGCCCACTTGGCCACACTGCTGGCTCATGGAGAGTTTGCCATCTACTCCCAGATCCTCCTCCTCAGTAGTGCATTCCAGAAGATCCACCCCTAATCTATAGGTTCTTCCTCCCCACCCTTATGCCAGCCACACTCACCTTTCTGGCCATGAGGCTCACGGGCTGCGTCAGGGTCCTTGGGCTGCTCTCCCAGCTCCTCGGGGGCTGTGACGCCGTTCACCATCTTCTGCTGCACGGAGGGGGGTGGTGTCGGGGGCAGCGAGGAGGGTGGCGTGGGCGGGTTGCTGAGGTTGTTCTGGGGGAAGACAGTGGAGTGATGAAAGTGGGGTTGGCCAGGACCTCCGGAGCGTGGAGGACACACACACACTGGGGAACAAGCCCTCCTCACCTTAGTGAGCAGCTGGGAGTAGTAGTCGGGGATGCTGTCAAGCACAGCGCTGCCGAACGCGCCCCGCAGCTGGCTCTTCCCATTGATGGGGCTGCTGCCGAAGGGCGCAAAGAGGCTGAAGTTGGCTGTGATGGTGGGTTCCGCCAGCGGCAGCAGCGACAGCTCCTGTGGGCAGAGCGGTGAGGAGGGGACGTGGGGCGGCAGGCAGCCCCCCACTGTGCCCTCTGGCCCAGGGCCATACCTGTTTCAGCTGTTTCATGAGGGCCTCGCCAGGACGCACCCCCTCGTCCTTCCGCAGCTTCTTGCGGGATGCTGGGACCCGCTCGTTGCCTTTCTGCACCCGCTTGGGCTTGGTAGCTGCTGGCTTCCTGGCAATGGAGGGGTCCTACAGAAGGGGAGGAAAGCGAGAGCGGTGCTGAGCGTAGCCCAGGAGCAATTGCCCCCCATCCTGCCCCACAGCCCCTCGCTCACCTCCCGGCCCAACAGCACTGGCTGCAGCCGCGGCTCCACGCCAGCGCCCCGGCTCTCTGTGTGCCCATTGAGCTCGCCCGGGCTCTGCGCCGAGAGCTGCACGTTCTTGGCTCGCAGCAGCTTCTGCAGCAGGAGGTGCCCAGCCTCAGAGCGGCCGCCTGGTACCAGCAGGCTGTTGGCTTGGCCCGTCCTAGAGTCCTCGTTGGCCTCCGGCTTTGCCGCCTCGTCCCCATCCAGCTCACACTGCGCTGCTGCCACCGCCACCTCCTCCTTCGGCTCCTGCTTCACCAACACCTCGGGGGCCTCCCTGGTCACAGGGGCTCCCTCCAGCACAGCCCCATTGATGTGGGTCTCCCCAGGGTCAGCTGGGTCTGCACCGGGTGCCTCAGGGGCCCAGGGGCCGTGCACTGGGTCGGGGAGCGTGCTGCTCGGCGTGGGCGTCAGCCCCTGCTCCGCTGGCACTGCAGGGCTGGGGGCCGACGCCGGGACCCCCGGCGACATCTTCTTTGGCTCTTGGGGGCTCTGCTCAGGGCTAGCCAGGTGCTGGGGTGCACAGCCCAGGGGTGAGGGGGCCAGAGGTGCAGGGAGCCGGACGAGGCCGGGCTGGGGTCCACGGGCAGCCAGGGCTGCCTGCACCAGGTCAGCCAGGGGCTGCTGGGGTTGGTGCTGCCCTGCCAGCGCCCGTCCCTGCTCGGCAGCAAAGCTGCTCTGCGCCTCCGCTGGGGCACCCGGCCGCGGCTGGAAGAGGGGCCCGAGCGGGCGAGGGGGCTGACGGGCGGCCGGGGAGCCATGGTCTGGGGCCTGCCCGGGGAAGGGGCCGGGGGGACGGAGCGCCTGGCTCTGCTGCAGCAAGCTCTGCTGGTGCCGCTGCACCAGGAGGGCCTGGAGCTGCTGCTGCTGCTGCGGGGTCAGGTGCCGCAGCTGGGGGTTCTTGGCCAGGACACCCTGGAGCTGTGCCCGGATCTGGCCCATCACCGGCCCTGGCACCTGCCCCAGGAGCCCCGGGGGAAGCGCAGCCATGCCCGCCGATGGCACCGCTGGCCCTGCTTTGTGCTGCCCGGGGCTCTGGAGCCGAGGGGGCTGGGGCTGGCCCTGCAGGGAGCCCAACGGGCCCTTGCCTGGCTGCTCCGAGGGCCGTGGGACCTGCGGCATCGCCATGCCCTGCGCCTGGCCTGTCCCGCAGCCCAAGGGTGGCTCTGCCATCGCAGCACCGTCGCCATGCTGCTGGGACAGCTCGGGGCGAGCGGCCCCGGGGCTCTGCAGTGGCGGGGCGAGCAGGGGGCCCGGCTGCATGGGGGCTGCCCGCAGCGCCGGCTGCGAGCCCAGGACACCTGGCTGGGGGGAGGCCAAGAGAAGCTGCTGGCCCTGCCCCAGCTCAGCCTGGTGCTTGGGGCCTGGGGGCTCTGGGCCACCGAGGCTGGGGGGATTGAGGGCTCCCTGCTGTTCCTGGGGGGCTCCATGCAGCTGCCCCCCACTCTCGCCGCCCTCAGCTGGCAGGGTGCTGCTGTCTGCTCCTCCAGGCTGGTCCTTGGCAGCCAGAACAGCTGGGGCCGGTTGCATTCCCTGACTCAGGTGCAGCACGGAGGGGGCCTGGCCCACTGCCCCATGCTGTGGAAAGTGCTGGATCGGGGGCTGCCCCTGGCCCAGCCCCAGGAGCCCCGGCTGGGCAGCTGCTGAGTTCTGCTGCTGCTGTGGGGCCAGTGGCGCCCGCGACTGCCCCATCTGCTGGGACAGCACAAGGCGGTGGCCCAGCATCCCCGGAGTTTGTGGCGCCAGTTGGGACGAGCCCAGCATCCGCTGCTGGTGGGGGGCCAGGAGGACCTGGCGCTGGGGTGGAGGGTGGCCCAGCACTGCCTGGTGCTGCAGCCCTGGTGCCTGTGTGTGGCCCAGCAAACCTGGCTGCTGCTGGGGCGAGAGCTGCTGCACCAGGAGGCTCTGCTGGCTGCCCATCAGCCCCTGCTGCTTCGGCACCATGGGCTGCCCCACGGCACCTGGCTGTGGGGCTGGCGCTGTCTGCTGCTGCCCGAGCTGGCTGGGCTGCCCCATCACGCCCGGCGGCTGCATCGAGCTTTGTCCCATCACGCCCAATGGCTGCATAGAGCTTTGTCCCATCACACCCGGCTGCTGGATGGAGCTTTGTCCCATCACGCCTGGCGGCTGCATTGATGTCTGTGCCATCACACCCGGTTGCTGCATGGAGGCCTGTCCCATCACACCTGGTGGCTGCATGGAGGTCTGTCCCATCACGCCCGCTTGCTGCATAGAGGCCTGTCCCATCACTCCTGGCTGCTGCATGGAGGTCTGCCCCATCACTCCTGGCTGCTGCATGGATGTCTGTCCCATCACGCCTGGCTGCTGCATGGAGGTCTGTCCCATCACGCCCGGCTGCTGCTGCAGTGACACTTGTCCCAGCACGTTCTGCTGCTGCAGTTTCTGGGCCAGCTGCATCCTCTGGAGCTGCCTCTCCTGCATCAGGCGGCTGTCGGCAGCCAGCCCACGGAGCGCGGGGTTCCCAGTAAAGAAGGTGTTGGAGGTGCCGGGCACGGGCGCGCTCCCCATGGCTTGCTGGCCCATGAAGGACAGGCCCTGCTGCACGGCCATGGACACGCCGCCCTGGGGCAGGCGCAGCCCCCCGGGCTGTCCTGGCTGCTGGCCGAGGCCTTGGGCGCCCACCACAGCCCCTGCTGGCTGCTGGATGCCGTGTGCTGAGAGCAGCTGCCCGGAGAGCTTGGACATGAGACGGGGGCTCTGCGAGGGGCTCAGGGCCATGACGGCCGAGGCCTGATGCTGGTGCTGCTGCTGCTTGTTACGGTACTCGGCCATGAGGTTGGTGTGCTCCTTTTGCTGCTTCCGCACCTGCTCGGGACAGCAGGACATTAACACCAGGAATGGCACGGAATTAGTGCCACCAGGGGTGACATATTTGCGCCCAGGACAGAGCGCCCACCCGCCCACAGACCCCTACCTGATCCAGCTGCTTCTGGATCTTGCTCTGCTGCTCCGTCACCAGCTTCAGCTTCTCAGCGTCGGCCTCGGGGAACTCCCGCCCGGCTTTCTTGGCGGTGCGCTGCTTGGCGCAGAGGGCTTTGCGCGACTTGCGATGTGCCCCGATCTGCTCCTCCAGCACCTTCAGCTGCATCTGCAGGAGCTGCTGCGTGTGGAAGAGCCACTCCTCGTACTGCCGCTGGTCGGCCTCATCTGCAGGAACAAGGAAAGGGCTCGGTTCAGCAGGGACCCTGGCTCCGGATCCTGCTCAGCCCAGGCTGTGTGGGTAGGACGAGACCCGGCCAGCAACGCATTGGTACTCACTAATGACACCCTGTGCAAAGGTGGGTGGGTTGGGACGAGCCTGGGTTGGGTCGGTGCCGCTCCTCTCCTGGCAGAAAGGGGAGCATTGAGAACATGCACCACATCTCTTCCCCTCTGTGGTGCCCCCTGTCCCATCTTCACAGCCCCCACCTCCCCGGGGCACTATGAACCCACCAGCCAGAGCAACCCCTGCCCAGCAAGAACCCAAGCACCAAGGCAGACAGCCTCAAGGGGACCACTGTCCCTATGCCCAGACACCCCACTCACCTGCCCGCTCCCCGCCAGCAAGTGATTCTGCATCTCGGAGACAGCCGGCCCCCCCGAGAGCCGCTGGGCCAGCAGGGAAACCTGTTGCCTTTAGTGGGGGGACACGGAGAGACAAGAGGTGAGCTGGGGCCGAGATGCCCTGCCCACCCCAGGCCGTGCCCCACAACCCGGCGTGCCCCTTACCTGTTCATGCCCGGGGCCACCCCGATGCTGCCCTGAGCCATCACCTTCTTGATGCCCTTCAGTGCCACCATCTTGGCCTTGGCAATAGGGTCCATGATGTCCTCGGCCGCAAACTTGTCCAGGTCTGCCCAGAGAAAGTCAGCAGACAGTGCCACAGTGCATTCAGCCCTATGCCCCAGCACCCAAAAAGCCCCTGTGCCCCCCAAAAAACAACTGTCTGCGGCCCCTACCTGTATCCGGGAAGAAGCTGTTGGCCAACTGCTGCTGCATGACGAGCTGAGGGGGCTTCAAGCCCAGGGTGGGCGGCTGCACCCCGGGCACTGGCTTCTGCACCAGCACCTGCTGCTGGCTCTGCTGCGGCTGTGCCAGAGCCACCTGCATGCTGTGGGGGGCCCCCAGTACGTGGGGCTGCCCAGGGGGCATGCCCATGTGGGGGGCCAGCGCTGGGCCCTGCTGGGGTGTGCTGAGCCGGGGGGGCTGCGGTGGCATCAACGGTGGCCTGGCAACCAGCCCCAGCTGGAGGGGAGGCTGTGGGGTGCCCAGGCGGGGCGGCTGCCCTTCAGGGGGCTGCCCGGTCGCTGCTGAGTGCAGCATGGGGTGCCCCGAGACCGGGACGTGGGGAGGGGCCCGGGGCAGGTGGGCTGACATCTGCTGCTTCTTCTGCAGCTCCTTCTTCTCGTGCTCCAGCAGGTCCTCGATGAGCAGGGGCAGCTCGCTGGCTACCAGTGAGCTCTCCATCTTGTCCAGGTCATCGGCCGGCGATTGCTGGGCGCTGCCCAGGCCCAGGGCTCCACCATCCAGCTCAAACTTCTCCAGTAAGGGGTTGCTCTGGTTGCTCAGCTGGGCAGGGGCCAGCCCGCGGCTGGAGACGGCATAGGGGTCCTTCTCTGGCACGGGGACACTGGCATGACTACTGTTAGCGAAGTGAGTCAAGCTGAGGCGAGCAGGGCCAGCCCCGGGGCTCAGGAGGGTCTGACCAGATTTGAGGCCCAGCCCCAGCGAAGCAGAGATCTTATCCGTGCCCTGCAGGGCCTCCGACTTGACGGGCACCGGGAGCTGCTCGGAGCCACCGACAGTGAACTGGCAGGGAGAGGTCTTCAGGCAGCCGTCCTCTAGCTTGGGCTTGACATCAGTGGGCAGCGAGCCTGCCTTCGCCTCCATGCCCTGTGCCTTGAAAGCCGGGTCAGGCGCCAGTGCTGTGCCCGTCGGGCAGGAAGTGGGTCCCAAGCCCACCCCGGGCACCAGCCCTTCCTTGGGCACCTCCTGGTCCTCCACGGATGGGGCAGTGTCTTTGCCATCTCCAGCATCAGGGAGCTTCAAGCTGGACGCTGGCGGCTCCGTCTTGAGCTGGGCTTCACGCTCAGCTTTCTCGTTGGCTGACTCGACCAGGCGAAGGTGCTCGTTGAAAATGTCCTTCTTGTCCCCGGTGTCCAGCTCAGGGTCAGTGTAGGCCAGCAGGTCGAACTCATCGCCATTCAGCAGGTCATCGAGGTGAGGGTCTGCTGTCTCCAGACTGTCCAGGTTGTCCAAGTCATCATCCCCTTTAGCCACGTCTGGATCCAGGCTCAGGTTAGCCAAATCATCATCATCTTCCAGGTCTTTGTGGGAGCCAAAATCGTCATCCAAATCAGGCTCCACTGGCACCTCACAGGGCAGACGTCCCCCCTCGAGGCTCAGGTGGCTCTTCCCCAGGGTGGGAGCTGGCGCGGGATCGGGTGCGGGGCTGTCCTTGGGTCCCTCAGGGCGGAGAGCGGAGCCAGAGGACAGCGGGCGTGGGGAAACGTGCTGCAGCTCCAGGCTGGGGGCCGGCAGCGGCAGGGGGGCAGCCGCTTTGGTGTGGGGCTGGTGGTGGCTGTTGCTCATCTCGACACCCTGTGGGGACGCAGGCGGCAGCGGCATCTTTGTGGGCTGCAGCGCCGGGGTGGGCAGCGCCTGCATGGGCACCACAGGGGTGCAGAGAGCCTGGGGGTTGCCCTCCTCCCCAGGCAGGTAAAAGCGGGGCCGAGGTGCCTGGGGGGCGAAGGGGGAGCCCATGACCCCTCCAGATCCCTTCTGCACGTTGTGCCGCAGCTCGATGAAGGGGGCGCCCAGGGCGTTGGGGGAGGCGGGCACGGCCTCAGTGGGTGCCAGCAGGCGGGTGCCCAGGCCGCCCACGGGGGAGCCAGCAGCCGGTGGGGCGAAGCGGGAGGCGACGGGGAGCCGCAGGGCCGAGGCTGCCTGCTGCTGCTGCCAGAGGTGCTGCTGCTGCTGCTGCTGCTGCTGCAGGGATGGTGCCGAGAAGACCCCACGGGGGTAGAAGGCCTGGGGAGGGCCCACCACCGTCCTGCAAGACAGCAGGGTGTCAGGACCGGATTGGTGCTGCCGCAACCATGACACACCACATGCAGCACCCCAGGGGTCCCAACCCCCTCGGATCACGCCAGAAACCCCGCAAAACCACAGGCACCCCATCCCCCCGGGTGATCACACGCAAGACCTGTGGGGGGATCCCATCCTGCTCAATTCTAACCAGCTGCAGCAAACCCCTTGCCCCGCTGCTGGGCACTCACCTCCCGTTGATGTCCAGGGTGGACGGTGTGGCTGCTGGCGGGGGCCGGGAGAGCCGCTCATCCTGAGTGAATGCTCCCTGCACCATGACAGAGCCAGGCAGCTTCCCGGTGCTGGTGGCAGTGGTCAGTGTCCCGAGGACATTCTTGTCCTGGAAAAGCAGAGAAAGACACATCATCACCCTGTCGGTCCACCCCCAGCCTCCCAGCAAAACTCACCCCAGAGCCCTCCTACCTGTGCTTGCTGGTAGGGGGCCATGCCCCGGCCCAACTCGAAGGCCTGGTTGGTGGCCTCTGGGGCCCAGCCAGCTGGCGAGGAGGTGGCGGCGGCCGCTGCGCTCTCCTTCTCCTGCCGCAGGCTGTTGCGTTGGATCTGCTGGCGGATGAGCAGCTCGCGAAGCCGCTGCCGCTGGGAGGAACCGAGCATTAGGACAAAGAGTGGAGACACGGCAGCGAAACCAGCTTGTCCCGGGACCCAGGGACAAACTACACACGGAGACCACTTTGGATGTGCCAGTCGATGCCCCCAACCCCAGGTGTCCATGTCCCCACTGTGCCCCTGGGGAAGGAGCCACAAGCAGAGCCGGTCTCCTTGACCCCACCAGTGACCACAGAAGTCCTGGTTCCTCCCTTGAAGCTGGACAGACACAGCCCAACCACTGGCGAACCCTCACCTGCCGTTGCTTCTCCAGCTCTGACTGGCTCATGGTGCCAAGGGTCCCGTCCTGGCTGCTGGGCAGCTCTGCCAGGTCCCGGTTTGGGGGTGCCGAGAGTCCTGCAGCCACCTCCTCCCTCTTGTCGGCTGGTGGCCCCAGCGTGGCTCGAGGCAGGAAGGTGAGAGAGACGTCCTGCTGCTGTGGGGCAGCAGGCGGCTGCTGCGGCAGCACGGAGGGCGGCCGGAGGGGCGAGAGGCTGTAGGTCTCAGCAGCCGCAGCACCCGGCCCCAGCGGGCTGCTGGCTTGGTGGAAACCAGGGGATGAGGCGTAGGCTGAATTCTGGGGCTTGCCGGGGATGTAATGGCTGTTGATCCCATGGGGTTGGTGGGATGGTGAGCCCTTGAGCGGCTCAGAGACGGTTGGGGGGAAGGTGAAGCGCATGGGGGGCTGGCTGCCTGGGAAGACACTGGCACCAGGGGAGCGGGAAAAGGGGGGTTGCTGCCCCCCCAGTGCCTTGCTGTGGGGCTCACCCACCGGAGTGCCCCCAAAGCCCCCACCGGCCGCCGGGCTGTGCGAGAGCGGCACCGACTTGAACCCTGGCTCTGGCATCTGGGGCCGGGGGGGCTTGTGCAGGGGGGTGAAGGGGTCCCGGGACTGGGGCCGGGAGGGCGGCTGGGAGTAGGGGTCCGGGGACTGGAAGCGGGGGGTGACAGGGGACTGGCAAAAAGCTTCATTGGAGAGCGGCCGCGGGGTGAGGGGGGACTGGGAGCTGGACTGGGACTGGGGGCTGGCGGGGATGCGGTGGCTGGGGGGCGAGGGGGCCAGGGAATGCGGGTCGGGGGGCCGATGCCCCAGCCCCGGGCTCTGTGGCTCTACCTGAGAGACCCGTGGGGTCATGGGGGCTTTGAAGACATCAGCTGCCTTCAATTCCGCAGCAGAGAGTTGGGGGCCACCTGGGGAGTCCCCATAGCCCATGGTAGGGGCATAGCCAGGCGAGCAGACCCCCAAGTTCCCCCCTTCCTCTTTCTTCACCTCCAAGCCCTTCTTCTGCTCCCCAAAAGGCAGGGGAGAGAGCAGAGCCTCGGCAGGCCGGGCCCCAGGGCTCCCTGGCACCGAGAGATTGTCTATGGAGGGACAGCGGGGCTTCAAGAAAGGGTCAGGGGTGCCGGGCTGGTGCCGGGGGGTGCCAGGTGGTGTGGGGTGGAAGTCAGGGGGTTGAGAGCCGGGGATAGCACGGGGTGCGGTGAGGGGCTGGGGCTGGCCAGGGAAGGGCTGGAAGGCAGCACCTGCCGTGGGGCTCTGACCCAGGGGCGAGGGGAAGCGGGGCTCCAGCGCGAAGGCGGGTGCTGCACCGTAGGGATCGTGCGAAGGCACTTGGGCAGGGGACTGGGGCGGGAGCTTGAGAAAGAGATCGCTGGGTGACTCCGGACCCCCTCCGGCACCTGTGGGGGGCTTCAGGAAGCCCTCGCCGGCAGCGGGTGGGCTGCCAATGTAGACAGGCTGTGCCCCTGGTGGCACCGGGATCCGCAGGTGCAGCGAGGGCCTCTCCGGCTTGCGCAGTCCCTCCCCTTTGGTCTGCTTGTTGATCTGGCTCTCGGCCTGCTGCAGAGAGAGCCCGGCCATCAGGGGACCCATGCCTACCCGCCTAATGAGCTGGGGAAGGGGCTAAGGAGGCAGGGGCTGGGCCCACCACATCCCCCAGGGCTGGGCCAGGGCCGCTGGGCACCTCCCAGTGCCAGCACATACCTTTTGCACCTTGTTGATGCGATGAGCCGCCCGGTTATCTTTGGCCTTTTGCTAACAAAAACACGAAGCCAGCTGACTTACAGCCCCCGGTGCCCAGGCCCCCCGCCCCAGCAACGCCCCGGCACTCACCAAATACGGGGCTTTGTCTGTGGCAGGGACCTTCCTCCAGAGCTTCATGATCTGCTTGCAGCGGCTTGACCAGTCTGGGAGTCCAGCAGCAGCAGAGGAAGAGGAGGAAAGCAACATTAGTCCAATCCTGATGAGCCAACCCAGGCCCTTGACAGGTGACCATCCCCTTTACACATGGGCATGGCCCAAAGCCCAGGAGCTGGCACCAAGACCCCCCACCATCACTACAAAGAGCACATCAGTGCAGCAGCCAAGCCCTCTGCCAGAGCAGACAGAACTTCCGCTCCCAGAGCCTTACCTGGATAATCCTGCTTGAGGTTGGGGAAGTTCATGTTGGCGTAGAGGACGGGCGAGATGGTGGAGAGCTCACCCAGCTCCTCATCCTTCTCCCAGCGCTGCAGGCTGCGCTGGTTGTAGGACAGCCCGTCACCCTCGCCCTCCGTTGTGGGTGTTGTGGGTGTCGAGGGGGTGGTGGCAGCTGAGCTGCTGGCCCAGGGGCTCTCGGGCTCACAGTGGTCTGGGCTGAAAAAGCCACTCCGCTCTCTGCGTGAGGGAGAGCGTGTCATAGACCAGGAGAGCGTAAGGAAAGAGGGGGTTCCTATAACACCCCAAGGTTGACTCTCTCTAGGGAGACCAACTCCAGCTCCCCCAGCTGCCTGCGTACCTGTTATCGAGGAACGGCGACTGGCAAACTCCCGAATATGACTCCAAGGAGATGGATCCGGAGAGCGAGCCCAGGGAAACGCTCCCTGTGCAGGAAGAGAGAGGTGTTGCAGGGAGGGCAGAGCTGAGGCTCAAACCTGTGCCTGCCCCAGGGGCCCAGCAGCCCTCCAACAACACAAGATCCTCCTGTACACCCCCAAAAATGCTTTCAACGTTCTTCACTACAGCAACGGGGAAGACCTGCACTGCAGTGTTCAAACAGCTCAGCTGCAACAGACACACAGCATGCCGCCTTTCCCAGGGATGACAACAAGTCCTGCCCTTCGCCCCCACCCACCAGGACCCCCCTGATCCCCACGGTTTGACTGGGAGCCCTGGCGCCTCGACCCACCCTGCCCTGGCAGCTGGAGGTCTCCCTGCAGGAATGGCCGCTGCGCCCGGCTGGGGTCCTGCCCTGCACCTTCGGCCTCCATCCCTGCGGCCACACAGTTGAGGGGCTGCTCCCCGCGCTCTGCCGAGCCCAGCACGTCCTTGAAGAGCTGCTGCACGTCTTTGCTCTCCATTTTAGGCAGCTCTGCGGGGCAGGGAGTGGGGAAGGGAAGGAAGAGCTGAACCACCGCAGGCAGCACATAGTGCAAATCTCCCGCTAACAGAAAAACGGGGAGAAATCTGGGGGTCCCAGCTGGGGGGAGGGGAAGGGGGAGGCCCTCACCTTCCGTGGGGATCTTGTCGAGGTCGGAGCTCAGTGCACCCTCGCCCGGGGTGGCCGGTTTCTCAGCATCTCCGGGGTCAGGGGAATCTTTTGGCTCCTCGGCCCCTGCGAAGAGGAACTGGTAAGTGCCCTCATCACCGCGGGACCCCCAGCCCGGGGTGGGACCCCCCAGACCTCCAGCCCCGCCGCACCACGCGGGGGCGCTGCGGGTGACACTCTACGGTCACCAGCGCCGGAGAGACCATAGAGTTCCCCCCGCTTCCCGCCCTGCCTAGAGCGCACTCATTAACCATAGAGCGCTTCCGTCTCTATGGTCGCAGGCGCTCTAGGCCGCCTCTCGGAGGACTTTGTCCATCCCGCACAACCCGCCGATACGGACGAAGGGGGGTCCGCGGGGGTCCCCGGGGCTCACCCAGCTCCTCGGCCTTCGCCTCGTCCTTGCCGTCGTCCTCAGGAGCGGCGGCGCTGCCGTCGGTGCTGTCATCCCCTGTGGGACACCCAGGCCTCAGCGCGGCCTGGCCTCCCGGGGCCGGGGGGCGGCCCAGTGACCCTCCGCCGGCCCCCCCCGGGACCATCCCGCAGCCCTAGGAGTCAACGGCTACCCCAGCACCCCGCGGCATCCTCCCACAGCCCCCCGTGTCCACGGCAACCCCTCAGTTATCCCCATGGCCCCTCTTTTCTCAGGGGCAGTGTCTGGGGTCCCAGCCCCACTCACCTCGGGGATGGGTGGGCGTCTCCCTCCTGTCATGGGGGGGGCCCTGCAGAGCCCCAGCCAGGCTGGGGTCCCCCTTGGGTCGTGGGGCGCCCTGGCCCAGGGAAGGGCGGGCAGCTCCGTCCCCCACACCACCCGCCGCCAGCAGCGCCTTCCGGCTCAGGTCCATCAGTGCCTTCCCAAAAAACGCCTCCTGCCCGAGGACGAGCTGCCATCAGCACCGCCGCGTCCCTCGGGGTATCCCCCCGGCCACCCCCACCTCCGTCCAACCCCCAGAGCCACCTTCACCCCACCGGGGCAAACTCTGACCACCTCCATCCACCCCTCAGGGGCCACCTCCACATCCCGGGTCATCTGCACCTCCCCCCCCCAGGGCCACCTCCACACTTCCCCCTTTTCACCCCCCAGGCCACCTCCACGCACCCCCCCACCCTGAGGCTCATCTGCACCACCCCCCACAAGCCACCTTCATTCCACCCCAGGGCCACCGCCATTTCACCTGCAGGTAAGGGGGGAACATATCCTCCAACTTGCTCTTCTTCCTTCCCCGGCGCTTCTTCTTCTCGTCTCCCTCCGCTGAGCCCAGATCTAGGCTGCCCTCGGCCGGGAGGTCCCCTGGAGCCCCTGCAATAGCCATCCTGTTAAAGCCTCCTCCCCCAAAGGAATTTGGGGCTGTTCTCGTGCCACAGGATGGGCTTGGGTACAGCACCATGGGACACACGCCACAGTCCCTTCTCCATCCCCAGGGGACAAGCGGGCAGGGGGCCAGGGAAGGGAACGGCTGCCACTGGGCCCTACCGTCCTCGGGGTGCCCCTCAGCGCTCAGCCCCTCTCGTCCCCCTTCAGCCAGCGCCGCCGAGACCTTCTTCAGGCGCGTGTGGGACTTGCGCTGCCGCACCATGAAGCCGCCAATGCCTGGTGAGCAGCGGAAGAGGAGGTGGGGGGTCACAGTGGGGCCTGGGCAGCACTCACCCTGGGGGGGTGGCCCAGGGCAGCACTCACCCTGGGGGGGTGGCCCAGGGCAGCACTCACCGGGCCGGTACGGTTTGCGCTTCCTCTTCTTGCACTCCTCCAGGTCCTCCAGCCCCTTCCCTGAGTCCACGTCAGCTCCCATGTCACGGTCAGGGCTGACTGGAGCCTCCAGCTTGATCTCACACTCCATGTGCTCCACACCCACTGCTGGGAGGACACGCGTTAGTGGGGTCCCCTTCTCAGCCCCACACTGCACCCCTCCAGCTCACCCGCCAGGGAAACGCACCTTCAGCTTTGAGCAGCTCATCGGCATCCAGGTCACCGTCCTTCTTGTCGTCGGGGCCCAGGGGTTCGCCCCCCTCCAGCCCCCCATCCCCGTTCAGGGTCCCCAGCCGGCCCTTGCGCTGCCGCCGCTTGTGCAGGGGTGACAGGGAAAGGTTGCGCAGCACTGCCATCCCCGTCTCCGTCAGCCACACGCCCTCGAAGCGGAAATACTGGGGCTCTAGAGGGACAAAAACCAGCGTTGGGGAAAAAAGCACGGCTGGCGGCACCGACCCCAGCACCCATCTCAGCACCACGTGTACCTGGCTCCTTGGCCTTGACTGAGGCGATTTCTGGGGGAGGCGCAGGCACTGCAGAGGGAAAAGTAGATAGGGAGGTGAGTCCCCAGGTCCCCTAAGTGCCCCCCACACCCCATGGAGCCCTGGGTGCTCACCGGCCACCTTGACCACGTAGGGCTGGCAGGCGCTGCAGTCAAAGCCTTCATCCGCAGCCTGCTCCACCTCCTCCTCCGTGAAGAGGCTGTTGCACGCCGCGTGTAGCCACCTGCGGGCAGCGGGGACCCGTCACGCACCCTGGCCGCCCCACGGCCATTCCCCAAGTGCGAAGAATTGGGAAAACTCGCTTTAGGAACCCTGGGGGGCCACAGTGCTCACCGATCGCAGTGCCGGCACTGGATGAGCAGATCGTCCTCCACGTACTTCTCGCGGCAGAAGGGGCAGACGACCAGACTGGCGCAGGGCGCGCAGTGCGTGTAGTTGTTCTGCCACTCGCAATGGAAGCCGGGGGAGGCCGCCCCGCACTGCACGCAGCACACACACCTTTGTGGGGGGGGAAGGGGGAAAACAAGGGGTCAGCACCAGCCCCGAGCCCTGCTCCCAGGCTCCCCTCGCGCCCCCCATGCACCATTTGCACTTCCAGCCACCCTTGGGCACGGTCTGCAGGGGGGGGTCCAGGCAGTAGGTGTGGTAGCTGATGTCGCAGTCGTCGCAGAGCAGGAGCCGGGAGGGGTCGGAGGCTTTACCACAGACCTCGCAGACAATGCACTCGACGCAGCGCCAGCCCTTCAGCAGCATCACCTTCGTGATCTGGGGACAAGGAGGGGCACCCACATGAGCCTTAGGCAGAGCCGTTGGGGTCCCCGGGCTTGGCATGGCCATAGGGGAGATCCCAGAGCACGGCACAACCTGGTGCGCGTGCCCCACGGGACATGGCCTGGCTCTGTGGGTCCCCGAGGGGCACGGCTCTGCACTGTCCGCCCGGCGTGGGGCCAGGGATCCCGGTTACCCTCACCTTGCTGTTGACACAGTAGGGGTGGTAGCACTGGGAGCACTGGGAGCAGGCAAGGAGGTGGCCCTCAGCCCCACGCCCGAAGCTGCCGCACACCACGCACATGTCCTGGGGGAGAGAGGCCGTGAGAGGAGCTGGTATGGGGCAGGAGTCGGGGGGAGACACACAAGTCTGTCCTGTCCATCTGTCTGTCCCGCAGCACCCCAGTTACCTGCATAAGGACAAACTTGTCGGTGTTAGAGAAGAGGACAACCGTATTCTGCATGGTGTCATCGTCATCCTCGTCCTCCTCCTTGCTGGGTGAGCTCTCCACGTCGGCAAGCTGGGGGTAGAAGAAGGGGCTCAGCACTGAGGACCCTCACTCTCAGTGCAGTCTGGGGGGGGCATCAGCCACAGCCTGGTGCTGAACCAGGAACATGCAGGGGCAGCAGACCCCTGCTCGCCAGCCCCTCCCTGGGGGGCAGCTCCATACCAGCCATATGCTTGTGGGGTGAAACCCCTAGAAGCACAGCACAGCCCCAGGCAGTCTCCTCCCCTTGGGACCTCCCACCCACCCCACCCCAAGGGCTCCTGAGCCTTTCCCAGGGATCAGGATGCTGGGGAAGGGGATGGGGGGGACAGGGACATGGCTCTCACGGTGGCCCTGCCACCTAACAGCTTGGGGAACCCCTGGCCCCCCACCTCTACCCCAGCCCAGCCTTACTGCTAGGGTGTCAACGGACGAGGTGGTCGACTTCAGGCGCGCACGGCCCCGGCCCCGGCCCCCGTGGGACCCACCTCGGGGGCGCCTCCGCCCAGGGAAGCTGCTGCTGCGACCCTAGGGCCAAGGGGAGAGGGCAGTTACAGCACCCCGGGGTGGGGGGACCAGCTGGACCCCCGCCATGCATCCTGGCCGGGGCAGGGACAGCGGAGGGGCACAGCCCCCATCCCACCCCCAGCCCTCTCCTACTTGCCACAGGGGCAGCCCAGGGAAGGGGACACAGCCCTGGCAGGGCTGTGAGGGTGGTAGGTCCCCCCAAAATCGGGACTGACAGGGTCCCCCCCAATACCTGCTTGACACGGGAGCGCCCTGGGGAGCTGCGCCGACGGCTCTTGTCCCCGTCCCCCTTGGCAGCTGGCTCGAAGAGCAGCGAGTCATCCGTCTCGGCGCCCAGTGGCAGGGACCCAGCATCCTCCTTCTGCAAGCTGGCATCAGCTGAGGCTGGCCCCAGCTCGAGGGATAGTGACCCCCCACCTTCGGGGTCCGGGGAGCCCAGCAGCGGCTCCGAACCCGGGAAGCTGCTGCTGGTGTCCCCCTGGCTCAGGTTGGAGATCTCGTTGAGGATGTCGGGCTGGGGGCGCAGGACAGGGGCCTCAGGGCCCCCCTCATCTCCTTGCCCCAGCAGCTTCTCCCCAGCGGCACAAACCTCCATGGGGGTCTCAGGGCCCAGCTCCTCTGGCTCCAGGAGCAATGGGGATCCCTTGGCTTCAGGGTTGCCCCCACCCCGACCTTCCTCCAGCGCATCCTCCTCACTCAGCAGCAGGGAGCTCCCACTGGTGCCCTCCCGCTCCAGCCTTGGTGCCTCTTCCTCCTCCTCTTCCTCCTCCTCAGGCAGGCCTGGGAAGGGCCCCAGCTCTGGGGCAGGGCTGGCTTGGGGGCCATCTCCAGGGGGGCTGGCTGGTGACCCCCCCTCACCACCAGCTGTCTCCATCTCCTCATCCTCAGGGGGCTCAGTGGGGGCTGGGGTGCAAGCAGGGGAGCCCAGGGGGGGTGGCAGGGAGCTGGGGGGCTCAGTGTCCATGGCAATGCCGGGGCTGCTGGGGCACTCGGGCAGAGCTGGGGTGGGCAGCTCAGGCACCTCATCCTCCTCGGCGTCAGGCAAGGGGGCTGGGGGGCGGGCAGGTGAGACGGCATGGAGATCTGGGGGGTGTGGAGAGGAGAGGATGGTGACACCACAGCCCCCAGAAGAGACAATCCCTGCCCCCAGCACATTCCTGAGGCCTACCTGGGGGAGCCGGGGGTGGGGGTGCCGTCTCAGGGGGGAGCAAAGGCTCCGGCTCCATCTCCATCTCCTCCTCAGGGGGTACCTCCGGGGCTAGAGCTGGTGCTTCCTCTGCCACAGTCACCTCGGGGAGGAGGCCTGCAGGATGGGGCCACGGGTGAGGGGGGCACAGGAGTCTCCTCCACCCCCTGTGCCACCGAGCCTGGGGCTGAGAGGCAACAAGCATCGCCGCAGCCTGGCTCGGGGACACCCCCCCCAGCTCCCAATGTACCCCCCAAACGGGGCACTGAAGCATGAAGTCAGGGTCAACAGGTTGAGGGTGACACAAGACCTCTGCTGGGAAGGGATCCAGGTGTGACATCCCTGCACTCATAGGAGACAACTAGAAAGGAAAGGGGACAGACCTAGATGCCCTCCGTTGATTACCTGGTGGCTTGGGGTCCTCCTCAGAGAGTGGCTCACTGGGAAGTGGCTCTTTGGGGTGCAGCTCATCAGGGGAAGGTTCTTCAGGGGGCAGCTCATCTGGGGGCAGTTTTTCAGGGGGCAGCTCGTCTGGGGCTGGTTCTT
>NW_015091238.1:70883-74355 GCF_001431845.1 Calidris pugnax
TTCTTCAGGGGGCAGCTCGTCCTGGGGCACCTCCTCGAGCAGTGGTTCATTGGGGGGCAGTTCCTTGAGGGGAAGTATGCTGTGGGGCAGCTCATCAAGGGATGGATCACCGGGGAGTAGCTCCTTGAGGGGGGGTCTGTCAAAGGATGGCCTCTCAAGGGGCAGCTCATCAGCTGGCAGCATGAGAGGAGGGGGCTCCTCGGGGGGCTGCACGAGAGGAGGGGGCTCCTCGGGGGGCTGCACGAGAGGAGGGGGCTCCTCGGGGGGCAGCTTGTTGAGGGGCAGTTCATCAGGGGGCGCCTCCACAGAGGTCAAGTCGCTGGGAGGAGCCCCACCATCGCCCGGGGGTGCCTCATTGGGGGTCTCCCCTTGCTGCATCTCCTCCTTGCACCCCGCAGGCTCAGGTCGGGGGACAGGCGTATCTGTTGGCTCACTGCGGTCGGGGGACGCCAACCTGGATGGGGGAACCATGTGAGGGGAAGGGGGCTCAGGCCACCGTGTCCCCAGGGTCACAGGACACAAAGGGGACACCCAGCCCAACACCTCCACAACCAGTCACCCCAACCCCACTCACGTCTGGGCGGGTGGGTCCGGTGGTGGCACGTGTGCTGGTGCCCCGTGGGTGCCCTCAGCTGTGTGGCGCTGCTGGCAGCCCTCGCACACCGAGTAGCTCTGGTACCACTGGCCGGCAGGGTGCCGGCCACAGTCCAAGCAGACCCGGCAGTTCTAGGGGGGAGGCAGAGGCACATCAGGGGTGGGTAGAGGGTGGGAGCACCCCTGTACTCCATTAGTGAGAGCAGAACCCACCTTGCACTTCCAGGAGTCGGTGGGGAGCCCCTCGATGGCTGGTTCCATACAGAAGGTGTGATAGCCCTTGTCGCACGCCTCGCAGACCAACATCATGGAGTCCTCACCGGGCTGCCTGCAGGGTGCAGGGGGAAGGGTTAGGGTTGCGTTCCCCTCCCATGCACCCCTCGTTGTCCCCCTGTTGCAGGGACGTGAGCTCACCTGCAGGTTTGGCACACTTTGCACTCGGGGCACTGCCAGCCTGAGCGTTTGCGGGGCGTCAGGGTGATGTCCAGGCAGGCCCCATGGTAGTGCTGCCCACAGCTGGTGCAGAAAACCAGGTCCTGCAGGTCCCCCGGCCCATCACACACTGAGCACCGGGCATCCTCTGGACGTGGGGAGAGAAAAAGGCTGTCAGATCCACCCCCTCACCAGGCTCTGCCTCCCTAGGGCCCCCCTCCAGAGCGGGAGGGGACCTGGGACCCCAGCCCGCTCGCACCCATCTGCACGGCCTCGGCCACGTGCTCAGGACACAGGAGCCGCAGGGTCTTCACAGACTGGAAGCAGCCGCTGGCAGCAGCGCAGGGAAAGTGGTAGAGGCGGGGGCAACCAGCTACCCAGCACGGGATGGTGGCCCCCATCCGCCGACAGTGTTCACATTTCTGAAAGCAGAGGAGCCCGGCGGGGTCAGAGATGCTGTTCAGGGCCAGGCTGAGCCCTCACTGTCCCCCCCCCAACCTGCTCACCTGTGAGATCCCTGAGAAAACAGCTCTGTCCACACCAGCCAGCCCTGCTGCCTCCTGCTCCACGCCGGCCGACCAGGCTGCGCACCAGCGGTGGACCCAGCAGTGCCCTGTGAGGAGGGGGTGTCAGGGACAAGGGGGGGTCCCCAGGCCAGGCAGGACACCCAGGGAGGTGGGATGAGGACCGCAACGCCGTGACTGCACTTACCTGTCGGCTCAAAGAGCTGCGCTGGAGTTACCCGCTCGGAGAAGCCGATCTGTGCCAAGTGGTCACCTGCCACCTCCAGCTCCTGGGGGAGCTGGCCAGGACCCTCGGGGGGCTTGTAGCCTGCCAGCCGCTCGGGCCAGTCAGGCGCCGGCTCAAAGCGCTGTAGCTCCCGCTGCCCATGTGGGCTCCAGTCCCCACAGTTGCAGAGAGCGCAGCGGCGGGCTGCTGTGCTGGGGCTGAGGAGGGAGGGAAGGAAAGGGGGTGTAATGGACACGTGGGACCTCCCAGCCAGCTCCATGCCACCCCCGAGCCCTGCTGTTCCTCACCTGCTGGCCTGGGGAGGTCCCTTTGTGTCTGTGCTCTCTGGCTCCGGCCCGGCGGAGGCGCCTTCAGGGGGTTTCAGGGGGTCCCCCTCTGCGCTGCCCATCCCCTCCAAGGCCTCGGCCCCATCAGCTGCCAGAAGAGCAGGTGTCAGCCACCCTGGTTTTGGGGACACAGCCCCCCCCAAACACACCCTGCCCTGCCCCAGGCTCACCTGGCACCTCTGTGTTCTTCTCCTCGCTGGGCAGCTTCTCTTCGTCCATCCTGCCTGCGGCGTCCCTCGGGGGAGTCCCGCAGCTGCGAGGGGGGGGAGATCCATCAGCACAAAAGCAGAGGAGCCCTTCCCTGCCCCCACTCACAACCCTCCACCCCAGGGACAGGGCAGCCCCCTCCAACAAGTTTGTGGGGTCTCAGCACAGCAGAGGCATCCCTCCCTGCCAGGAGCGAGTGGCACGTCCCGGTTCCCCGAGGTTCCACAAGACCCCGTGTCCCACAGCAGGGATGGTGCCCCCCACTCCCCTGTCACCCGCCAGCTCCCAGATCCCTCCCAGGTTGGAGTGGGGACGGCACAGCAACACCCCGGGGCAGCTCCCCACCGATGAGGCCACACAGGACCTGGGGCTCCATGATCATAATTAAACCCAGGGGGGGTGGGGCAAGGGAGGAGTGACCCCGACTCCATGGCACACCAGCACCCCAAGGGGTCCTCGGGACCCCAAGGAGGCCCCAGACCCAGCAGAGGCAGCACCGGCTCGGGGGTCGGGGGCAGGAAAGCACTCCCAGTGCTCATGGCGAAGCTGGGACGCCCCCAGTGCCTCCTGCCGCAAGGCTGGGTGAGATTCAGGGTGCAACAATAACGTGGGGTGCCCGAGGTCCCCCCCTCAGCACCCAGCTGCTGCCTGTGCCTCAGTTTCCCCAGGGCAGGAATCAACACAGCTGAGCCCCCCAGGCACCAGGGTGGTCCCAGGATGGGGGGGGGGGGTTTCACCCCCAAAACACCACGACCAAAGCCAAGGGGAAGCCGTGCCCTCACCCTCAGCCCTGACCTCACCCCCATCTGCCAGTACTTCACACACACCCCAAAAACCCAACGGGGGGGCAAGCAGATGCCGGGGGGGGGGGGACCGTAAGCCTCGTGCGGGGGAGAAGCCCTGGGAACCCCCCTACCCCGACACAACCAACGCGCTGGGGCAGCTCCCAGCACCCCAAAACCCCGGCTGCCCCCTGAGGCGCCGTGGCAGCAGGTCGCAGGAAGCCCCCGGCCGGGCACGGCGGGGCCCTGGCCCGAGAACGGGGAGAGCGCCCCTCGCCAGCAAATCCGCTCCGGTTCCCCGGTAATCCCGGGGGGGGTGATTAGGGCCCCCCGGGGCTGCTCTACGCTCCACGGGAAGGCCTCGGCGTGCACCAGGGATGG
>NW_015091238.1:75158-75475 GCF_001431845.1 Calidris pugnax
CACCCCCGAACCGACCGAGGGGGGTATCAGAGCGGCGGCTCCGCTCCCCGGCCCGGCAGTGCCCGTGCGGGACGGGACGGGGACCCCGCTCCCGGGCGTGACCGGGGGGGAAGCGGTCCCGGTTCCCCTCAGTCACAGCCAGGGACCCCCGGGAGGGACAGGCCAGCCCCGGGGAGACCGAGGACAGGTAGGGGGCAGGGGAAAACCCCCGGACACACAGGTGTGGGGGTCCGGGGGGAGCGGGAGGACACACGGACCCTCCCGAAAGCCCCCCCGACCGTAACACCCCAGCAACCCACCCCCCTCTCTGTCCCCGC
>NW_015091238.1:76661-79254 GCF_001431845.1 Calidris pugnax
GGTGTGGGGGTCCGGGGGGAGCGGGAGGACACACGGACCCTCCCGAAAGCCCCCCCGACCGTAACACCCCAGCAACCCACCCCCCTCTCTGTCCCAGCACCCACCGTGGGGGGCACAGAGCAGCCCCTCTCCCCCTTGCACCCCAACACCCCCCTTCCCTCCCTCAGCAGCTCTCTGCTCCTCTCACCAACAGCATAATTGGGTAATTAGCAGTAATTAGCCTGACTGGGTGGAGATAAGCCACATGGGGAACCGCAGCCAGGCTGGGAACCCCAGCAGTGCCGAGCACCCCATCCCGGGCTGCAGGTCCCTGGCGGGGGAGGGCAGGCTGCAGAGCTCCCCCGGGGACCCAGTGGCACCCCAAAGTGCTTCAGCCCCAGGGGGGGCTGGGGGGGAGCCCTGCCCCATGGTGCGTTTGGGGTTGGGGGGGAAGCCCCACAAGCTACCTCACCTTCCCTGCTCTACCCCCGGGCAGAAACAGTCCCCCCCCAACAGGGTACCAAGGGTGGGTTTGGGGTTCACGGACAAAACAATGTTTAATTGTTCCAGCCGCGCAGCCCTGACTCCCCCAAGCGCCGGCTGCCAACACGGCACAGCCGGCCCACAGACCCACGCTGGGAACAACACCCGCATTCAGCCCCAGCTCCCCGTGCCCAGAGGGGGAACACCCCCCCCATGTGTCCTTGTGCATGTGAGGAGACAGCAGCCATGAGCAGGGGGTGCTCCCTGGCTGGGATGGGTCCCCCCACCCCACTCCCAGCCTCTCGTGAGCCCCACAGCCTGTGCAAAGTGAGGGGTCCCATACAACGGCCGGACCACCCGCCCCCAAAGCCGCTGCCGTGACCCAGGGGATGGTCCCGTGGGAGGCCTCTGTCTAGTCCTGGGGGTCAGCCCCAGGCTCATGTCAGGCAGCAGCCGCTGGATCTGCTGGAGTTGTCCACCCCGTTGAGCTCCTCAATGATCTTCGTGAAAATCCTCCAGGTCACCTGGGGACAAGGGGGTGTCAGCTCTGTCACGCCGGTGACCCTGCTTCCAGCCCTGGGTGGGGTACGTCCCCCTGCCCGCCCCACACCTGCCTCTCCTTGGCCGAGGCCTCCAGGAAAATGGCCCCCCACGACTCCACCAGCTTCTTCCCTTCATCCATCTTCACCTCCCAGCTGGAGACACCACAGAGGACAGGCCTTCAGGTGGGGACAGGGACCCTCAGAGCCCTCCTTACCTCCGCAGGGACAGGTCCACCTTGTTCCCTGTCCGCACCACGGGCATGTTGTGGGCATGGGGAGGGTGAGGGACACCCCCCGATCCCCCGGGCCTTCTTCCTCCCCAGGAGAGACAGCACCTTCCACATCTTCCACGTTTTCCCCTGGCTCTCAGGGTCTTGTTCTGAAGGGTCTTCACCACTGGTTTCTCACAGGGGAAAGGGAGGAATTCTGGGCACTGCCCCCCCACCAGAACCTTCCCCCTCAGGTGGGCCCAGCCCCGAGAGAGTGGGGACATCCCAGCAGGGTCCCTCACCTCTGCAAGGAGGTCACCAAGTCCACCAGGACATAGCTGTGGATGCTGATGACAAAGGAGTGGAGCAGGGTGGTGTCATCCTGGGGGAGGGAAGGATCAGTGCCAGGGATGGCTCTGGGGCCAGCAGCCCCTCACCCCCCTCCTGCCCCCAGCATTACCTGCCCGGCTGTGCCCACCAGCTGGAACTCATCCTTGCCCACCACCACCGTCTTGTTGGAGGCTGCAGAGGTGGCACCAGGTAAACGGGGACCTGCCCTGGGGATGAGCCTTCCCTCCAGGCGCCTCCAGGGGTGTCTCAGACCCTGGCACCAGGCTTTGGGGATGCGGGGATGTGCCTGTCCTCATCCCCTGTGACCTCATGGAGGCAGCAGGAAGTGGGGACCGGTGCAGGCAGCCTTCCCTCCCCACCCCGGCACTTACTGCTCTCACTTTAGGCTCGTAGCAGTCCACCAACTTCCCCTCCACGAACAGGGAGGTTTTGCCGTCGGGGGGAGAAGGGCAGAGCTGGGGGGCAGGGTCCCGGCATCACTGTGGAGCTGGAGAAGAACCCCTCTCGGGGGAGAATGCAGGGGACCGGGCCCCGGGGTGACGGCTGCTCCCGGGGTGGGCGTCCGGCCCGAGCACGGCCTCACAGCCCCCCCCCAGGGTGAGGACCCGCCGTGCTCTGAGGCCACGACGGTGGGAAGCATCCACAGGGGACCCGGCACAGCCCCCCCCGACCTGTGGGGCAGCCCCACTCCCACGCACCACCGGGGGTAGCGCCGCCCCAGAGCCGCATAGGGCCGAGGAACGCAGCCCCTTCCCCCGCTGAGCCCCCCCGCACCGATCCGCAGCACGGTACCCGAGGACTCGCGGTGTCGATGCGGGCGGGCGCGGCACACGGCGCTATAAAAGCGCCCGCCGTGGCGGGAGGGGGCGGTGCCGCCGCCACTACATCGGCAGCGCCACGTGACCACAACACCGCCCGCCCTCCCGCTCCCATTGGCCGCGCGCGCGGCGGCGCAGGCGCACTGCCCGCCGGGGCTCCATTCATGAAAAACGGAGGGCACGGCCCTCCACGTGGTGGCCGCGCACCTGA
>NW_015091238.1:79266-82781 GCF_001431845.1 Calidris pugnax
CCTCCCCGAGATGCCCGACCACGGCCCCAGGGACCCTCAGCCCTGCCAGGATGCCCCCAGGCTCTCCGGGACGCCCAACCCCAGCCCCAGAGATCCCCAAAGCCCGCGGGGGTGCCTGACCCCAGCCTCAGGGACCTTCAGCTCTCCCTGGGGTGACCCGGTCCCCTCGAGATGCCCAGCCCCAGGGACCCTCAGCTACCCTGGGATACCCCACCCCAGCCCCAGGGACCCTCAGCTGCCCCGGGATACCCCACCCCAGCCCCAGGAACACCCTGCTCCCGGGAGGATGACCCTTGCCCCCCCGGGATGCCAAACCCCAGCCCTTCCACGGCCCCTCCCCGGCCTTGCACAGCCCCTGTCACAGTTCCACCAGGGAGATAGAGTCTCTTTATTTATCTGAACAATTAAATAGTAGTATTTCTGTTTTGTTTTGTTTTGTTTTAAAAACAGAAGTGGTTAAAAGCAGGCTGGCCCCCTGCCCTGCGGGGCACGCCCCACTGCCAGAGCAGGTAGGCGTGGGGGACATTTATATTACCATTTATAAATAGAAAAATAAAACTCTCAAGCAGGGCAGGTTAGTGGTTAGCGGAGTTAGAGCCAGGCCCGGCACAGGGTGTCTGTGCCCACGGCAGGCGCCATGTCCAGCCACTCTGCGGCACTGAGCTGCGTGGGGACACCACAGGTGACGGGAGGGCCAGATCCAGAGCTGGGGGACGGGCAGGAACTGCTGCCAAGTACTCGGTGTTGGGCTGATTTGGCCCCCCCTGGGCTGGATTTGGCCCTGGGGCAGAGGCCAGTGGTGTCCAGCCTGGATTCGACAGGGAGTGAGCCTGGCCCCAGCCCTGGCAGTTAATAAAGCAATAAATACAGAGGGAGCGCAGAGGGTTCTGGGGTGCAGGGGTCTGGACGGGCACCCAGCAGTGCTGCGGGATGTCTCTGGGACAGGGTAGGGGGCTGAGCCCGGGTCCCTGGCCCACCCTGCAACACCCTGACCCAGAGACCCTGTCCCAGAGACCCTGTCCCCACCACACTGTGCCCCCGGGCAGCGCTGAGCTGAGAGACACCCCAAGCTCCCCACGGGGCTGGGCGTGCTCCTGAACCTCCTCCCCAGCGCCTGCTGGTCCAAGAGGGTCCAGGGACTTCCAGTGTGTGGCATTGGCTGCAGTGTGGTGACTCGATGGGCCAGGGAGCCCTACGCCTGCAGGACCCCCTGGCCCAGCATCCCCCCGGCCAGCTGGTAGAGCAGGCGGGAGTACCAGTGCATGCCTGCCTCCGGGGCTGTCCCGTTGCCCGCCTCCGCGCGGGTGGGCAGCAGCGAGAGGAGGCCGTGGAAGAGGCGGAGGGGGGCAAAGGCACAGTGGGCCCAGCGGTGGCTCTCCAGGACAGCGTAGCAGGATGCCAGCACCCCATTGACCAGCAGGGTCCCGTGAGAGGTGAGGGGGGCGAAGACCCCCACACCATCCTCCCGTGAAACCCGCAGGACCCGTGCAGGGCGCAGCCCTTGCCCACCAGTCCCGTGGGCCAGCACTGCGTCGCCCGGTCGCACGCGGCGGGCGAAGATGGGCAGGAAGGCAGCCGTGCCGTTGGCTGCCCCGCGGGCCGCGAAGACCAGATGGGACGGGGTGAGGAGCAGGCGGCGCGCTGGGCTGACGGTTTCGATGGCCACAAAGGAAGCCCGCTGGCCCAGGTTGCGGTCGAGGAAGAGCAGCACCTCCGTGGGCACCAGGCGCCCGCCTGGCTCCGCACCCAGCACCCAGTCGCCCCGGCGCAGGTCAGCCAGGCCCCGGCGCTCACCGCTCTGCAGCGTCACAGTGGCATGGCCAGGGAAGCAACCACCGGTGCGGATGGCCAGCGAGTTATCTGGGCAGATGGAGAAAGCTGTGGGTCCCCGGTCCCCGCCAGCCACCTCCACTGCCACCACCTCCAGAGGGGAAACTGCCCTGAGTGAAGCCGCCCACCCTCCCCAGGCTCCCAAACCACCCCTGGAACAAAGCGGGTATTTTCTGAAGCCCCCCTGGTTCCTGCACGCAGCTCCCGGGGAGGCAGGGCACTGCAGGGCCCCTTTGTCCACTCTGCACTGACGCCCTTTGTTTGGGGCTGGGGACGGTGACATTTATGGCCACTTTCATTTTCTGTTGATTGTCACTTCTGGGCTGGACAGGGGCTGCTGGCCGGAGCAGCCGCAGGGCTGGGGGCTGTAGACTGGGCTGCGGCTGTTTGGACCAGCTTAACAGCCCTTGCTGTGCCCCACATGGGGGCTGAACTGCGAGGGTGGCTCCAGACAGGCAAAATTTGGGGGAGGAAGTGTGTTTTTTGCCAAGCTGGTGGCCGGAAAGGCCGGGGGGGAGCTGGGCTGGGGCCAGACATGGGTTGAACCTGCTGGGGCCAGACATCAGCCAGAGCAGGGCCGGCACCCCGCATGGATCCAGGATGCCAAGGGGGAGCAGAGTGGGCTGCAGAGCCGCCACCTGGGATGCTTATAGGGACGGCAGCCCCCCACCTCAGTGGCAGCCACCCTCCCCCCGTGTGGTACCTGCTTTGACAGAGACATGGATGTGTGCCTTGGACTCATAGTAGACCCAGTCGAAGCCGGCCTCCACAGCCAGGCGGGCCAGCATGCCGTACTTGTGGCGGTCGCGGTCGGAGGTGGTGATGTCCAGCGCCCGTCCCTCATAGTGCAGGGAGTCGGGGAGGTGGTGCCCGTCCTCATCCCAGCCCTCCGTCACCCGCAGCTTCACCCCCGGCCACATGTTCATCACTGCGATGGCCAGCGAGTTCACCCGCTCTTTGCAGCGCTGCGGGGGGGACCAGCACTGCCGTCACCCCCAGTCCCACCACAGCACCCAGTCCCCTCCCTGGGGGCTCCTGTACACAGATGGACAGACAGACACTGGGCCCTCATGAGGCTTGGAGAGAGCCCAAAGGGGCTGCTGGTGTGGGGCAGATGGGGTGTCTCCCCCCGGGCACAGAGAGCCGCGTGGCCTGGCTGCCCTCCTAACTGGGCACAGGTTGAACATTAACGTGCCCTGGGGTCCTGTGGTGGAGCCTCTTCCCAGCATGGGCAGCTGGGCAGAACGGGCAGGGGACCGGGACGGGCACCAGGATGGTGTCACCTTCCCCGCGGCCACGGCCGTGACTGATTAACCCGGTGTGAGGGGTTGTGGGCCAAAGCCGGGGGCGCAGCTGACCCTGAACCAGACCCAAGTCCCGGAGCGGCACTTGGAGGGGGGGCTCAGCAGGGCCTAGGGGCAGCACTCCATGGCTCCAGCGCCCAGAGTCAAGGGTGATGGCGGGGGGTCCTGGCCGGCTCCGGGGTCCCTCTCCCCATCAGCAGTGGCAGCACCGATTTGGGGTGCAGGGACCGGAGCTTTTCCGGTTTCCCCCCCCAGCAGCTGGTGAAGTTGCAGTGTCCCTCCGCACCCCCGTGCCCCCGGCTTCTCCGTGCAACAAAGCCTCTCCCGGGACCGCGGGGCCGGCAGCGCCGGGGGGGCGGCAGCGCCGGGGGGGCAGGAATG
>NW_015091238.1:85756-92102 GCF_001431845.1 Calidris pugnax
CCCCCCTCCTCGGGAGTGCAGGGGCCGGGTTCCACCCCCCCATGACCCCCGTTGGGGGCATCTCTGCCCCCTGCCTCCCACCCGCACCCCGAAATAACCCGGTGCCCCTCGACACCCCCGGGCACGGAGCTGCCCTCACCTTTGGCCCTTCCTGGAAGAGCCTCATTAGCCCCACCCAGGAAGAGGGTTAATTATGGGCCCCAGGGAGACAGGGGTGAGGGGTGGGGGGCCAGGATTGAGAACCTCAGGGGCAGGGAGCACTTCCCTGTCCTCCCAAGCTCAGCCCTGCTCCGATTCAGATATTCCCTAATTCAGATATTTTTTATATATATATAAAAAAATAGACTGTTTATTGCTCCAAAGAAGTTCTGTGGTAACAGAGACCTGACGTTCAATCACACCAAGCTTCCAGGCAGCTGGGGGGGCTTGCCCCCAGCGCTCTGGGACCCTCCAAGCCCTGTTCCTCCCTTGGGGACCCCAAAGGCCTTAGAGCAGGGGACAACCAGTGCCCCCCCCTCGCAGCCCCAGGGTGACACAGGGTCTGGAGTGACTGGGCAGGGGGCACAGGTTCCCCCCTGTAGTGTCATAACAGTCCCCAGGGTGGAGGGACATTTAAAACCCAACTGCACCCAGGGAGCAGCACCGGAGGGGGTCGGGGGGGGCATGGCCACTCTAGCATGAGGTATGTAATGAGGTGGGGGACGCTGCAGCCAGCGCAGCCCGACGGGTGACCCCGCACCCCGGGGGGGACTGTGACGGGGACACAGTTCAAGGCCAAGGCTCAGTAAGGAGCAGGCTGAGACAGAGCTGGGGACGGGGGGGCAGGCCTCCCCCACAGGCTCTCCGCTCTCCCTGGAGGGCTCTGGCATCCCTGAAGCACCAGGTGCCATTGCAGCGTGCTCTGCGGCTGGTGGCCATCCTGCGGGCCACAGCGGGGACGGAGGGGACACATCCCTGTCCCCCAGCCCTAGCTGGGTTTGCTGGGGGGCCGGGAGTGGGTCACGGGCAGCGGCAGCTTGTGCAGACCTGGGCAGAGGGAGAGTGTGAGAGCTGGGGGCAGGGGGGTGACACCCCAGCGCCCGTCCCTCTGTCTCCAGGTCCCCATCCTCACCAAAGGCACGGATGAGCTCAGCCTGAACAGCCCAGGAGACCCTCTTCACCAGGCACAGGGTGGTGAGCCCCGCGAAGCCCATGTTGTAGAGGAAGACGATGTAGAAGTTCCCCAGCCAGTTGAAGCGGCCAAAGTCCCCCAGGAGGTCAAAACGTGTGATCCCTGTGCAGTGGGGGGCTGGTCAGGGCACCCCAGTCCCGGGTACACCCCAGTCCCAGGGTCACCCTGGCCTCCCTGGGAGCTCACCCAGTGTCCTGGAGAAGACGGGCAGGGCCGAGCTGAGCACCAGCAAGGAGACACAGTTCCCGATTATCTGGATTGGAGGAAGAAGTGTTTTTCCAGGGACACACACACACACACACAACGACACAGCACTGCCCCATGGCCTGGGCTGGGCCCCAGGCTGGGGAAGGGGCTCCCTGGTGCTGGAGACACCCCACCAGGACCCTGCCTGTACCCAGGGCTGCACCATAGGTGGGGGGACATGTGGTGCCCTGGGACAGGGGCAGTGCACAGTCCACAGGGACACACGTAACTGTGCACTGTGGGTACCAGAGGTCCTGCACCCTGAGTAGGGCCCAGGAGCCCCCCCAGCTCCAGCCAAGTGCTCCCACCTTGGTGAGGGGGGTGTCCTGCCGCTCAGGGAGCAGCCGGGTGAAGAGGGGGGAGCTGTAGAAGCCCACAACGGAGGAGACCATCAGGTAGCTGCGAGGGGCGTTAAGGAGGAGAACAGGGTGGGACATTTCTGGGGACATCACTGGGGACATGAACGCCTGCCTGAAGGATACAAGATGAGGACGACCTGCAGGGCAGCTCCGAAGGAACCAAAGATGGAGAAGGAGACCTGGCCCAGGGACGCATCCTGCCGGGAGAGGAGGAGGCACGTTGGGGAGGAGTGGTCTCCAGGCCAGCGTGGGACACAACCCCTCGCTGTGCCTCGGCCCCCTGCCCAGGTACCTGGATGCCACGTGGCATTGCAGCATCATCCAGCAGCAGCTCCAGAACATGGAAGCAGACAATGAGCACGGAGATGCCCTGGGAGGAGCAGGGAGGGAGTAAGGGTGGCTGGAGGGGGACGGGAATGAGTCTCACATCCCCTGGGGACCCAGGGGTACTCACTGTCAGTGCCAGGAGGCCCAGCATGGCCAGTGGGTAGCCCAGGTTCCTCTGCCAGGGCGATGCTCGGTGCCGCAGCTCTGCAGGAGGAACATACCTGGGTGAGAGCTCCCACCCCAGGGCAGGAGATTGAGGGAGGGGGGGGGCCTTTGGTGCCAGGACAGAAGGTTACAGCCCCCACCCCATTTCACACCCACCCTCCCTCCATGAGGCACAGGCTCACAGGAAACCAGTGCTTCCAGTGCCAAGCTGGAGAGAACCCAGGCATCCTGGGCTTGACCCCC
Source organism: Calidris pugnax (assembly GCF_001431845.1). Taxonomy (NCBI): domain Eukaryota; kingdom Metazoa; phylum Chordata; class Aves; order Charadriiformes; family Scolopacidae; genus Calidris; species Calidris pugnax. The sequence continues at coordinate 88,268 of NW_015091238.1, forward strand.
CCAGGCTTCTTACCCAGCTTCCGCCTCTTGCTCCGGATGGTGAAGAACTGCTCCCGCAGCAGCTCCACGTTCAAGTTCAGCCAGCAGGAAGCTTTGCCTGCCAAGGAGGAGATGCCAAGGGGCTCATGGGGGCTGAGGGGCACCCAGTCTGCCCTGAGACTCCCCTCCCGGCCAGCGGCCAATGTTGGACACCCACCGGAGGAGATCCTGCGGGACACAGCTGCTTCCTCCAGCCGCGTGCAGCTCAACTGCTCATCCAGGTCTTCCAGAAGCTGGGGATAGGCAAGGATCCCATGAGTGGGGTGGTGTGAATGGCACCCCGGGCCTGGGACGGAAACCAGGCAGCGACAGGGACAGTATCCCCCAGGGTGGAGCAGTGGGACCGGGGACGGGGGGACACCTTACCCGGGGTTTCACCAGCAGCTTCCCCGTGACAGTGAACATGGTGGAGAGGCCGAAGGGGGTGCACACTGTGGTGGGAGGAAAGGCTGAGCAGGGGGCATCCCAGCATCCTACCTCTCCCCGCACCCTCAGAAGGGTCCTGGATAGGGACTGGGGGGCTCAGCCCTGCACCACAGCCCCTCGGGACCCTGGCACAGTTTGCAGGGAGCAGTCCCTGCTCCCAGCCGAGCACCCCAGGGGACCCACACCTGGCACAGGAGGGGCCACTGTGGCCAGGACACCAGAGGGAAATATCCCATGACTCACGCAGCAGAAGCAGCACGCCAAAGAGTGAGATGCAGGAGTAGAGGTAGGGCAGGTAGTATTCCCAGAGGTCTGCAGAGATGGCAGGGTCAGGCCAGCAGCACCGGGCATCCCTTCTCCCATTCAGCACCAGGGCCTGATCCTCCCCCTCCAGAGCCGGGAGGGCCCCAGCAGACCCCGGCAGCACCCACCATGGAGTGACTGGCGACTGGCCGCGTCGTTGCCAACGATGGCGGAGGCCACCCAGACCATGCCCAGCACCAGCAGCGTCAGCAGCAGGAGAACCACCGATGTCTCGTATACCCTGGCCATGATGCCCTGTGCGAGCCAAATCAGTGGGGAGCCGGAGACAGGGGGGATGGAGCCGGGGGGGCACCTGCAGGGGTCTCTACCTTCTTGGATCCCGCAAAGCCCTCTGACTCCGTGAAGAAGTAGGCGAAGGGCATGAGGAAGACGAGGGACAGATTGGAGAAGAGGAAGACCAAGTTCCAGAGGCCTGGAGAGGGGGGAAAGTGTGGGGTGAGCTCCCATGGGGGAGAAATCCTGACCCACAGCCCTTGCAGCATCCCCCCGGGCTGCCCCACACACCCACCGTGGATGAGGGACCCGTTCAGCCACTGGATGTAGTAGTTCTGGGGGAAGGAGAGCAGCACCTCGTTGCTGATGATGGAGAAGGGCAGCAAGAGGACAGCGCCCAGCGCCACAGCCAGGGTGAAGGTGCACAGCCCCAGCCTGCAGCAGGGACAAGCATTGGCTCCAGGTGTGTCACAGCCTGGCTGCGGCCCCCAGAGTCACCAGCCCCCCCACAAGCTGAGGGGACCCAGTGTCCCAGCCAGGCAGCAAAAAGAAGTGGCCGAGCACCCCGCAGACAGGGAGCAGGATGAGCAGGAACTTACGCAATCCTGTTGACAGCAGCATCCTCATCATCGTGCACTGCAGGGAGGGGGGAAAAACCCAATCTGCTGGGGCTGGGGGAGGCAGGGCTGCCCAGAGCATCGCTCTCTGCCTGCTCCCAATACCTCCCCCTGCTCCAAATGCTGCAGAAACCCTCCCAGAGGATCTGGGCTCTGCTCCCCTCCCATGGCAGCCAGAGAGGCGCCCTGATGCACAGCAACCCAGGCTGCAGCGGGACTGGGGCTCCCAGGGGAGGCCAAAAGCGATGGAGGAACAAGCTCTGGGGAGGCTGAACGTGGCTGCCAATGTCTGCCTGGCTCTGGCAGCTCCCGCCCTTCTACCTGCTGTGAAGTCCGTGTGCTTCTTGAAGTGGGTTATGATGAAGTGGCAGAGGATGTAGAGGCTGGCAAAGAGCAGGGCACAGATCTGCAGGCAGAGGAGGAGGGAGGGCAGCACAGGCAGGCCTGGAGGGCAGCACTCCCACCCACCCCAGCCGATGCCACCAGCCCCGGGGCCTGTCAGCTCCCCCCGATTTGTTTTTCCCCTCCTGGACCTGCTAACACCCCACACGTGTGCTCAGACCTGTCTGTGCACAGGGGCTACATCGAGGGCTCACCCCTGGGTGCGACAAGCTGCCACAGGGCCCAGGCCAGGGAGAACCCACCCAGCAGCTCTGGCTTGGCCTGTGCTGGCAGAGCCGGAGGTCTGACTCCGCAGGACATCCTCACACCACCCAACCCACAGCCCTCACCCCCCTGGAACCAGCGCCATGGGAACGGCCTTGAGCCGGGCGCCAAAGCTGGCTGTTGCATCGCTCCCGCCCCGTCAGCACGCCGAGGTCCAGCCAGAGCAGATGATGTTCAAGGAACAAGGTGACCTTTCATCCTGCTGGGTACGCGGCAGGACGGGGAAAGGTCACCTGAACCCGCCACCCTGGCACAGGTGGAGTGAAGCAGCCGCAGCACCTCCCTCCTGCCCTGGCTCGGGGGGCTCAGCCGGCCACGGGTCCCCGGGATCTGCTTGGTGGGGTGGCAGGGAAGCCCCAGGAACCAGCCCAGCTCCAGACCCTCGGAGAGGCAGCATCCAACAGGTCCTCCTGCTCCTGCTTCCACCCAGGGAAGGGTCTCAGGCTGCAGATCCCCTCCTGCCACAGGCTGTACCCCACAGCCCAGAGCCCTGCCTGGCTGGGGGGACCCCCAGCACATCCCACACTCAGCGAAATCAGGCCAAGAGAGCTCCATGCTGACCCTGCTGAGGCAGGAGCTCCATGGTGAGATGCAGCTCCCTGGGATGGGTCAGGGAAAGGGTTTGGGGAGCTCCATGGTAGAGACGCCAGGATCCAGCCAACAGCTCCTCCCCACAGCATCAAATCGAGCTGTGGTGAGATGGCCCCGGCGCTGCTGGTCACAACGTGTGGCCACGCACACACAGCATCCCTGGAGGGATGTCAGGACCAAGACACCCAGGTCACCCCCATCTCTGTGCCCGCAGCAGCCGGTGTCCCGGCTGACCAGAGGAGCCTCCCTCCACGGTGACAACGATTCGGGGGGGCTCTGCAGGACCCCTTCACTCTGAGACTGGGCGCCCTGGGGAATTGCTGCTGGCACGGGGACAGGGACCCGGCTCTGCCACTGCCGCACCCCCGGGACGCCGCTATCTTCGGGGCGCAGGGCAGCCCGCCGCGGCTCTGCCACCGATAAGGGCCGGGCGGAGGGCACAGCGGCGACCGGGCCCCAAAACACCTCCCGAGGGGGCTGCGGGCTCCCACCCCCGACCCCACCGGCCCACACCGGGCCCCTTCCCCCGCCGACCCCCGGCACTCACGATGCACTCGCGGACCCTCTCGTGGAAGACTTGCTCCCGCACGGCCAGCGCGTCCTGATCCGCCGGGGCCATGAGGCGGCCAGCATGGCCGGGACGGCTCCCACCGGCGCCGGTACCGCCAGGGAAGCGCGATCGCGGCCCGACCGCGTGTCCCCGCCCCGCGGCCCCGCTCCCGGCTACAATGGATCCGCGCCCCACCGGCCTGAGCGGCCCCGCCTCCTCCCCCCCCATTGGCCGAGAGAGGCGGATCAGGCGCCGCTCATTGGTCGAAGGGAGCGTGGTGCGCGCCTATAGGCCGAAGGTACGGCTGCGCTCCCGCCCCCCCCGCTCCCTCAGGGGCGCCGCCCCCCCCGGGGCGGGTGGGTGGGGGCCGGGATTAGCGCCGGGACGGGACTAATCCCCGGGACACGGA
>NW_015091238.1:92484-94814 GCF_001431845.1 Calidris pugnax
CCGGGGGCAGCATCACCCCCCTCCCCGCACCCCATCCAGAGCCAGCTCCGGGCAGGAGCCGCATCCCACTGGGCAGGGACAATGGGGACACGCTGTTCCCACGGGATGGGGCCAAGGAGCGCCCGGGGGAGCCACAGACACAGAGTGTTTGTAACCGACACAATGTCAGCTTCTCTTAAAGCCTTTTATTCACAGACATGTCACGGACACATGGAAAACCGACAAAGATCACATGGAAGAGAGCACGGAGCCCAGGCGGAGCAGCGCGCGTCCCTCCAGCCGGGCCCACGGGGCTGAGCCCACCCCAGTGCACAAGAAAGCTGAAGTGTTTGAAGCGGACATTTTATGGACATGCTGACAGAAAAAAACCCAGCCTTTAGTACTCCTCCCCCTCCTCCTCTCCTTCCCCTTCCACTGAATCCACCCCCACCTCCTCATAATCCTTCTCCAGGGCGGCCATATCCTCACGGGCCTCGGAGAACTCCCCCTCCTCCATGCCCTCCCCCACGTACCAGTGCACAAACGCCCGCTTGGCATACATCAGGTCAAACTTGTGGTCCAGGCGGGCCCAGGCCTCGGCGATGGCCGTGGTGTTGCTCAGCATACACACAGCACGCTGCACCTTGGCCAGGTCCCCCCCGGGGACCACCGTGGGAGGCTGGTAGTTGATGCCCACCTTGAAACCCGTGGGGCACCAGTCCACAAACTGGATGCTCCGCTTGGTTTTGATGGTGGCGATGGCGGCGTTGACATCCTTGGGCACCACGTCCCCGCGGTACAGCAGGCAGCACGCCATGTACTTGCCGTGCCGCGGGTCACACTTCACCATCTGGTTGGCCGGCTCAAAGCAGGCGTTGGTGATCTCGGCCACCGAGAGCTGCTCATGGTAGGCCTTCTCAGCCGAGATGACGGGGGCGTACGTGGCCAGCGGGAAGTGGATGCGGGGGTATGGCACCAGGTTGGTCTGGAACTCCGTCAGGTCAACATTCAGGGCCCCATCAAAGCGCAGGGAGGCCGTGATGGAGGACACGATCTGGCTGATGAGGCGGTTGAGGTTGGTGTAGGTGGGCCTCTCGATGTCCAGGTTGCGGCGGCAGATGTCGTAGATGGCCTCATTGTCCACCATGAAGGCACAGTCAGAGTGCTCCAGGGTGGTGTGGGTGGTGAGGATGGAGTTGTAGGGCTCCACCACGGCTGTGGAGACCTGCGGGGCCGGGTAGATGGAGAACTCCAGCTTGGACTTCTTGCCATAGTCAACGGAGAGGCGCTCCATGAGCAGGGAGGTGAAGCCGGAGCCGGTGCCACCCCCAAAGCTGTGGAACACCAGGAAGCCCTGCAGCCCCGTGCACTGGTCAGCCTGGAAGAAGGGATGAGAAAACAAGACCAATCTTGTCAGTAGTTTCCAATTTAAGCTGCTATCAAGTTGCCCAGGACAGCAAACATTCACCCCAAGATCTCAGAGCCTTTGGGAAGTGTTGTCTTGGGGACACAGGCAGGGCCAGGCAGTGGCCGGAGTGCCCCAGGTCTGCTCCCAGCCACAGCACAAGTGGCCCTCAAGGGAAGAGGCCCCTTCCTGCAGGATTTGCAGGACACTTGGCCCCTTCCCGCACCAGGAGCCAGCCCTTGCATGTGCCTGCACCCTGCATGTCTGTCTGCCTCAGGGAAGATGGAATCCTCATGAGCTGCCCCAGCAACAGTTAAACCCTTGGCATTGCTGCTCTTAAGCAGCTGGTCAAGTAGGATCAGAGTCCAGATTTAGGAGAAACCTCATGGGACCCTAAAAAAACGGGTGAAATAATGTTTACCCTAAGGCAGAATCGAACCACCCTGCCCCAGGCCCCTGTCTCACCTCCAGGTACCGTCCACCCTCAAGGTGCACACATCCTGGGTTCGTGGCTGCAGTGGGTTTGCAGGGTTCTGAGGAAAGGGGTTCAACCCGTGGAAGGGGGCTGATCTTGACCTCCACTCATGGGACACAGACCCCACAGGGAGCGCCAAACTGTTGCAGGGTGCCAAGAACCATAAAATGCACCCAGACGCCGACCCAACTCCTCATTACTGAAGCCACTGGAGGGTTCTCTTTTTCCCCCAACAGCACCAGTGGCACTGGCCTCACAGGTTTGTACCCACCAGCTTGCGGATGCGGTCGAGGACCAGGTCGATGATCTCCTTCCCGATGGTGTAGTGCCCACGGGCGTAGTTGTTGGCCGCATCCTCCTTGCCCGTGATCAGCTGCTCGGGGTGGAAGAGCTGCCGGTACGTCCCCGTGCGCACCTCGTCTGCGGGGACAGAGAGACCATTAGCACCCAGCAGCTCATTAACACCACCCC
>NW_015091238.1:95164-95403 GCF_001431845.1 Calidris pugnax
GCCCCCGTTCCGCCAGCCAGAGCCCCCTCAGTGCCCCAAACCTCTGGGAAGGCCCCCGAGCCGAGCTCACCCCAGGAGGGAGGGAAGTGTGTGTGGGACGTGTTTGGGGACAGACCAGCGCCACCATTTAGCGCAGTACCGGGGGGATCCCCACCCCCCCTCAGCCCTCCATCCGCCTCCAAATGGCGTGCAGGGAAGACATTTTACCGTCCCGCAGCACGGGGAGGGCAGGGCCGTGC
>NW_015091238.1:98784-101214 GCF_001431845.1 Calidris pugnax
CTGGTCCTAAGAAAAGCCAAGAATCCAGAGCCCCTGGTAGGGGGCCACGGCACAATGGAGAGGGGGGGGGACGACATTGCCCAGCCCAGGGGCAGCCCAGGGAGGGAGGACAGGTTTGGGGAGCTCAGGGCTGGGTTAGCTGCAGGGCTCAGCACAACCCGTCACACTCTTGGGGAGCTGGGTGCAGACAGGGCCCCACGGCCATAGAACAGGGACAGCGTCCAAACCCAGCAAGGGCCACCACCACCGAGTAAAGACAGCAAAGCCAGGAGGTAAGACAGGGAATGCTTTTTATTTAGACCCACAGGAGAGGACGGGTGGGTCCGTAACAGACTTTTCCATTGAAGCACAGACCATTGGACAGAACAGACCGAGGCGCACACACTGCTACAGACCCACGGAGGGTCTTCAACTAGGTTATATTCCCTGTAAGAGCAGCACCCTTGTGAGAGTTTAGTATTCCTCCCCCTCCTCCTCTCCCTCCCCTTCCACTGAATCCACCCCCACCTCCTCATAATCCTTCTCCAGGGCGGCCATATCCTCACGGGCCTCGGAGAACTCCCCCTCCTCCATGCCCTCCCCCACGTACCAGTGCACAAACGCCCGCTTGGCATACATCAGGTCAAACTTGTGGTCCAGGCGGGCCCAGGCCTCGGCGATGGCCGTGGTGTTGCTCAGCATACACACAGCACGCTGCACCTTGGCCAGGTCCCCCCCGGGGACCACCGTGGGAGGCTGGTAGTTGATGCCCACCTTGAAACCCGTGGGGCACCAGTCCACAAACTGGATGGTGCGCTTGGTCTTGATGGTGGCGATGGCGGCGTTGACATCCTTGGGCACCACGTCCCCGCGGTACAGCAGGCAGCACGCCATGTACTTGCCGTGCCGCGGGTCACACTTCACCATCTGGTTGGCCGGCTCAAAGCAGGCGTTGGTGATCTCGGCCACCGAGAGCTGCTCATGGTAGGCCTTCTCAGCCGAGATGACGGGGGCGTACGTGGCCAGCGGGAAGTGGATGCGGGGGTATGGCACCAGGTTGGTCTGGAACTCCGTCAGGTCAACATTCAGGGCCCCATCAAAGCGCAGGGAGGCCGTGATGGAGGACACGATCTGACCTATCAGCCTATTGAGGTTGGTGTAGGTGGGCCTCTCGATGTCCAGGTTGCGGCGGCAGATGTCGTAGATGGCCTCGTTGTCCACCATGAAGGCACAGTCAGAGTGCTCCAGGGTGGTGTGGGTGGTGAGGATGGAGTTGTAGGGCTCCACCACGGCTGTGGAGACCTGCGGGGCCGGGTAGATGGAGAACTCCAGCTTGGACTTCTTGCCATAGTCAACGGAGAGGCGCTCCATGAGCAGGGAGGTGAAGCCGGAGCCGGTGCCACCCCCAAAGCTGTGGAACACCAGGAAGCCCTGCAGCCCTGTGCACTGGTCAGCCTGGAAGAAGGGATGAGAAAACAAGACCAATCTTGTCAGTAGTTTCCAATTTAAGCTGCTATCAAGTTGCCCAGGACAGCAAACATTCACCCCAAGATCTCAGAGCCTTTGGGAAGTGTTGTCTTGGGGACACAGGCAGGGCCAGGCAGTGGCCGGAGTGCCCCAGGTCTGCTCCCAGCCACAGCACAAGTGGCCCTCAAGGGAAGAGGCCCCTTCCTGCAGGATTTGCAGGACACTTGGCCCCTTCCCGCACCAGGAGCCAGCCCTTGCATGTGCCTGCACCCTGCATGTCTGTCTGCCTCAGGGAAGATGGAATCCTCATGAGCTGCCCCAGCAACAGTTAAACCCTTGGCATTGCTGCTCTTAAGCAGCTGGTCAAGTAGGATCAGAGTCCAGATTTAGGAGAAACCTCATGGGACCCTAAAAAAACGGGTGAAATAATGTTTACCCTAAGGCAGAATCGAACCACCCTGCCCCAGGCCCCTGTCTCACCTCCAGGTACCGTCCACCCTCAAGGTGCACACATCCTGGGTTCGTGGCTGCAGTGGGTTTGCAGGGTTCTGAGGAAAGGGGTTCAACCCGTGGAAGGGGGCTGATCTTGACCTCCACTCATGGGACACAGACCCCACAGGGAGCGCCAAACTGTTGCAGGGTGCCAAGAACCATAAAATGCACCCAGACGCCGACCCAACTCCTCATTACTGAAGCCACTGGAGGGTTCTCTTTTTCCCCCAACAGCACCAGTGGCACTGGCCTCACAGGTTTGTACCCACCAGCTTGCGGATGCGGTCGAGGACCAGGTCGATGATCTCCTTCCCGATGGTGTAGTGCCCACGGGCGTAGTTGTTGGCCGCATCCTCCTTGCCCGTGATCAGCTGCTCGGGGTGGAAGAGCTGCCGGTACGTCCCCGTGCGCACCTCGTCTGCGGGGACAGAGAGCCCATTAGCACCCAGCAGCCCATTAACACCACCCCGACCCCCCCCCCCACATCCCTCC
>NW_015091238.1:102436-105327 GCF_001431845.1 Calidris pugnax
TCTGGTGTGGTGGGAGGTGTCCCTGCCCAGGGTGGTGGTGGAACCGGATGGTCTTTACGGTCCCTTCCAACCCAAACCATTCTGTGATTCCATATTTTAGGACAAGGCAGCCGGCGGGACAGGGCAGTGGGTACAGAGACACGGACTTAAGCCTCCCGGGACTGGCCCCTCGCTTCTAGAATCCCAGAATCGTCATAAAACGACACGCACACATAAAGGGGGACCGGCGCCCCCGAGGCCACAGCCGGGGAGAGCTCACGGCCGGCGGGAAGGGGCTGCGTAGACCGGGAACGGCTCCCCCCCAGCTCCGCGGGACCCCGAGTTGGAGCCCGGTCGCCGGCGGAGGAGGGCGGCGCAGGAGCGGGGGCGGTGCGGGGCGGTGCGGGGCGGGGGGGGCGGGGGCTGCGGCGGCCACCGACCGGCCTCGCAGCCGGTTTCTGCCCGTTGTCGTCTGGGCCCCGGCCGTGTCTTTGGCCCCAGCCATGTCCCCGCTGCGCCCCGGTCCCTCTTCTTGGCAAAGCCACCGGCCCCGGACGCACCCCGGTCCCTGTCCCCGGTCGTGCCGCCCTCCCCGGTCTGGCCGTGCCCCAGTGCTGTGGTGGGAGCCACGTCCCTGTCCCCATCCCCGCTCATTCCCTGATCCGCATTCCCAGCCGCGCCCTGTGCCACCCTTCCCCGTCTGCCCACTGGTTCCCAGTTATGTCCCCGTCCCCATCCTCGGCCGCGCTCCGGTCCTCATCCTCATCCTCATCCCCAGCCACATCCCTGTCCCTGTCGCCAGCCACGCCCTGCTCCCCATCTCTGGCCGCATCCCTGTCCCCATCCCTGGGACGCCGTCCCCGTGCCTGGCCATGCCCCAGTGCCCTGGTTCTCAGCCACATCTTGGCCCCTGTCCCCACCGTGGCCCGGTGCCTGTCCTGGCTGCAGACTGGCCCTTTCCCGGCTGTGCCCCGTCCCTTCCCGCACCTCTTTGTCTGCTCAGGCAGCAGAAACCAGTCCCACGGGGCCCAAACAGGGGGAGAAAGCGTCTTCCCCCGGGGCAGCTGGAGATGAGGAGGGCAGGGGGGCCAGGGACAGCGCGGGGACACAAGAGACAAAGCCCCAGGGTGGCTCCCGCTGCAGTTTTGGAGGCTGGGGGGCCCGGACCGAGTGACAGCTGCTCTGCGGCAGCTGGTGGTTGGGACACAGCTGGGACACCAGGGCATGTGTCCCCTGGCCACCCCTCCATCTGCTGCAGCCCCTGCATGGCACCCCCGCGCCACCGCCCCTGTGGCCCTGGGGGGTTCCCCCTCCTCGGGAGGGGAGTTCCTCCTCCCATTTGTCCCTGCAAAGCCCACAGGGGCTGGGGGTGGGGGCTGGGGGTCGCCCCTCTGAGGTTGGGGTGGCTGTGAGGGGCTCAGGGCCTGCAGAGGGGTGACCACACTCAGCAGACACAGGCTGGCACCGGCTGCCGCAGGTGGAGCTGCCAGGATTGCCCCCCCCCCTTTGCTGAGAAATCACATTTTTCTCAGTATTTCCCATGTTATCCAGATTCCTGGGCAGCTCCCAGTTCCCACGTTCCCGCCGCCAGCCCTATGGCCCCACTGCCAGCCCCATGGCCCTGCCGCCAGCCCCATGCTTTTGGGGTGCTGCTGAAGTGGGGTGGGAGCAGGGAAGAGCTGGGGCTTGGCTTCCCTGGGGCTGCAGACAAAGAGGGGCCGGGATTTGGGCATCGCCTGCTAGAACAAAGGACCAGGCAGCTCTGGCGGCACCGAGCAGCAGATTTGGCTTCCACCGGGCTGGTCCCTGTTGCCAAAGGGTGTTCAGGGGGACCCAGCCCCCAGCCCTACGGCGGGTCGGTCTTTGTGTGGGAAACTTCTCCTGCCTTTGTCTTCCCGTGGCACCGAGCCCTCAGCAGCAGTCTGGGGCCTGGGCAGCGTGTCCCCAGGGCGTCCCCAGGGCCTGGGGTGCGTGGGGTGTCACAGCAGCCCCCACCTCCAGGACCTGTTTCGGTGCATGACCCCCCCTCAGCACCCATCCTGCCCCCTGAGCCATGGGCAGGGGCTGCCCCGTGTGATGGCGGGGGGCTCAGCCCCTCCGGGTGATGGTGCAGGGTGTAGGACGAGGGGCCCTGGGTGCTGGGGGTGTTGTCGTCCCCCCCCCAGCCCCTTCCCATCTCGTTAGGTATGGAAGGCCACTTGTCCCTGCGCCAGCCGTTGCCAGGCAACCGGCCGTGGTGGCGGGGTTGCTAGGAGACGGGTTGCTAGGAGACAGGCTGGGACACCCCACCCCCCCCCGGCCACCTTGCACTCCCCTTCCCCAAAATCCCTCCTGCGGACTGGCTGGGGGGGTGTGGGTGTGTGGGAACAATGCTGGGGTCCCCCTGCTGCCCAGCCCCGCTGTGCTTGTGGGGGGACACCATCCCTGGGGCCCCCCATGCCTGACCCCACTGTGCTGTGCTGGGGGGGGGGTGATACACAGACCCTGGGGTCCCCCAACGACCAGCCCCACTGCATCCTGCCATGGCAGTCACCAGCCCTGACCCCCCCGCTATGTCCAGCCCCACTGTGTGCCGGGGGGGGGTGTGTGGGTCTGGCCAAGCTCCCAGCCGCCCCCCAGCTCCCAGCCCCCCCCAGCCCTTCCCAGCCGCCTGTGCTGTGTTGACTGTTGGTAGCAACGCGGTGGCTCCTGGTGACGGTTGCTGACCCGCTCTTCCATCTCTGCTGCCCGGGCACCACCAAGCAAAGCAGGCTGTTGCCCCCACGCCCCCCCCCCGGGCCCCCGGCCTGGGCATCTCAGGGGGCTCCAGGAGCTGGTGTCTCTGTTCCCCTCTGGCAGTGCAGCCCATCACGGGCAGATTTCCTGGCTGCTGCCTCATGGCCAAGGTTTCCAGCTCCCCCCTCCCCCCCCCC
>NW_015091238.1:105729-106061 GCF_001431845.1 Calidris pugnax
CCCCCCCCCCGCCCCAGTTTGGGCGCTTCCTGGGGTCCCCTCACTGGTGACCTCCCACCCCACGGCCAAGACACATCCGTCCCCAGCGATTAGGGGGTCCCAGCCTCACCGGGGGCTATTGCAGCTCTTGGGGAGAGGGCAACATCCTCGGCACCAGCTGCTGCTATTTTTAACCTGTTTTCCTGCAGAATGCGGCGTGCAAGCGCTCACTCCGTCTGTCTGTCCCCTGCCACCATCGAGGTGATGGGTTCATTGAAACGGAGAGACAGGGCAGCTCGGGAGTTGGGGATGCTCCTTTTTGGGGTGCAGGATGAGGCCCCCAGTACAGTAGA
>NW_015091238.1:108859-112759 GCF_001431845.1 Calidris pugnax
TGGTGCTGTGCAAGGGCTGGGGGAGAAAAGGGGGGCGTTCTGAGGGCCCAGGGGGGCACCCAAGGTGGGGGAAAGATGGGCAGCCCCGGCGGGGGGGCCTGAAGTTGTCCCTGTGCCAATGCAGGCCGGGGTGGTGGGGACTGGGAATAGTGGAGACGGGGAATAACTCTGGGGAACCTTGATTCTCAGCTGTGGGGTGATGGAGTGTGATCAGCTGCAAGGAGTGTTGGGGTAGGGCTGCCCCCAACCAAACCTGAACTCCCCGTGTGGCACCAGTGTCCCTTGGGGCCAGATGAGCCCCTGGTACTGAGCTCCCCATCCCACCGTGGGCAGGGTCCCTGTCCTTTGGGGGGGTGGGGGGGGAGCATGGGACCCCTGGAGCTGAGCACACCCCCCCGCAGCACTCAGTACCTGCCAGGAATCAGAACAATCGGGTGCATCCAGGAAGGATTCGGCCCCTGGGATGAGCTGGCTCCATCCTGCCCCGGGGACTGTCCCTTCCCAGCTCAGTGCCAGCCCATCCCGGGGGGGTGCTGCAGCTGGGGGGACACGCGCAGACAAAGGGGGGATCCTGGGGGTGCCACGGTGACATGTCCTGCCCCTGCAGCGCGAGTGCATCTCCATCCATGTGGGCCAAGCGGGCGTGCAGATCGGCAACGCCTGCTGGGAGCTGTACTGCCTGGAGCACGGCATCCAGCCCGACGGGCAGATGCCCAGCGACAAGACCATTGGTGGGGGGGACGACTCCTTCAACACCTTCTTCAGCGAGACGGGGGCCGGCAAGCATGTACCCCGGGCCGTCTTTGTGGACCTGGAGCCCACGGAGAATTCCATGGGGTCTCACAGGCCACCCCAGGGGTGGTTGGGTACAAAGGGACTTGGGATTTGCCGGGGAGGTGATCAGGAGGTCCTTCTCACCCTGTCAGCAGTTTGGGCTGCATCAGCTCAAGGGCAGAAGGTGGGGCTGCCCCAGGAGGGACCTGCTGCCCCAGGGTGTCTGTGATAATTCTGGGCTGTCCCCAGTGCCCAGGAGGGATGCACCTTCCCTGGGGGCAGCCTAGCCCAGTCCCAGCTGGGTGCCAAGCTCAGCTGTGGGGAGGAGGATGGGAGGCCCCATTTCTGGGGTGGGGGGACAGGTGAAGCCCTGGTTTGGGTGCTGGTGCAGCACTGGTTTGACTGGTGTGGCTGCCCAAGCTCTTTGAACCTCTGGTTCCCACACTGGGGCTGGCGCCGGGGCTGGCTGGGCCTGCTGCGCCGCTGGCTCTGCCTGGGAGCTCCCGGCACATCAAAGGCTGAGCTGGCGGCCCACGGGCTTGTGGCTCCTGCTGCAGCTGTCCTGGGGAGGCCGAGGGTGTGAAGCCATGGCTGACCTGCTCCGGACCCCACTGGGGACTCTCCCAACAGGCTGACCAGTGCACGGGGCTGCAGGGCTTCCTGGTGTTCCACAGCTTTGGGGGTGGCACCGGCTCCGGCTTCACCTCCCTGCTCATGGAGCGCCTCTCCGTTGACTATGGCAAGAAGTCCAAGCTGGAGTTCTCCATCTACCCGGCCCCGCAGGTCTCCACAGCCGTGGTGGAGCCCTACAACTCCATCCTCACCACCCACACCACCCTGGAGCACTCTGACTGTGCCTTCATGGTGGACAACGAGGCCATCTACGACATCTGCCGCCGCAACCTGGACATCGAGAGGCCCACCTACACCAACCTCAATAGGCTGATAGGTCAGATCGTGTCCTCCATCACGGCCTCCCTGCGCTTTGATGGGGCCCTGAATGTTGACCTGACGGAGTTCCAGACCAACCTGGTGCCATACCCCCGCATCCACTTCCCGCTGGCCACGTACGCCCCCGTCATCTCGGCTGAGAAGGCCTACCATGAGCAGCTCTCGGTGGCCGAGATCACCAACGCCTGCTTTGAGCCGGCCAACCAGATGGTGAAGTGTGACCCGCGGCACGGCAAGTACATGGCGTGCTGCCTGCTGTACCGCGGGGACGTGGTGCCCAAGGATGTCAACGCCGCCATCGCCACCATCAAGACCAAGCGCACCATCCAGTTTGTGGACTGGTGCCCCACGGGTTTCAAGGTGGGCATCAACTACCAGCCTCCCACGGTGGTCCCCGGGGGGGACCTGGCCAAGGTGCAGCGTGCTGTGTGTATGCTGAGCAACACCACGGCCATCGCCGAGGCCTGGGCCCGCCTGGACCACAAGTTTGACCTGATGTATGCCAAGCGGGCGTTTGTGCACTGGTACGTGGGGGAGGGCATGGAGGAGGGGGAGTTCTCGGAGGCCCGGGAGGACATGGCCGCCCTGGAGAAGGATTATGAGGAGGTGGGGGCTGACAGTGTGGAGGGTGATGAGGAGGGGGAGGAATATTAGTGCCTTGTGTCTTCTGCTGCTTACACTGTGGTGCTGGTCATTAAAATGACTCTTTCCACTCTTGCCTTGTTCATTGTCCTGGCACAATCTGCCTTGTGGTGACTCGGGGTGGGTGGGGGTTGTCCTGTGGGGAAGGATGTATCCTGGCTGAGCTGTGCTGTGCTGGCAGCCCAGTCCTGCTGGGGGAACTGTGCTGGTGGGGGCTGTATGGGACTGGGGTCCCTTGGCTGGGTCCTGTGCTGGGAGGTGGCGATGCCCTGCTGGGCTGCCTGCACTGTCCGTGTGTTATCTCCCTGCCATTGTTCCCAGGGGTCCATGTAGCCTGGGTGAGATAAGGACCTGTGGGAACAGCCCCCAGGGAGGCAGGGAGCCCCCAGTTCCCTAATTCTGTCCTCGCCTGTCCCAGCAGGCTTCCTCCAGCCCCGGTGGTGGGGGTCGGAGTGGGCACTGCCGCTGCAGCCAGACTGTACCCCGTGTCTGCTGCTCCTGGCATGGAGCTCTGCAGAGCTGGATGCGTCCTGGGGTCGGGGACCCCCCTCCCAGCCCCTGGGTGGAGATCACAGAATTATCTAGGCTGGAAGACACCCTCGGGATCTTCGAGTCCAGCCATCCACCCTACTCTAAAGTTCTCCCCTACACCATATCCCCCAACGCCACATCTAAACGGTTCTTAAACACAGCCAGGGATGGTGACTCAACCCCCTCCCTGGGCAGCCTATTCCAATGCCTGACCACTCTCTCTGTGAAGAATTGTTTCCTAATGTCCAGTCTAAACCTACCCTGGCACAACTTGACATACTGACCCCTTCCCATAAGTGCTGCCTGGTGGGGGGGAGGACTCTGTTATTCCGCGCTGCCCCCACACACGATGGCTCCAGCAGAGCCGAGTCATGGCCATCCCTACAGAAAGGGAGGGGCGGTGGGGACAGGGATCCCCTCCCCGCTCCGTGGGGCTGAGCGGGACAGGACCCTACTGAGGTGGGGGCTCCGCTTAGCCCTGCAGCAGCGGCTGAGGACAGAGCTCTGCCTGCAGCCCCCAGCCCCTCTGCATCCCAGTGCGGGGGCTGCACGCCACTCCACCCCCTCCTCCACGCTACTTGGGCGGGATCCCGCACCCTTTGTTGCTGCCCTGCACCCCAGCACTCCCAGCCCCTCTCCTGGCGGGGGGGCACCCGTCCCTGCGGGCCCTGCCCAGACCCCCCCTCCCTCTGCCCGAGGTGGGGTCCGCACCCCCGACCCGTGTCCCCGCCAGCCCCGGCGCTGCCGGGCTCCTCTGCCTGCACTCCCGAGGGGGGACCCCACATTCCCGCGGGGGTTCCCGGGCCCTCTCCCCGTCCCCCTCGAGGGGATACCCGCAGCCCCCGCCCGCCTCGGCCGGGAGACCCCTCCCCTCGCACCCCCGGGTCCCCCCGGCGGGGCGGAGCCGTAGCCTGCTATAAACGGCCGGTACCGGCGGCCACCGCCTCGCTGGGACCGCCATGAGCCGCGGCGGCCGCCCCCCCGCGCCCCCGCGCCGCGCCC